>NC_138948.1:29542500-30072500 GCF_965226115.1 Aulonocara stuartgranti
GAACTATCTGTCCGTCCCACCCCAGAGACAATTTACTGGATGAACTGTAAAGACTGAAAATGTTCCTTTGGTGTGTCGGACATTGTAAATGATGTGATGAGACTGTGTCAACCATTTTAGACAGAATATTTGCTGTGTTAACTTTTACTGTTCTGCTGTGTTGTGAGTGTTTTTCCTGTGACTAGGGTGGGTTGTGTGGAGTCGAGGACTCCCAACTCTGGGTCTCACCAGTCTGTTTTGATTTATTTTACCTCATTTTATTTCTTTCATTTCTTTGGTCCTGGGGAGGCTCCTTGCTGTTTTCCCTTTGCTCTCCAGGGCCCTGTGGACATTGTTAACCAAGTTTGGTTTTTTTGAGGGCTCTCCAGTTAAATAAAAAGAGCCACGTGGTTTAAAAAGTCGTTGTTGAATGCTTTTGTCCGACCCAGGTTGCCTTGGAGTAGGGGCACCCGAGTTATTTGGTTAGGCACAGGACGACGGAGTTAAGTGGGACCGTGCTAGTATTCCGTGTGCAGGCGCTGCTATCATTGCAGGTCCGGGCCTGGAGTCCTCCTTTTGTGCCTACTGTTGCCAGGTAACTAACCCCATTCTTACTGAAGTAAGTGTCCGGGTCAATCGCGCTAGAGGGGGGTACGGACTTAGATCCCACCACCCGCTAGTCGTTCAAGGCAGCCAGTGCGCCCTTCTACCCCTACATAGCAGGGCTAGTAGCCCCTCACAATTGGCGTCACGAACAGGATTCACCCATTGGCTCGGGGTCGTTATAGAGGAGGAATAGAGTTAAGGCAAACATGTCTGAACTAGAAGATTTGAAAAGGAGCTTTGATGAACTACAAGGGAGGCTTGCGGAGCAGGCGGGTGCCTTACAGCAGGCACGAGAAGAACAGAGAGAAGCTCTTTCTCTCGCAAGGGCAGTGATTGATCAACAGGCCCAAGCTTTAAAAGCCCCGGCGGCAATCTATGTCCACCGAGACCGCAAACTGGCAGATTTTAGTGGTTGCCCTGGAAAGAGTGGAGATGATTGTGTGGAAGAGTGGATCGCGGCGATGCGGTCTGCGTTCCAAGTCATGAAGGTGCCAGAGGCGGACCGTGTAGAGCTGGTCAAGCAACACATAAAAGATGAAGCCAGGGCAACTGTTAAGTTCATGTTGGATGGGGCAGTAGAGTCTGTCGAGGGCATATTTGAGGTTCTCCTTCAAACCTATGGAGACAAGGTCCCCATAGGTACTAGGTTGAAGGAGTTCTATGAGAGAAGGCAGATGTCCAGCGAGACGGTCAGAACTTATGCCTATGACCTACAGGGGAAGCTGGCTTTGATTAAGAGGCGAGAACCCAACCGCGTTCCCGACTCAGAGACGGTGTTGAAAGAACAGCTAGTGCTGGGTTTGCGAGATGACCTTTTGAGGCGAGAGATGAAAAGGAGGGTCAAAGAGGAGAAAGGCCTAACCTTCATCGGGCTGCTGCAAGCCGCAGTTGACTGGTCCGAGGAAGAAGAAGCCCAGTCCTCTCTCGCCTCCCAAAGTAGGCTCAGAACTAGAGGTGCGGTTAACGCTGCAGTACCGGCCGAAGATAAACCATCCCCCCTCACCCTGGAGATGCTCCACGAGGAGGTTAGGAAACTAGCTGCTCGTCAAGAAGAGCTGTACTTAGCACTACAGAGCAGGGAAAGAGGGAGCAGCCAGCAGAGTGCACAGCGCAGGCGAACACCCCTGAGGGACAGCGAAGGGCGATATATTTGCTACAGCTGTGGAGAGCCTGGCCACACTAGCCGGCATTGTACCAAAAAGCTAGACGCAGGGGCCCCTATCCCCATAGACCTGGCGCAGGTGGCATTTTCTGGCAATCCAAACGCCAAGGGTGGGGCCAAGAAACACCCCACCACACCGGCCATAGGCCGCCAAGCAGCCGAGTGTCTTCTGACAGAGGTGGAGGAGAGCCTCCAAAGGAGTGCTCTTGGGAGGTGTCGCACCGTCCACCTTAAGATAGGGGGGGTAGACACCACCTGCCTCTGGGACACGGGGTCAAATGTGACAGCTATTACGGAGTCCCATTTCCGTAGGTGTTTTGGGCCACAGGAGTTGAAGTCAGCAGACTGGATTGAGCTCACAGCCGCAAACGGGCTCGATATTCCTGTCTTGGGCTGCTTGGAGGCCGAGGTTGAATGCGCCGGGAGAGTGGTTGGTAAGAAGTGCATTTTTGTACTCACCGATACTCACCCCCAGGTAGACAAAGCTAATGGGCTCCCAGGGATTGTGGGGATGAATGTTATAGAAGACCTCGAAGCGCTCTTTATCGCAGATGGGGGTCGCGTCCACATGGACCCCCACGCTCCAGACGAGACAGAGGCCACCATCCGTCGGTTGATAGCCCGAGCGAGGAAGGAGTTCCCGCGCACGGGTCCGGGTGGCAAAATCGGGTTCGTCAAGGTGGCTGGCAGGGAACCCGTCATCATCCCCCCGAGGAGCGAGAAAGTGGTGGAGGGTCGTTGCGGGGTCTCACCTAGGGTTGAGTGCCAAGTGCTGGCAGAGGCGGCAAAAGAGATAGAGCTGCCGCGGGGACTGTTAGTTGCCAACACTATTGCGACAACCAGTGGTGGAAGAATCCCTCTCAGAGTGATGAACACAAGCGAGAGGGCTGTCAAGCTGATGCCAAGAGCCAGGCTTGCCGTTGTAAGCAAACCACGAGCTGTGCTCCCCAAAGAGGTTGTATGGGTAGAGGAGAGAGAGGGGGCACTCGTGGTTAAGCCGCTGGGTCAGGGTGAGAGTATAGCGACAGGGGGCGAGGTTGGGCAGTTGCCGGTCCCTGTACAGGCTAACACCCGGGACCTCACTGAGCTACAGCGTCAAAAGCTTTGTCGGCTGTTAGCCCAACACCAAGACGTATTCTCGGCAAGCGAAGTTGATTACGGCTACACCACCACGGTGACACACAGTATCCCCACCGAGGCACCCCCAATCAAACAGAGGCACCGAAGGGTCCCACCCCATGTCTTTCAAGAGTTTAAGAGGCACGTTCAGGAGCTCGTTAGCCAGGGGATCCTTAAAGAGAGCTCCAGTCCTTGGGCCTCACCTGCGGTGGTGGTTATTAAGAAAGATGGAAGTGTTCGATTCTGCTGCGATTACAGGCGGCTGAACGAAGTGACGTGCAAAGATGCCTACCCACTTCCCCGCATCGAAGAGTCGTTGGATGCGCTCGGCAATGCGCTGTTATTCTCGACCCTGGACCTGACCGCAGGCTACTTCCAAGTGGCCATGAGCGAAACGGACAGGGGAAAAACGGCGGTTACAACGCCATTTGGCCTGTTTGAATGGACTCGGATGCCATTCGGCTTGTGCAACGCCCCAGCCACTTTTCAGCGGCTGATGGGTATGGTACTGGGGGACCTCAGTTTTGATATACTCCTTGTCTACCTGGATGACATTATAGTCTTCTCCCGGGACTTTGATAGTCACTGCGAGAGGCTTGAGACGGTGTTCGAACGTTTGAAGCAGCACGGGTTGAAGTTGAAGCCGACCAAATGCTTCCTTCTGCGGCCGGAGGTTAAATTCCTTGGCCACGTGATTTCTGCTAAAGGCGTCCAGGTAGATCTAGAAAAGGTCAAGGCCCTGGAGGCATGGCCGGCTCCAAGGAGCGTGCGAGAGGTGAGGCAGGTGCTTGGATTCATGAGCTACTACAGGCGGTTTGTGCCAAGGTTTGCACAGTTGGCCAAGCCTCTGCATGCCCTGGTTGGGAAAGGGTTGAAAAACACGTCGAGGGGCACCCAGGCGTTTGTTTGGACCGGCGAGTGCCAGGAGGCCCTGGACGAGCTGAAACGATGCCTGGTGTCCCCTCCAATCCTGGCATATCCCAACTTTGGCCTACCCTTTATATTGACCACAGATGGGAGTCTGCACGGACTCGGGGCTGTGCTCAGTCAAAAACAGGAGGGCGTAGAGCGTGTGGTAGCCTACGCGAGTCGGGGGCTGAGAGGCTCCGAGAAGAATGACAAGAATTACAGCGCATTTAAACTGGAACTTCTGGCGCTTAAATGGGCTGTCACAGAGAAATTCAGGGACTACCTGATGTACGCCAGATTCACAGTAGTCACGGACCATAACCCGCTGCGCTACCTGGCAACGGCTAACCTGGGGGCTGTCGAACAGCGGTGGGTAGCACAACTCGCTGAGTATGACTTTGAGGTGTGTTACAAGCCTGGGCGACAAAACACGAATGCAGACGTCCTCTCCAGAATCCCCGACCAAGAGGAACCCGAGCAGGAGGACACAGGCAAGGACTTTATCAAAGTGGGCCCGGAAGAAGTGCGTGCGTGTCTGTGGCCCGCTAGGTTGGAGAAGGATGGTAGGGCTGATCTGAAAGCCAGAGTACAAGCGACTGCTGGGAAAGCTCTCGGTGGGCACAGCTGGGAGGAGGTCGAAGGGGCTCAGAAAAGCGACCCGGTTGTCGGGCCCGTGTATCGGGTGGTTGAGAGGGGCACGGAGATGAGCCATGCCGAGCTCCACGCGTTAACACCGGACGCGAGGCGGCTTCACCAACAGCTCGACCGCCTTAGGCTTTATAAGGGTGTGCTGTATAGGCATGTCAGTGACCCTCGTGATGGGGAGGAGATCAGGCAGCTCATTGTCCCAGAGACCTTACAACGTAAGGTATACGAGAACCAGCATGAGCATGGGGGGCATTTCAGTGCAAAGAGCACCCTCGCGGTGAGGAGAAGGAGCTATTACTGGCCTACCATGAGTAGAGATGTTCAAGATTGGGTTCAGCAATGCAGGAGGTGCGCATTGGCAAAGGATGTCTTCCCCAACCACAGGGCCCCCATGACCTGCAGCAATGTCACCGCACCCCTGGAGGTCCTCGCTATGGACTATACGGTGCTAGAAAAGTCTTGTGGGGGTTACGAAAATGTCCTTGTCCTTACAGACATGTTCACCAGGTTCACCGTTGCCGTCCCCACCAGAAACCAAACTGCTGAGACGACAGCAAATGCTTTGCTGAAACATTGGTTTACCTATTACGGGTGCCCGGCCCGGTTGCACTCCGATCAGGGGAGGAGCTTCGAGGCTAGTGTGATAAAAGAGCTGTGCAGGGCCTACGGGATTGCCAAGAGTCGCACCAGCCCTTACCATCCGCAGGGGAACGCGCAGTGTGAGAGGTTTAATAGGACCATGCACGACATGCTCAGGACACTGCCACCAGAGAAGAAACGGGATTGGAAAACATACTTGCCAGAGTTGGTTATGGCTTATAACTCTCGTGAGCACTCCTCCACGGGTTATGCGCCCTTCTACCTCCTGTTCGGGAGGGATGCCAGAATGCCCTTGGACCTCCTGGGAGGGAAAGACATGAGGGAACCAGAGGCGGACAATCTGGACGACTGGGTCCGGGACCACCATGAGAGGCTTAGGACCGCGGTGGAGGTAGCAAGCTCGGCTACTCAGGAGGCCTCTAGGAGGAGGAAGAGGATCTACGACCGGAAGTCCCGCGGCGCCCTGCTTCAGTCTGGTGATCGGGTGCTGTTGCGCAACCACAAGCCCAGAGGCAGGAATAAGATCCAGGACAAGTGGGAACCCAACCCTTATTTGGTGGTGAAACAAAACCACCCCGACATTCCTGTGTTCACGGTCAAGCCAGAGAAGGGTGGCTCGACGAGGGTCGTGCATAGGGATCAGCTCAAATTGTGCACCTTTCAAGCGCCGACATGGCAGCCGAAGCAGGCCAATAGGCTGCCAGCCGAAGTGGAGTCCGATGCCGACTTCATGGAGGGGGTTTGTGTTCTACCACTCCCATGTGAGTCGGACCCGAGCGCTCTCGTTGCCCCAGGGGCGGACGAGATCGGCGACTATGTCGCCCAGGGGTTAAAGCCGGATTTAGCGGGGGAGGTACAACCAGTTATGGCCCTAAGTGAGCCAGAGGACAGCGATGGGGCCTCAGAGGCGAGTGATGAGGTGCACGAGGAGCGAGGGGAGGTTTTGCAGTCTGAACGCCCTTTGAGGCGAACCCGAGGGGTACCGCCTGCGAGGTATAGAGATTATGTTACGAAATGAAGCCATGGATTACTGTTATGCTCATTTGCAATGTAATGCGAGTCATATGTGAATGGTATAGAGTGTTACTGAACATGTGAGTTAATATGTGTTATTCTGTGTTTGTTACAGGGATGAACTGCTTGAGTCGTCGCTGGTGTGGCAGGGTTTAGCTGGGGGGAAATGTGAGGGCACATATTTACAACCCTTAGAAAACGGTCACGGGGTTGTTTACAGCCTGAAGCAGCCAAGAGGGAGTGACGTAGCGTGAAGAAGACGGACATGCGCAGTGGGAGAGGAGACGAGCGGAGGAAAAAAAACACACGTGTCCGGATGAGAAGAGACGCTAGGAAAGGGCCGCGGTCAGGAAGAGACCCGAACAAAGTATAAACGGGAGGTTAGCGAGACAGTATACGGTACCGCAGCGAGTCTAGGCTGGGTTTCCGTCCGTGTATGCACTCTGACCCCGGCTACAGCGGCCTTACGGGTGTAACGTCGGGGCGAAGTGTCGGCGGAGATAGCGCTAGCAGAGGGGCTAATCGAGAGCTAAGGCTAGCGGCCGCTCCCCTCCAATCGGCCTCAGTTTCCCGGCGTTGCCAGTAGAGTTTGGCGACAAGAACGTTTAGAAAGCGAGACAGCGCGGCTGGCTGTCTGGCGAAGGATCAGCGAGTTTCCGGGAGAGGAATTGGGCGGCCTCACTTCGCACGGCCTGGGGACTGCCGTAGCTCCGTTAGCCCGCGGGACCGCCATCTTGGGCCCCGATGTCGGCGGTGTTTGGAGTACCCTGCCACCCAGACGACGCTCCGGTTGTTCACCCTGCTTCAGCTGGCTGTGTGTAAAAGTTTCACCTACCCGTGGGTTCATTACGCTCCATTTCAGGAGGGGCAAAGGTACAGTTTCTGTGTTTTATTTCCTTGCTTTGATGTGGACCAGAGAATGAACATTCTATTCCGGCTGTGGAAGTTCTGGACAGCCTAACAGACTGCAACTCCGGTTAATGACACATACCCCTAGAACTATCTGTCCGTCCCACCCCAGAGACAATTTACTGGATGAACTGTAAAGACTGAAAATGTTCCTTTGGTGTGTCGGACATTGTAAATGATGTGATGAGACTGTGTCAACCATTTTAGACAGAATATTTGCTGTGTTAACTTTTACTGTTCTGCTGTGTTGTGAGTGTTTTTCCTGTGACTAGGGTGGGTTGTGTGGAGTCGAGGACTCCCAACTCTGGGTCTCACCAGTCTGTTTTGATTTATTTTACCTCATTTTATTTCTTTCATTTCTTTGGTCCTGGGGAGGCTCCTTGCTGTTTTCCCTTTGCTCTCCAGGGCCCTGTGGACATTGTTAACCAAGTTTGGTTTTTTTGAGGGCTCTCCAGTTAAATAAAAAGAGCCACGTGGTTTAAAAAGTCGTTGTTGAATGCTTTTGTCCGACCCAGGTTGCCTTGGAGTAGGGGCACCCGAGTTATTTGGTTAGGCACAGGACGACGGAGTTAAGTGGGACCGTGCTAGTATTCCGTGTGCAGGCGCTGCTATCATTGCAGGTCCGGGCCTGGAGTCCTCCTTTTGTGCCTACTGTTGCCAGGTAACTAACCCCATTCTTACTGAAGTAAGTGTCCGGGTCAATCGCGCTAGAGGGGGGTACGGACTTAGATCCCACCACCCGCTAGTCGTTCAAGGCAGCCAGTGCGCCCTTCTACCCCTACATAGCAGGGCTAGTAGCCCCTCACACTAAGATTTTCAAGTTATTCACATAATGAAAACTTATACTTTTTTCGGGTGAGTTCCCCATTCAAATACATGTAATCGTAAGAAACGCACTGTCTTGACGAAATAAAGCATTTTTGTACAACTTCATATAAATAGCTGCAACTTTTGATAGAAGACTCAGACACACATATTTCTGGCTTTATCTTATAGACGTCAATATCCCCGTGCTGGGCAAACAGGTTTTAAAGCTTCTATCAAAAGTTTAAAGCAGCCGATATCATGCACATGATTGTATATTTAGGTGAGGCCATCGACATTATAACAGGACCTGTGCTACTGGCTGAGGCCAACTACAATTGACCAGGGCTTGTCATACCTTCTGAGGCCATCTACATTTCACCAGAGCCTGCTTTGCCTGCTGATACCATCCACATTACACCAGGGCCTGTGCAACTGGCTGAGGCCAGCTACATTTCACCAGGGCGAATGTTGCTGGCTGTTGCTATCCACAATGAACAAGGGCCTCTGCTACTTGCTGATACCATCCACATTTCACCAGGGCCTGTGGTCATGGCTGAGGCCAACTACATTTCACCAGGGCCTGTGTTGGTGGCTGATCCCATCCACAATATAAAAAGGCCTGTGCTACTAGATGATGCCATTCACATTGCACCAGGGCCACTGCTCCCTGTGAGGCCATATTCACCACACCAGGGCCTGTGCTGCTGGCTCATACCATCCTCATTTCACCAGGGCCTGCGTTGCTGACTCATGCCATCCACATTACACCAGGACCTGTGCTACTGGCTGAGGCCAACTACATTTCACCAGGGCCTGTGCTACTTGTTCATGTCATGCCCATTACACCAGGGCCTATGGTTTTGGCCGTTACCATCCACATTTTTACCAGAGCCTGTGTTGCTGGCTGATGCCATCCACAATACACAAGGGCCTATGCTACTGGCTGATGCAATCCACATTGCAGCAGGGCAAGTGTTCCCTGTGAGGCCATCTTCACCACACCAGGGCCTGTGTTGCTGGCTTAGGAAATCCACATTGCACCAGGGCCTGTGCTTCCTGTGAGGCCTTATTCATCACACCAGGGCCTGTACTGTTAGCTGATACCATCTACATTTTACCAGGGCCTGCGTTGCTGGCTGATGCCATCCACAATACACAAGGGCTTGTGCTACTGGCTGATTCCATCGACATTACACCAGGGCCATTGCTTCCTGGGAGTCCATCTTCACCACACCAGGGCTTCTGCTGCTCGTTGATGCCATCCACATTACACCAGGTTGTGTGGTGCTGACCAATACCATCCATATTTCACCAGGGCCAGTGCTATAAGATGAGGCTCTCCACATTACAACAGGGCCTGTGCTACTGGCTGAGGCCAACTACATTTCACCAGGGTGTATGTTGCCAGCTGAGACCACAAACATTTCATCAGGGCGTTTTGCTGGTTGATCCTGTCCACAATACACAAAGGCCTGTGCTACTGGCTGATGTCTTCCACATTACACCAGGGCCGGTGGTGCTGGCTGATGCCATTCACAATACACAAGGGCCAGTGTTGTTGGCTGAGGCGATCCAAATTACATGACTGCCAGTGCTCCCTGTGAGGCCATCATCACCACACCAGCGCCTGTGGTGCTGGCTGAGGCCATTCACATTACACCAGGGACTGTGATGCTTGCGGATACCAAACACATTTTACTAGGGCTTGTGTTGCTGCTGGCTGATGCCATCCACAATACACAAGGGCCAGTGTTGTTGGCTGAGGCGATCCAAATTACACGACTGCCAGTGCTCCCTGTGAGGCCATCATCACCACACCAGGGCCTGTGTTTCTGGCTGATGCCATCCACATTTAACCAGGGCCTGTGTTTCTGGTTTAGGCCAACTACATTTCACCAGGGCCTGTGCTACTCGTTGATACCATGTACATTACACCAGTTCCTGTGCTTTTGGCCGTTACCATCCACATTTCACAAGGGCCTTTGTTGTTTGCTTATGACATCCACAATACGCACGGGCCTGTGATATTGGCTGATGCAATCCACATATCAGCAGGTCCACTGCTCCCTGTGAGGCCATATTCACAACACTAGGGCCTGTGCTGCTGGCTCATGCCATCCACATTACACGAGGGCTTGTGCTACTGGCTGATTCCATCCACATTACACCACGGCCAGTGCTTCCTGTGAGACCATCATCACCACACCAGGGCCTGTGGTGCTGGCTGAGGTAATCCACATTACACTAGGGCCGGTGGTGCTGTCCGAAACCATCGAAATTTCACCAGGGCTTGTGTTGCTGGCTGATGACATCCACAATACACAAGGGCCTGTGATACTGGCTGATGCCATCATCACCACACCAGGGCCTGTGGTGCTGGCTGAGGCCATCCACATTGCACGAGGGCCTGTGATGCTGGCATATACCATCCACATTACACCAGAGCCTGTGATGCTGGCTTATACAATCCGCATTACACCAGGGCCAGTGTTGTTAGATGAGTCCATCCACATTACACCAGGGCCTGTGCTACTGGCTGAGGCCATCTACATTTCACCAGGGACTGTGTTCATGGCTGAGGCCACCAACATTTCACCAGGGCGTGTGTTGCTGTCAGGATTCCGTCCACAATACACAAAGGCCTGTGCTACTGGCTGATGTCTTCCACATTACACCAGGGCCAGTGGTGCTGTCCGAAACCATCCACATTTCACAATGGCTTGTGTTGCTGGCTGATGACAACCACAATACACAAGGGCCTGTGTTGGTGGCTGATCCCATCCACAATATAAAAAGGCCTGTGCTACTAGATGATGCCATTCACATTGCACCAGGGCCACTGCTCCCTGTGAGGCCATATTCACCACACCAGGGCCTGTGCTGCTGGCTCATACCATCCTCATTTCACCAGGGCCTGCGTTGCTGACTCATGCCATCCACATTACACCAGGACCTGTGCTACTGGCTGAGGCCAACTACATTTCACCAGGGCCTGTGCTACTTGTTCATGTCATGCCCATTACACCAGGGCCTATGGTTTTGGCCGTTACCATCCACATTTTTACCAGAGCCTGTGTTGCTGGCTGATGCCATCCACAATACACAAGGGCCTATGCTACTGGCTGATGCAATCCACATTGCAGCAGGGCAAGTGTTCCCTGTGAGGCCATCTTCACCACACCAGGGCCTGTGTTGCTGGCTTAGGAAATCCACATTGCACCAGGGCCTGTGCTTCCTGTGAGGCCTTATTCATCACACCAGGGCCTGTACTGTTAGCTGATACCATCTACATTTTACCAGGGCCTGCGTTGCTGGCTGATGCCATCCACAATACACAAGGGCTTGTGCTACTGGCTGATTCCATCGACATTACACCAGGGCCATTGCTTCCTGGGAGTCCATCTTCACCACACCAGGGCTTCTGCTGCTCGTTGATGCCATCCACATTACACCAGGTTGTGTGGTGCTGACCAATACCATCCATATTTCACCAGGGCCAGTGCTATAAGATGAGGCTCTCCACATTACAACAGGGCCTGTGCTACTGGCTGAGGCCAACTACATTTCACCAGGGTGTATGTTGCCAGCTGAGACCACAAACATTTCATCAGGGCGTTTTGCTGGTTGATCCTGTCCACAATACACAAAGGCCTGTGCTACTGGCTGATGTCTTCCACATTACACCAGGGCCGGTGGTGCTGGCTGATGCCATTCACAATACACAAGGGCCAGTGTTGTTGGCTGAGGCGATCCAAATTACATGACTGCCAGTGCTCCCTGTGAGGCCATCATCACCACACCAGCGCCTGTGGTGCTGGCTGAGGCCATTCACATTACACCAGGGACTGTGATGCTTGCGGATACCAAACACATTTTACTAGGGCTTGTGTTGCTGCTGGCTGATGCCATCCACAATACACAAGGGCCAGTGTTGTTGGCTGAGGCGATCCAAATTACACGACTGCCAGTGCTCCCTGTGAGGCCATCATCACCACACCAGGGCCTGTGTTTCTGGCTGATGCCATCCACATTTAACCAGGGCCTGTGTTTCTGGTTTAGGCCAACTACATTTCACCAGGGCCTGTGCTACTCGTTGATACCATGTACATTACACCAGTTCCTGTGCTTTTGGCCGTTACCATCCACATTTCACAAGGGCCTTTGTTGTTTGCTTATGACATCCACAATACGCACGGGCCTGTGATATTGGCTGATGCAATCCACATATCAGCAGGTCCACTGCTCCCTGTGAGGCCATATTCACAACACTAGGGCCTGTGCTGCTGGCTCATGCCATCCACATTACACGAGGGCTTGTGCTACTGGCTGATTCCATCCACATTACACCACGGCCAGTGCTTCCTGTGAGACCATCATCACCACACCAGGGCCTGTGGTGCTGGCTGAGGTAATCCACATTACACTAGGGCCGGTGGTGCTGTCCGAAACCATCGAAATTTCACCAGGGCTTGTGTTGCTGGCTGATGACATCCACAATACACAAGGGCCTGTGATACTGGCTGATGCCATCATCACCACACCAGGGCCTGTGGTGCTGGCTGAGGCCATCCACATTGC
Organism: Aulonocara stuartgranti; assembly: GCF_965226115.1. Classification (NCBI taxonomy): domain Eukaryota; kingdom Metazoa; phylum Chordata; class Actinopteri; order Cichliformes; family Cichlidae; genus Aulonocara; species Aulonocara stuartgranti. The sequence continues at coordinate 29,554,832 of NC_138948.1, forward strand.
ACGAGGGCCTGTGATGCTGGCATATACCATCCACATTACACCAGAGCCTGTGATGCTGGCTTATACAATCCGCATTACACCAGGGCCAGTGTTGTTAGATGAGTCCATCCACATTACACCAGGGCCTGTGCTACTGGCTGAGGCCATCTACATTTCACCAGGGACTGTGTTCATGGCTGAGGCCACCAACATTTCACCAGGGCGTGTGTTGCTGTCAGGATTCCGTCCACAATACACAAAGGCCTGTGCTACTGGCTGATGTCTTCCACATTACACCAGGGCCAGTGGTGCTGTCCGAAACCATCCACATTTCACAATGGCTTGTGTTGCTGGCTGATGACAACCACAATACACAAGGGCCTGTGTTGGTGGCTGATCCCATCCACAATATAAAAAGGCCTGTGCTACTAGATGATGCCATTCACATTGCACCAGGGCCACTGCTCCCTGTGAGGCCATATTCACCACACCAGGGCCTGTGCTGCTGGCTCATACCATCCTCATTTCACCAGGGCCTGCGTTGCTGACTCATGCCATCCACATTACACCAGGACCTGTGTGCTACTGGCTGAGGCCAACTACATTTCACCAGGGCCTGTGCTACTTGTTCATGTCATGCCCATTACACCAGGGCCTATGGTTTTGGCCGTTACCATCCACATTTTTACCAGAGCCTGTGTTGCTGGCTGATGCTATCCACAATACACAAGGGCCTATGCTACTGGCTGATGCAATCCACATTGCAGCAGGGCAAGTGTTCCCTGTGAGGCCATCTTCACCACACCAGGGCCTGTGTTGCTGGCTTAGGAAATCCACATTGCACCAGGGCCTGTGCTTCCTGTGAGGCCTTATTCATCACACCAGGGCCTGTACTGTTAGCTGATACCATCTACATTTTACCAGGGCCTGCGTTGCTGGCTGATGCCATCCACAATACACAAGGGCTTGTGCTACTGGCTGATTCCATCGACATTACACCAGGGCCATTGCTTCCTGGGAGTCCATCTTCACCACACCAGGGCTTCTGCTGCTCGTTGATGCCATCCACATTACACCAGGTTGTGTGGTGCTGACCAATACCATCCATATTTCACCAGGGCCAGTGCTATAAGATGAGGCTCTCCACATTACAACAGGGCCTGTGCTACTGGCTGAGGCCAACTACATTTCACCAGGGTGTATGTTGCCAGCTGAGACCACAAACATTTCATCAGGGCGTTTTGCTGGTTGATCCTGTCCACAATACACAAAGGCCTGTGCTACTGGCTGATGTCTTCCACATTACACCAGGGCCGGTGGTGCTGGCTGATGCCATTCACAATACACAAGGGCCAGTGTTGTTGGCTGAGGCGATCCAAATTACATGACTGCCAGTGCTCCCTGTGAGGCCATCATCACCACACCAGCGCCTGTGGTGCTGGCTGAGGCCATTCACATTACACCAGGGACTGTGATGCTTGCGGATACCAAACACATTTTACCAGGGCTTGTGTTGCTGCTGGCTGATGCCATCCACAATACACAAGGGCCAGTGTTGTTGGCTGAGGCGATCCAAATTACACGACTGCCAGTGCTCCCTGTGAGGCCATCATCACCACACCAGGGCCTGTGTTTCTGGCTGATGCCATCCACATTTAACCAGGGCCTGTGTTTCTGGTTTAGGCCAACTACATTTCACCAGGGCCTGTGCTACTCGTTGATACCATGTACATTACACCAGTTCCTGTGCTTTTGGCCGTTACCATCCACATTTCACAAGGGCCTTTGTTGTTTGCTTATGACATCCACAATACGCACGGGCCTGTGATATTGGCTGATGCAATCCACATATCAGCAGGTCCACTGCTCCCTGTGAGGCCATATTCACAACACTAGGGCCTGTGCTGCTGGCTCATGCCATCCACATTACACGAGGGCTTGTGCTACTGGCTGATTCCATCCACATTACACCACGGCCAGTGCTTCCTGTGAGACCATCATCACCACACCAGGGCCTGTGGTGCTGGCTGAGGTAATCCACATTACACTAGGGCCGGTGGTGCTGTCCGAAACCATCGAAATTTCACCAGGGCTTGTGTTGCTGGCTGATGACATCCACAATACACAAGGGCCTGTGATACTGGCTGATGCCATCATCACCACACCAGGGCCTGTGGTGCTGGCTGAGGCCATCCACATTGCACGAGGGCCTGTGATGCTGGCATATACCATCCACATTACACCAGAGCCTGTGATGCTGGCTTATACAATCCGCATTACACCAGGGCCAGTGTTGTTAGATGAGTCCATCCACATTACACCAGGGCCTGTGCTACTGGCTGAGGCCATCTACATTTCACCAGGGACTGTGTTCATGGCTGAGGCCACCAACATTTCACCAGGGCGTGTGTTGCTGTCAGGATTCCGTCCACAATACACAAAGGCCTGTGCTACTGGCTGATGTCTTCCACATTACACCAGGGCCAGTGGTGCTGTCCGAAACCATCCACATTTCACAATGGCTTGTGTTGCTGGCTGATGACAACCACAATACACAAGGGCCTGTGTTGGTGGCTGATCCCATCCACAATATAAAAAGGCCTGTGCTACTAGATGATGCCATTCACATTGCACCAGGGCCACTGCTCCCTGTGAGGCCATATTCACCACACCAGGGCCTGTGCTGCTGGCTCATACCATCCTCATTTCACCAGGGCCTGCGTTGCTGACTCATGCCATCCACATTACACCAGGACCTGTGTGCTACTGGCTGAGGCCAACTACATTTCACCAGGGCCTGTGCTACTTGTTCATGTCATGCCCATTACACCAGGGCCTATGGTTTTGGCCGTTACCATCCACATTTTTACCAGAGCCTGTGTTGCTGGCTGATGCTATCCACAATACACAAGGGCCTATGCTACTGGCTGATGCAATCCACATTGCAGCAGGGCAAGTGTTCCCTGTGAGGCCATCTTCACCACACCAGGGCCTGTGTTGCTGGCTTAGGAAATCCACATTGCACCAGGGCCTGTGCTTCCTGTGAGGCCTTATTCATCACACCAGGGCCTGTACTGTTAGCTGATACATCTACATTTTACCAGGGCCTGCGTTACTGGCTGATGCCATCCACATTACACCAGGGCCAGTGTTGTAGGCTGAGGCGATCCACATTACACCACTGCCAGTGCTTCCTGTGAGGCCATCATTACCACACCAGGGCCTGTGGTGCTGGCTGATGTCATCCACATTACACCAGGTCCTGTGCTTCTGGATTGGGCCAACTAGATTTCAAAAGGGCCTGTGTTCATGGTTGAGAACAACTACATTTCACCAGGGCCTTTGTTGTTGGCTAATGCCAAACACAATACACAAATGTCTGAGCAACTGGCTGATGCCATCCACATTACACCAGGGCCAGCGCTCCTTGTGAGGCCATCTTCACCACACAAGGGCCTGTGTTGCTGGCTGAGGCCATCCACATTGCACCAGGGCCACTGCTCCCTGTGAGGCCATCATCTTCACACCAGGGCCATTGCTTCCTGGGAGTCCATCTTCACCACACCAGGACTTTTGCTGCTCGTTCATGCCATCCACAATACACCAGGGTGTGTGGTGCTGACCAATACCATCCATATTTCACCAGGGCCAGTGTTGTTAGATGAGTCCATCCACATTACAACAGGGCCTGTGCTACTGGCTGAGGCCAACTACATTTCACCAGGGTATATGTTGCCAGCTGATGCCATCTACATTTCACAAGGGCCTGTGTTCATGGCTTAGGCCAACAACATTTCACCAGGGCGTGTGTTGCTGGCTGATCCCATCCACAATACACAAAGGGCCTGTGCTACTGGCTGAGGCCATCCACATTACACCACTGCCAGTGCTTCCTGTGAGGCCATCATCACCACACCAGGGCCTGTTGTGCTGGCTAAGGCCATCCACATTTTACCAGGGCCTGCGTTGCTGGCTGACTCCATCAACATTACACCGCAGCCAGTGCTTTTCTAGCACTAAAAAAAGAGTATAGGTTTTCATTATGTGAATAACTTGAAAATTGTAGCTCAAACAGCTGTAAATATGTATGTCTGCGTCTTCTATCAAAAGTTATAGCTATTTATATGAAGTTGTACACAAACGCTTTCTTTCGTCAAGACAGTGCGTTTCTTACGATTACCGTAATTGTCGGGCTATAAGCCGCTACTTTTTGCACAAGCTTTGAACCTTGCGGCTTTTAGTCAGGTGCGGCTTTTCTATGGATTATCCATGATTTTTGTCATATCGTAAGACGATTTGTTTTGTTTGTTCCGCTGTTGTACGGCACTACGTTGCCTGGCGGAAGGGCATGTGATCAGACACACAGTATGTTGGTCACATGTCCATCCGCCAGGCAACATAGTGCAACATAGTGCCATGGTCACCAACGGATTTCGAAGGGCTGGACTGCTGCACGATGGAGAGGAGGACACCACGGCCCTTCTGAGGGTGTTCGACTCTGACACTGACAACGAGGATTTCTTTGGTTTTGAAAGTGACAACGAAGGAAAGAAGCTGAGAGTGGATGACGAAGCCACCCTGAGCCTGTTCGCTTCCGACACTGGAGAAGAGGACTTTGGTGGTTTTAGTGCGCAGGAAGATGGTGGTGAATGACTGACTTTTTTTCTTGTTAAAGCCATGTCACTGCACCTGTATGGGGCGCTGTTTGTAAAGTGAAACATGCTGAAATTAACGGCAACATTTTTCCACATTTAGCTCAAAACCTTACAAAAACATATTGTTTCGAGTAATTTTTTACAACATTTAGTAAAATATTTGTAACTTTTCATCAAATGTTAAATATTAAATCTAAATATTAGATTTAAATCTAAATGTTAAATCTAAATGTTAAATATTAAATCTAAATGTTAAATGTTAAATCTAAATGTTAAAAGTTAAATCTAAATGTTAAATGTTAAATCTAAATGTTAAATGTTAAATCTAAATGTTATGTTTAAATCTAAATGTTAAATGTTAAATCTAAATGTTAAATGTTAAATCTAAATGTTAAAAGTTAAATCTAAATGTTAAATGTTAAATCTAAATCTAAATGTTAAATCTAAATGCTAAATGTTAAAAGTTAAACCTAAATATTTAGGCTAATATGCAAATTTATTGTACGGATCAACGGAAATACCAAAATAAAAGCTTCCCGAAAACCTCCGGTGCAAAATTGTGTCTGTTCTCCTCCTCACTTCTCCCCGCCATGTGCTGCTTCACTTCTTGCCTACGAGCATGTCCAGCGATTTTGCTGGACATGTGCTGCAGCGATTGTGAAGTGAAGACTGCAGCTGCTAAGAGTGCACTACTGCTGAACCTTTGGATGGCCGACAAAACGGATCTTCCGATGTTTTCAGCTAAATCGCCGGACGTGCTTTCTCATGGTCGGGTTATGGCTGAATTCCAGTGGAATGACGGTCCCGCCATAATAGACGTTTCAGCCATGTGTTCCAGCCCTAAACCTAACCTTATCCCTAACTATAACCTTATTCCTAACCTTAACTAGCAGTTAAATTACGTAAAATAGTGTTTTCCAAATCGATTTTTAGAAAATGAACGAACATGTGTAGATTGAGTCCAAACGGTTCTCATGTGCTCTCCTTTTTCCAATGCCGTAATTTAGGAACGTGTTGGGTACCCCAAAGCATAAAATGTTGACAATTTGTCACCTAGCGAAAATTATTACGCTTTGGGAGTGAGAACGTGTCTGACCACTACCGGCACACTTTTGCACCAGAGGTTTTTGGAAAGCTTTTATTTTGGTATTTCCGCTGATCCGTGCAATAAATTTGCATGTTAGCCTAAACATTTAGATTTAACATTTAGATTTAAATATAATATTTAGATTTAACATTTAGATATAACATTTAGATTTAGATTTAAATATAATATTTAGATTTAACATTTAACATTTAGATTTAAATATAATATTTAGATTTAACATTTAACATTTAGATTTAACATTTAGATTTAGATTTAAATATAATATTTAAATTTAACATTTAGATTTAAATATAATATTTAGATTTAACATTTAACATTTAGATTGAATATTTAACATTTAGATTTAACATTTAAAATTCTGTTTTAAATATGAAAAGTTACAAATATTTTACTAAATGTTGTAAAAAAAATGACTTGTTTTGAGCTAAATGTGGAAAAATGTTGCCGTTAATTTCAGCATGTTTCACTTTACAAACGGCGCCCCATACACCTGAGCCTAAAAGGTAGTCCGAATCAATTTTTCTGGTGTGCTGTAGGTTATTGTTATGTACTACATTTGTTACTCATTTATGAAGCACAGTACATGTTTCGTACTTGTAATTACCGCTACTTTTACATATACCTAAAAAGTTGTGCAAATATGTACCCATAACTTGTTTTTCAAAATATTAATAAAAGGGGTGTGTCTCCAAACAGCCATCTCTTTCCTGACAATTCCCTTTGCGCATATTCTCTTACATATGATAAGTCAACATTGAAACACCTGCGGCTTTTAGTCAGGTGCGGCTAATGTATGTACAAAACAGGATTTTCTCCTGATTTTAGCTTGTGCGGCTAATATTCAGATGCGCTTTGTAGTCCGGGAAATACGGTACATGCATTTGAATTGGGAACTCGCCCGAAACAAAGTATAGGTTTTCATTATGTGAATAACTTGAAAATCTTAGCTCAAACAGCTGCAAAACCTGTTTGCCCAGCACGGGGATATTGAAGTCTATAAGATCCATCCATCTTCATCCGCTTATCCGAGGTCGGGTCGCGGGGGTAGCAGCCTAAGCAAAGAGGTCCAGACCTCCCTCTCCCCAGCCACCTCCTCCAGCTTGTCCGGGGGAATACCAAGGCGTTCCCAGGCCAGCCGAGAGATATAATCTCTCCAGCGTGTCCTGGGTCTGCCCCGGGGCCTCCTCCCGGTGGGACATGCCTGGAACACCTCGCCCAGGAGGCGCCCAGGGGGCATCCTTGCCAGATGCCCGAACCACCTCAGCTGGCTCCTTTCGATGTGGAGCAGCAGCTGCTCTACTCTAAGCCCCTCCCGGATGGCCGAACTTCTCACCCTATCTCTAAGGGAGAGGCCAGCCACCCTTCGGAGGAAGCTCATTTCCGCCGCTTGTATCCGCGATCTCGTTCTTTCGGTCACTACCCACAGCTCGTGGCCATAGGTGAGGGTAGGGACGTAGATCGACCGGTAAATTGAGAGCTTCGCTTTTACACTCAGCTCCCTCTTCACCACGACTGACCAGTGCAGCGTCCGCATTACTGCAGCCGCAGCCCCAATCCGTCTGTCGATCTCCAGCTCCCTTCTCCCATCACTCGCGAACAAGACCCCGAGATACTTGAACTCCTCCACTTGGGGCAGGAACTCATCCCCGACCCGGAGTGGGCACTCCACCCTTTTCCGGCTGAGAACCATGGCCTCAGATTTGGAGGTGCTGATCCTCATTCCCGCTGCGTTACACTCGGCTGCGAACCGCTCCAGTGCGATAAAGGGCCATAAATATAAGATAAAGCCATAAATATATGTGTCTGAGTCTTCTATAAAAAGTTATAGCTATGTTTATGAAGTTGTACAAAAACGCTTTATTTCGTCAAGACAGTGCATTTCTTGCGATTTCCATGCATTTGAATGGGGAACTCGCCCGAAACAAAGTATATGTTTTCATTATGTAAATAACTTGAAAATCTTACCTCAAACAGCTGCAAAACCTGTTTGCCCAGCACGGGGATATTGAAGTCTATAAGATAAAGCCATAAATATGTGTGTCTGAGTCTTCTATCAAAAGTTATAGCTATGTATATGAAGTTGTACAAAAACGCTTTATTTCGTCAAGACAGTGCATTTCTTGCGATTTCCGTGCATTTGAATGGGGAACTCGCCCGAAACAAAGTATATGTTTTCATTATGTGAATAACTTGAAAATCTTACCTCAAACAGCTGCACAACCCGTTTGCCCAGCACGGGGATATTGAAGTCTATAAGATAAAGCTATAAATATATGAGTCTTCTATCAAAAGTTACAGCTATTTATATGAAGTTGTACAAAAACGTTTTCTTTCCGCCAAGACAATGCGTTTCTAACTAATACATGCATTTGAATGGAGTTCTCAAACGAAACAAAGTATAGGTTTTCATCTTGTGAATAACTTAAATCTTGAATCTTAACTCAAACGGCTGCAAAACCTGTTTGCCTAACACAGGGATATTGAATTGATCATTTTATATTACCATCTTTAGATGTCCATGTCTCCTCTGTGGATGATGATTGCTGCATTCCTTGGTTTTTATTTGAAAATTGGCAGTCTGGATCATCAATAACATTGTCCTCGGCCTCTGAAAGATCCTCAGTCTCTGGAGCATCTTCTTCTTCATCACTATCCCAGTTGAAAAGCAGTGATAAAGCTTGTTCAGTCATCAACCTCCTGGAGCTCATTTTTGGTGTGTTGAATTGACATGAGAACAGTGACAAGAATAGGGGAGAGAAAGTTTCTTGCATACACACCTGGGTCTGAATGTATATTCAGAAGCAGTCAAAACAAAGTACGTCAAATGGAAATGTTTATTTTGGATCTGAACAACTTTTTACTTACATAAAAGTGTGTGTCAAAATAACCCGCAACATCCTCTTTGTATACAAACACTGCAGAGACATTCCAGACACATCAAAGTGTCCATATTTTACACACTAGTTCATGACCCCAGATAAGGAAAAGTCATAAGGTTTCATGAAGAAAAAGAAAGGATGACCAGTACTTTGGTCAACACAAAAACGGGAATGGGTCAAATTGACCCTTAACATAATAAGAAGGTTAAAACCTATACTTTGTTTGGGGCGAGAACTCCATTCAAACTGTCTTAGCGAAATAAAGCCTTTTTGTACAACTTCATAGAGATAGCTGTAACTCTTGATAGAAGACTCAGACACACGTATTTATGGATTTGCCTTATAGAATTCAGCATCTCCGTGCTGGGGAAATAGGTTTTGCAGCTGTTTGAGCTAAGATTTTCAAGTTAAATTACAATATCAAAAACCATTTTGGAAACTCTTTACAAGTATCAATGTAATTAAGTTCTGGCTTTTATATTTTCAGCTGATAAGGTGAACTTCATACAAACTTGAGTTAGGAAAAATCAAACTTTGTCTCGTGAGTGTACATTGTAGTGTACTGTGACTGCTCCATCACAATGTATAATTTGACTTGTGAGGTACACACAACATACACACACAAGGCCAAGAAGAAAAATCTTAATCGTTGATCTTCCAACTTTATCTTTCTGTTCTGGTTTTAGAGTCATCGTTTTCTTGACTCGTACTTTGGGAATCACCCTGTTGTGAGAAAAGGGTAAGCTGGGAGAGCATACAGCATTATACAAGCAGAGTGTTTTACCTGTATCGGTAGATCTAAGGCATAAACCTGTTATTTAAAAAGAAGTTAACTGACGTGCAGATTTAATTTTAAATTATTTCATGAACTGTCCAGGAATTACAGAGAGCTTTATACTGATATGCTAAAATTCTCTGAGTGTATTGGCTGTATATGACAAGTATTTGTAAATCATTAGTAGTTATTCTTGCATAGGTGTTTTGCTTGTTTTAAATTTGTGCACTATTTATTTTTGTATTTTGTAATCTATCTCTGATTCACTTTTTCTTACTGACCATTGTGTTACTGTAACATGTGAATTTCCCGAGTGTGGCATTAATAAAGTCTGTGTCTATGCCAAACCTCCTTTTTTAAATTTACCAACATTTCTGATTTGCAGCTAAGACTGTGACATGTTTTCACAATTTGCAAGCCAGAAGAGTGATCGCTCTTGAAGCCTGGTTGCTGCACAATACTAGGACTACTAGTTCTAGTTCTAGTACTACTGCTACTGCACAAAGCATATTGTTCAGGAATTTCACAATTTTGTTTAAGTCTAATGTGTTGGCTTAGGCTGCTGCCCCCGCGACCCGACCCCGGACAAAGCGGATGACGATGGATGGATGGATGGATGGTGTTGGCTTACAGGTAAACTTGTTTTGGGGGTGGATAGGATGAAAACTTCCAGCATCACATAATGTTTTCCGATCAGTAGGTTTGGAGTAAAAAAGAAATGGACATATATTTGTCTTTTTTGGGCTACTTTTGTGTCAAGAAAGTTAACTTTTTTAGAACTGTGATCAAAGATAACACATAAACCCTTGAAAATGTGAATGTAAAAATTGTACAAACTCCAGAAAAAGTGGCAACTGACGTGACAAAAGTGCAGGCAATTTTTTTTTACTTAAGTAGAGGTACAGCTGTTAGTGTCAAAAACACTTGAGTAAAAAATTTAATAAAGTATCGGGTCAGAAATGTGCTCAAAGTGAGAAAGTCAAAGTAGTAACCTAACTGAACCATGTGCTATAATAAAGAAAAAATAATAATATTAGTAGATAGGACTACAAACTTAGTCAGGTGGTAAAAGGCACAAAGGCCTCAGGGGTACATTTGGCAGCCAGGGTTAGAGCTCAGACACCTGGAGCCTGGGAGTTGGGGGGCTAACAACACTGACTGGTAAAATAATCTAACATCCAAGTGTTACATGGTGTTGCAGGTGATAAAAATCCATAAACCACTGTTTAGAGGCAGTTGTAGAAGTTTTCCATTTAATAAAGCCTGCAGACAAGCGATGAGCGGTAGCTAACATTCTTTAATCAAGACAAAGAACAGATACCAAGCTTTGTGAGGGACTGCCATCGCTGGGGCAGAAGGTGAGCAGAGTCTCTCACTGAGCCTAGCATGGCTCTCGGTTAAATACCTCCTTCAGGAACAAATGGCAGTACACAGCTGTTTTCACACCTTTGGTCTTTGCCCCAAAGAAAGTTTCACACTCCCTTGCCATCTCTTACAGTGGAGAAAAGACAAAAACACTCTTCCTGTGGAGTTGTCTGCTTCCCTCCAACTTCCTTACCAGACCCCCACATCTGTCTAACTGTTTGAATGGAGTATGAGGCAGACATGCTAAAACAGTGACCTAAAAGCATTACCAATAAACAATGTGATCAATACATAAATGAAAGAAATTCCTCTACAAGGTGATTGCCAGTTTTGTTGCGATTTTTAGAGACACAGAGAGTGAGAGAGATCCTGTTCTGCATTACTTTAAAAACTAAAGGGGGGTTTCAGAGCTGTTGATATACAAAGCAGTGTTCATAGAAACATTGATCAACCCTGTTTTTGGCATTGAGTGTTACATTTGTCACAGTTTCAATAAAGCTTGCAAATTCTTGCATTTATACTGGAGAGCAAAGAAAAATTAAAAGCTACTTGTACTATGGAAAATCAGTTTCATAAAAGCTACATAAACAGACCTGAAGAAGACTGTGTTTGTAAAACTAGCAGAAACGTCTGAGAACTATAAGACAGACTGTTTCTGCTATCGAAACAATTTGTGTTGTTAATCCTGAATGATTCATGTGACAACATCATAAGAAGAAGGTCATTTTACTCCACACACACACATTTGGAAAATCACATAGTTTGACCATAAAAAAAATAGTATTTGAGATCGCTGTGATCGCAAAACTGTGATTAATAGTTAAATATTATTGTTGAGGGGCACAGACAGGACTCCACACCAGGCACATGCAGAGGGGGGGGCTAGAGGGGCTTGAGCATCCGCCCCTTTCCTGATGGGTGCCCAAAGTGCCCTTTTGTTGAGGCAACTTTTTAAAAAAAAAATGTATTATTATTTTTAATGTGTGCGTGCGGAGTCCTGTCTGTGGCCCTCAACAATAATATTTAACTAATAATCATAGTTTTGCTAAATAAAAGGATCTGGCTTGCATCAGTAACATGATCACATTTAACCAATGATCGCCCTTGACGGCAGAACTCGCTGGGTACGAGCCGGGAACGAGCTCACAAAAAGCACGCGCATTTGTTGCGGTCCGGAGCTGTAGGAGAAACACAAGTTAACTCAGAGACACGGACTGATGCGACAAAACCAGTAAGTAGGTGTACAGCGTATCGGAGACCGGGGATAGTTGTAACGTGGTCAGTTGTAACACTTCCAATTTCTCCAATCAGGGCTAAGTTTCAAATGATGTGACTCATCCTGTGCATGCCCAATTCAGTTCTGCTATCATATGTGAAAAATCAGTACATTTTGTCAAACACAGACAATTTAACACGAAAAAAAGTAATTTGTATGCCAAAAAGTAAGTTTTTCTACTTTATTTCAATTTGTAATAGCATTATCTGCTTTGCAGCTAAACTCATCAAACTTAAATTATGTTATTTGTATGTCTATGGGGATATATTCTGTGTAGGTCTTTAGAGCTAGTGTTTTAGCCGTTGGCTGTAATGTTAGCTAGTTCATGGCTATAGGAGTCTGGGTCAGTTGTAACAGCAACAGTCTGGGTTAGTTGTAACAATAACAATAACAATAACAACAGATGTTAAAACTTACCACACTATTACTTTAACTTATATTAAACAAGTTGGGGCAACGACATCAGCAGAGAGAAGTTCACTGGTCGCATTTGTATATGCGGTTAATGCCATTGGCAACACAAATCCTCCACTGTTTGTGTTCCCCACACATACGTTATGCAGGCCACTGTGTCAGAGATGGACCAGTAGGAAGTACTGGTAGTGGAAATAAATCAGGATGGGTGCAAGAAACAGATTTCCTCATCTTTCTGAAGCACTTTGCAAACCACACCAAGGTAAGCCATGATAAAAAAGTAATGGAATTGCGATGCTGGTGAACAACTACATTTTTTCAGCTTCATTGTTATGTTCAAAATTGGTGCAAGAGTTGTAGGTTATAATGCCCACTGAGCCAATGAGGCCAAACTCAAGGAAGACCAACCAAAATTAATGAAATATTCAGTTGCAGAAAATTCCAGAATTTGTCTTTTTTGGGGGGTTGGAATATGTTCAAAAGCTAGATTTCTGCATTCTGTCACACACACACACATCTACATAAATGGATGTAAGTGCATTCATGTGTTGAATAAAAAAGATGTTAATGTTTTTTTAGTACCCTTATTTCATTGTGTTACATTTTACCCCAGGATATGTTACAACTAACCCAGACTATGGGGTTAATTGTAACATTTCACTCTTCGTGTTTGAGACCATACCATGCAATGGGTAATTGTGCTGCAGAGAAAATAGCTGCACTATTTAATAGCAGAGACATGTAAATACTTTGCATTACACTTTAAATCCACTACCTTAAAAGAGCTCCAATTTACAGACAGAAATGTCAAAAATGTTACAACTATCCCCGGTCTCCCCTACACTGTAGTGTATAGCACCCAGGAGTATCAGCTTATTACGTACACGTTGGTAAGTTGTCTTGTTGCAACGAACGAACTGAAACAAATGAACTGAAACAAATGAGCGTACTGTGTGTGCAACAGCGTGACAAACATTACCTGTCCTTTTATTAACTGCACATGTAGTGCTGGTCATAGCTGCTGGCTACCTGTGTAAGGCTGTAATGGGTCTGTAGCTCTGTCACCGTTTTAGGGAACATATTTAGTTTTAAAGTAAGTTACAGAGCTTTTCCTGCCTTTCTGGAGGGATTATATTTCACTAAAAACGATCTAATATGCATGTCCACATAATTATGCATTATTATAATATTTTAAAAAACACACGCTGTATTTTAAAGAACATACATTAAGTGGTAAATGGCCTGTATTTGTATTTTACTAAAGCGCTTTACACATCCAGTCATCCACACACTGGTGATAGCAGCTACATTATAGCCACAGCCACCCTGGGGCGCACTGACAGAGGCGAGGCTGCTGGACACTGGCGCCACCGGGCCCTCTGACCACCACCAGTAGGCAACGGGTGAAGTGTCTTGCCCAAGGACACAACGACCAAGACTGTCCGAGCCGGGGCTTGAACGGGCAACCTTCCGATTACAAGGCGAACTTCCAACTCTTGAGCCACGATCGCCCCAAGAAGCCAAAATTTGGATTTTACAGCAGTAAAATTATTGTATCTCAAACAGTTTAAAAATGTAATAAGCTTTGCCCCTGCACAGAGTGGATAGTGAAACAAATGGAATCATCATAATGACATTATTTCATATTTATTACTTCCCCCTCCTCATTGCTTTATTATTGTAGCTCTAGTAATAAATAATAATGTAAGGATTCTGGATCAGCACCATGATGCCCATAGTACAGTATTCTGAAGAAGGTCTAAAATGTCACTGTGTGTGCGTGCATGTGTTTGCTTTATGTAAATGGATTTTTTTAAATTATTACTCATGATATAACATTGTCCAGACATGCCTGGTAAGGACATGAGGAGGAAACAGTAGGAGCTGTGTGAGGCTACTAAAGGCATTGCTATAACATTTTTCTGTCATCATTTTATTATAGATTAAGTGCAAGAGTTGTTAGGTGTGGATAATTAGATTATAGTTTATTGCAATAGCAAGTTGTGCCTTGTTCTCAGATGTCTGTGAAGGTTCTCAGTCATCCAGGTCATCGTAGTCAAAGGAGCTTGCAAAGCTTGTTCTCAGATAGACAGCGAGTGGAGAGTGATATATGAAATGATGGGATGGAAGGAAGAAGAGAAGCAAAGAGTGATTCACAGGCAGAGCCTAAATTATTTCTCACAGTTTTTTGCTGCCTTATGGTTCCAAGCGCTGTCACCAATCTTTGCATTTTGTTATTATCTCATGACACTTGTTTAATCAGCTACCATCTCTCCTATGGACTTTTTACTGTCTACAGTCTCAGATCAACACAGCCCTGCCCTCCAGTACTATCCACAGCAACCCCTCAACAGCAACATTGTACCCATCAGGTAGAACATCGGCTACGTTTGCTTTGCCTTGTTGCCCATATTAGATTCTTGGTGAATGTGTGTTGTTGTTATTCACCCTGTTTCAATGTGCCCCTTTTTAACTTTGAGCACCCGCCCCTTTAAACCTCTCTGCACGGCCCTGGTCCCATAAAAATACGGTTATATCCAGTAATGTACAATTAGTTGCGCTAATTTGACATGGAATCTCGCCTTTTTCAAGTGCCGCTAAACATTAAATAAGGAACATGTTAATGTGATTAAACAATGAAATCATCTATAAATAGGGAAAAAAATCTTTAAAAAACGGTAATATTCCGGCAGCTGGGGCGCCAAAATACGACCGTAAAATAACAGAAAATAACTGTCCCATAAAAATACGGTTATTTTCAGTAATGAAAATAGAGTTTGTTGCGCTAATTTGACAGGGGATTCTGCCTTTTCCAAGTGCTAGTTAGTGATCAAAACGCGATCAAACAATGCAATTACCTATAAACAAGGTCACTGAATGTGGAAATATGAATCATAATACGTAAATGTACAGAAATATACAGTTAACAGTTGGTTTGAATAATAATTGATTGCATGCCCTGGGACAGAGGTGAGGTGAGGCATAACTAGCAGTGATAATAATACTTATGTGATGTAACACAAGCTTATAGGGATCATGTTATATACTTTTCCATAGCATTACATTTGAATTCGATCTTTCAAATAAAGGACAGATATTTGTGAGATCATGATACATTTGTGAATGTATTTTAACAATCTAAATATGCATATGTACAGACAGATACATTTAATAATCAAGACAATTATGTTGTATTACATTACAGTGATTTAACGTTAATTTACATTCAAAATGTGAAGTCAAAGTCTATTTACGTAACTTTAATGATATTCTAGAAGAACAGAACATTACTGTAAAATGCACAGTAAAATACCTTCATATTAGGGTTTTTTTCCTATGGTCGCAGCGTTACCCGTGACCTTGTTGTTAGTTCACATTCATTGGCCGATGCTTAGCGTCATGTTATTTATATTAATTGCAATTCCTACCTCTACATTTCTTTTTCAAAATATATAATTAGCAAAGCGTGTCCGTGCAATGTTTTATATTGTGAAATTCAGAGAAATCTTAACAAAGAAGCTCACAGAGAAAGATTGAGCTTGTTATTTAACCCCAAGCTGATAGGGAGCGCACCTTATTAAAACACTTGCTGTGCTACAATGTGCCTCAAAGTTCAACAACAGCACAACAGAAGTCACTCATGGTACAGCACTCTCGCTACAAAACAACAACTGTCAGTGACGCTGCACCACGGCGTAAACACAACATTCAAGATAACAGTTAAAAGTAACGTAACCATAAACAATAGAACAAGAACATCTAAACAGCAGCACATGTCCCAAGGCATGATGGGAGATCTCCAGTCCAGAGGGTGGTGGTATAACACCTAAAGTTGTTTGCTACCCGCCATAAAAAGATAGGCGAAGAAGGGTCTTATAACAATGGTGATGACGATGATGGCGTACAGGAAACTGCCGGTTCAATTGGGCGTGGATCGTTGCGCAGATCTGTAAACACTGTTAATAGTGAACTGGGATTGTGTATTACCATACGCGGTGCATGTTTGTGTTATCAGTAAATCCCTTTAGTCTTTGTCTCGCCGAAGGGCGTGTTTAGTCAGTAGGACTTCAGGAGGTGTGAAGACGCGTACTAAAACAAGGGACTGCACCAAGTCAGCGGACGGTAAGACCAAGTTAACCACTGTCTGCTTGGCTGTAAAATAAGCATGTATTCTGGTAGCGATCATGTCGATGAAACATGGTCGCTGAGTCACTCACTCACTTGAGTGAGTGACTCAGGACTCGAGGTGTAATTGTGGGCAGCACTATAATGTGTACTGCATACAAAGCACCAAACCCTCAACATTCATGTAACGCACTGCAAAGAAAAGAAACGGGAAAGCTGATCGTTAGGCTCCAGTTTTCAGGTATGAGTCCTGGTGTACAACCAATGCAGCACGGTTGCTTTTTTCTTTGCGTTTAACTCAAAGTGTGGGGAGTTTGCGAGCCCTTTTCAAGTGCTTCTCTGCGCTTCTTTCAAGAAATGTTCAGACATATTGGCCAACATGTAACTTACATGACAACAAGCTGGCGCATTAAAAAAAACATTTTATTTTTATTTTTAAAAATATCCTGTAATAATGAAGTCCCTGGGGCCTGGTTTAGAGCGTTACATTTCATAAATTGATTATTGCTGATTTCAAGTCCACTGCGATGCTGTACAAAAACGTTCTATATGCCCAACAAATTATGAATCGAACTGTACGAATATTTCCTGTAAAAATCCATATACACTCTCTTACCACTTTATTAGATAGGCATGTAAATATCTAACCAGCAGTTATGGCAGCAACATGTAGCCATGGTCAAGTTGACCTCCTCGGGTTCAAACGGAGCATTAGAAAAGGGGCATGGTTGTTGGTGCCACACAAGTTAGTCCCACTATTTCAGAAACTGCTGGTATGCTGGAATTTTCCCACACAGCCTAAGCTTTACGGAGACGGGTCAGAAGAAGAAAACAGGAATGACAGTTTTCTGTCTACACCCCCAAATGCCAATATCCAAATAAATGAATTATAAGAACATAAAATTTAAGTCTCCCACCATACAGTTGGGGAGAGAAGCTGTCCAAGTTGGACACATTATTGTACCAGGCAATAAACATGTAAAGCTGGACAGTCCGTGGGACTGAAAAAGTTTTGGAGCAAGCCCCAAGTGACCATTACAAGAACTCCGCTCTTGTCACATATACAGGGAGTGCAGAATTATTAGGCAAGTTGTATTTTTGAGGAATAATTTTATTATTGAACAACAACCGTGTTCTCAATGAACCCAAAAAACCCATTAATATCAAAGCTGAATGTTTTTGGAAGTAGCTTTTAGTTTGTTTTTAGTTTTAGCTATTTTAGGGGGATATCTGTGTGTGCAGGTGACTATTACTGTGCATAATTATTAGGCAAATGAACAAAAAACAAATATATACCCATTTCAATTATTTATTATTACCAGTGAAACCAATATAACATCTCCACATTCACAAATAGGGCTGGGCCATATTATACCGTTCACGGTAATACCGGTATAATGTTAGGCAATGATAGGAAAATGAAATATCGCGATAGAATGGGAGTAAAACGCGCATGCGCAGTGCCTTTGTTTTCATACGCACATGGACGATTGTTGAGTGAAACAGATGAACCAGAATTGGTTTGTAAAAATGGTGCAACTTCCGTGATGTGGAACTGGTTTGGTGTTTGTCTGTCAGATACACGACAAAGCACATTTTTTTTGCAGAACATGCAAGCGGCCGTTGTTATTGTCATATTTGTCGGACTAAGATGCTCTTAAATCTGGGAGTAATCTGGGTCCTAAACTCCGTATACTTCAGGTCAAACAACACTGCAGCGTCACTTAGAGTTAAAAACTGTCTAAATTCTTTCATCTTTAATAAAACGATCAGCATTGCTGCTTTACCAGGTGTAACTATAAAGTTTAACTTCCAGGCATCCATGAAAACAAAAGTTATTACATTTAACTGAGTTAGAAGTTAGCAGGAAGCTAGCGGAAGTTAGCTCGCTAGTTTCGCTAGTTACCTAAGCATGATATTGCATGTTCTGACTGAGAGATTTCTGCAAAAAATCAAACGTACAGCTCTGCTATCACTTCCAACATAAATGAAGACAGGAAACTAAACAGCAGTGACGTTTGTAGGGTTACTGAAGTTGGGCTAGCTAGTATATAATGATGTGCTACGTGATCGCTAGCGACACAGCTATGTTAGCATAACATAAACAGTGAAGCTGGAGGACGAACACTAACACTTTTCCACTTATAAAAGTTAACGTGAAGGTTCTTCATGGTTAGAGACAAATGCAATCGCATGGCAGGATGCTGTAAACGGACCAAACTTCAGTCAGGAGAACAACTGAGATAATCCATCCACAATACGAGGTTAGTCATTAATATACTGCAACAACATGGGAATAGAGCAGCTGCCAGAGAATTCAACATTAATGAAACAATGGTACAGAAGTGGAGGAAGCAAGAAGAATGAGTTTAATAAAGTTTGATTTATCTGACTGCTTTGTTTCGCTTAATGTGCCTTATAATCCCGTGCACCTTACGGTCCGAAAAATGCATACTGCACACTGCAGTTTAATGTTGCAAAGCACCTATTTTTAACTTCAGTGGATATTATACATGGTTATGCTCAGGATATGTCAGCCCATTTCTACTGGAAATGCCTTTTGGTTAAACTTGCAGCAAGGAATTTGCATTTGCACTGTTACATTTTTATAAAGCTTTAATGTACATAAAAACCAGCTTCTTGTTTAAGTGAAAATAAATGGAAGGTTGTCTTTTTGCGCTAGTAATGTTGTGGAGTTGTATTTTGTCTCGCATCAATTATATCGTCGGTTATATCATTATCGCAAATTTTCAAATATATATCGTGATAAATATTCTTGGCCATATCGCCCTGCTCTATTCACAAATATACATTTCTGACATTCAAAAACAAAACAAAAACAAATCAGCGACCAATATAGCCACCTTTCTTTGCAAGGACACTCAAAAGCCTGCCATCCATGGATTCTGACAGTGTTTTGATCTGATCACCATCAACATTGCGTGCAGCAGCAACCACAGCCTCCCAGACACTGTTCAGAGAGGTGTACTGTTTTCCCTCCTTGTAAATCTCACATTTGATGATGGACCACAGGTTCTCAATGGGGTTCAGATCAGGTGAACAAGGTGGCCATGTCATTAGTTTTTCTTCTTTTATACCCTTTCTTGCCAGCCACGCTGTGGAGTACTTGGACGCGTGTGATGGAGCATTGTCCTGCATGAAAATCATGTTTTTCTTGAAGGATGCAGACTTCTTCCTGTACCACTGCTTGAAGAAGGTGTCTTCCAGAAACTGGCAGTAGGACTGGGAGTTGAGCTTGACTCCATCCTCAACCCGAAAAGGCCCCACAAGCTCATCTTTGATGATACCAGCCCAAACCAGTACTCCACCTCCACCTTGCTGGCATCTGAGTCCTATCTGACTGTTAGATAGGAAGTACTTAGAAAAGGATAGGAAAAAAGTGCTTGTGCGAATGGGTGAATTTACAAGCGCTTTGAATGCTCAGAGTAGAAAAACGCTATATATGAACCAGTCCATTTACTAGGGCTGGACCATATCATATCGTAATACCGATATAATGTTCGGCAATGATAAGAAAATGAAATATCGCGATAGAATATGGATGCACATGCGTAGTGCCTTTGTTTTCATATGCACATAGCTGTAAAAGCATGGCGGTGACGGAGAATGAGTAGGGCGAAAGCGGATCGTTGAATGAAATGGATGAACCATAATTGGTTTGTAAAAATGCTGCAACTTCATTGGTGTGGAACTGGTTTAGCTTTTGTCCATCAGATACACAACAAAGCACTATTTTTGGTAGAGCATGCTAGCGGGCCATCGTTATTACCGTGTTTTTTTTTTTGTTTTTTTTTTGGAAAATACAGCTCACTTAAAATCAATCTTTTTGATTTTTCTGAAAATCAACAGTGCCCCTTATAAACCCGTGTACCTTATGTATGAATTCTGGTTGTGTTTACTGACCTCAAAACGATTTTATGTGTACGGCGCTCGAAAATCTGTCAAATGTTTTAGTACGACTTTGCTAAGCTACAAATCCGCACCGCTTGATGAATTGTCGGAGCATTACGGCTATCGTAAGCAGAAGCCTCGCGGAGTGATTCGTACTGGGTTTCAGCATAATATTACCGTATTGTGTGTGTGTATAACCTCTTTTTAAGTTTTGTGGATATTATATATGGTTATGCTGAGGATTTAGGCGACCGTGGTGCTGGGGGTTGGGAAGCGCATCTGTAACCGGAAGGTCGCCGGTTCGATCCCCGGGCTCTCTGTCCTGGTCGTTGTGTCCTTGGGCAAGACACTTTACCCTACCGCCTACTGGTGTTGGCCAGAGGGGCCGATGGCGCGATATGGCAGCCTCGCTTCTGTCAGTCTGCCCCAGGGCAGCTGTGGCTGCAACTGTAGCTTGCCTTCACCAGTTATTATTATTATTATTATTATTATTATTATTATTATTATTATATGTCGGCCAGTTTTCACTGGAAATGCCTTTTGGTTAAACTGTCAGCAAGGAATTTGCATTTGCACTGTTAAGTTTTTATATAACTTTAATGCACATAAAAACTACTGCTTGTTTAAGTGAAAATACATTGATGTTTTTTGCACTAATAAAGTTGTAAAGTGTTTTGTCTAGTGTCAATTATATCGTCAGTTATATTGTTATTGCAAATTTTCAAATATATATCATGATAAATATTTTTGGTCATATCACCCTGCTCTACCATTTATCATAATATATTAATTAATATTAAAATTAGAAAGGGTGTCTCCCTCCTGAATTAGAATTGGGAGCTAGTTCCCTAAAATAGGGGCCTGAAAAGCTGAAGGTTTGCCTCCCACTCTACTTTTAAATATCCTAGGAACCACAAGTAAACCAGCAGTCTGAGAGTCGCATGCTGTATTGGGATCATAGAATACTATGAGGTCATTAAGATAAGACTGGGTCTGATTATTCAAGACCTTGGATATGAGGTGAAGAATTTTAAAGTTGATTCTGAATTTTTAAACAGGGAGCTAATGAAAAGACACCAGCATGGAAGAAATATGCTCTTTTTCTACTCCCTGTCAGTACTCTTCATGCAGCATTTTGTATTAAATAAAGGCTTTTCAGGGAGTTTTTAGGACATACTGATAATAATGAATTACAATAGTCCAGCCTAGAAGTAATAAATGTTTGAATTAGTTATTGAACATAACTCTGAGACTGAATGTTTCAAACTTTAGAGATATTTAGAGTACAATGGGGAAAAAGCAGTCCGATATATTTGTTTAATATGTGTATTGAAGGATATATCCTGGTCAGAAATAAGTCAGAGATTCCACACAATGTTACCAGAGGTAACCAGCTTAAGAATCTGGTAAGATACCATATTTCTAAGCTATTTAGGGCCAAATACAAGGACCTCAGTTTTATCCGATTTAGAACAAGAAATTAGAGGTCATCCAGGTCTTTGTCTTTAAGACATTTCGGTAGTCAGTGTGTGTATTATCTGGCTTCACTGATACCTATATACTTAGAGGTGGGTATCATATCCCTACCAATGAAACTGTATGCTATACCTTCGAATTATATTGTCTCAGGGGAGCATCATATCATGCACAAAATGCACACAGATGACTGCAGTACATCCTCGACCAATAAATCTGTACAAATTACAAGATGTGGCAATCCTATTAGTCCTGTAGCTTATAACAACACTTGTATCATTACATTAGTACTTTCAATTAAAATATAAGATTCGGGGGAATTTGGGTATTTTACGTTTTTTTTTGCTTTTAATTTTACTCTCAGACAAGCATCTTGTGACACAGTAAGCACCTCCTATATTAGTTTTCTGAACTTGTATGACAAAAAAACAGTTTTAGATGAAAATGGTAATGTAATTATACTGATTAATTTGTTTCAATTTGTGCCCTTCAATTGTCCACTGTGAAGTGACCTGTGAGCCCTGACCTCCTGTTTACCGAAGAGTTCACTCCAGCCAGAGTCAGCGGGATGGAGCAGGAGGAGGCTCTGTGCTTTTTGAAGGCATTTTTGGAGGAGTTTCCAGCTGCTCTGGAGGAAGGCGCTTCACTTCCTGTTAGCCCTCTTAGTCGTAAATTCACAATGGAGGAGTTGCATGGAGAGAGCCTGGAGCTGGGCCTGAGGCTATTGGCAAACAGGTATGACTGGGAAGGAGACAAACTGAATAGAAGGTTGTAACGATGAACAAATTTATTTTTCTGTGGACCAATAAGAGAAAATGATTGTGGCTATCTAAGACACACACCATTTAGTTAGTAAAGGGCCTTAATTAATATTATAAATACAAAGGATTATACTGTGGATTATTTTACATATTCCATTTTTTTAAATGTAATGATTTTTAGTGTATGGTGATACACAAGCAGACATGAAGTAAAACTTATTTATTCTTGTTTTATACAAACTGTAAATGTCAGTCGAATGCTGGTTATTGTTGTATACTAATAATGAATTGCATTTATATAGCGCTTTTCAACGCACCCAAAGCGCTATTCATTCACTGTCACATTCACACACTGGTGGAGGCAAGCTACAGTTGTAGCTACAGCTGCCCTTTGGCAGACTGACAGAAGCGAGGCTGCCATATCGCGCCATCGGCCCCTCTGGCCAACACCAGTAGGCGGTATGGTAAAGTGTCTTGCCCAAGGACACAATGACCAGGACAGAGAGCCCGGGGATTGAACCGGCGACCTTCCCAACCCCCTGAGCCACGGTCGTCTCTTTATATACGCATAACAAGGGAAAGAGGCAAAGTAACCATTAATCCTACAGTGTTTAGTTCAGTATTGTACTTTTAATAGAAATTTTATTTGCAGATTAGAGAGATTGCATCTAACATTTTTGTTAACATTTTGTTAGGTAAGAAGTAGGGATGGGAATCGAAACCCGGTTCCCACTGTTTCAATTCCTTGGAATTGTTTGCCATTTTTGCAAACAATTCCCTTATCGATTCCAGTCGCCCCGAATGACGTCACCATGTTGCGGAGCGTCATTTACTAAGCGGCTCAAACACTCAAAAGTTTGGTTATACTTTACGAGAACGGATGACGACAGGGCAACTTGCAATACTTGCAAGTAGATATTTCATTTAAGGGAGGAAACACTACGAATATGCAAAAGCATTTGCTCACAAAACACGCGATGACCTTAAATGAATGTCGTGTTTTTAATTCCGCTCTGGATTCATGAATCTCAACCCAGAAACAGCGGTAACGTTTGTACATCCACTCCCGTTAATGCGGCAGGTAAATAATTAACTAACAGTGCATATTATGTTAGCGCGATCTGCCTTATTACAAAACCTGCCATTACTGTGCGCTGCATTTAGGTGACCATGATGAGAGAGACAGACAGAAGCTGTGTTCCAAAACGTCGGCTGCATCCTTCGGAGGACCTGGCCTTCGCAGTCTACGTGGGCTGGGTCCTTTGAAGACCGAGAAGGCTGGAAGTGCGAGGCTGTGAAACGGAACGGTCTAGCCTTCAGATTTGCGTCACCGCTGTCTCGGTGGAGTTTAATAAACTCGGCCGTCTGCTCCTTGCTATCTAAAATATAACAGGACACTGGCGTAAATTCTCGACCGTCTCACACTTCTGTTTAATCAGTTTTCTGTTTGACGTTTATTCAGCTGTGTGAAAATCCCGGAGGAACCCACCAGATAGATTAATAACGTTTTATTAAATCTAATAACTTTGATCTCAGCCAAACCGATTTACTCCGGATCAAATAAAACACAGAAAAAAGGCAAACAATTACATTTTTAAGTTATCCGAGTGACTTACTGTATATATCATGTTTAACCTGAGTAGCGAAAGAGCGGGGATCTGAAAACGACAAAGCCGCAATTCCGCTGCTTTCGCCGGCTCGAGTGACCACTGAACCCCTCCGGCTTGCTATCCAGCGGGTGGCTAACAGACGTCTCCAAAAACGTCGGCGCACTTTTGCAAATATGCGATGTCTTGATAAACCAAGCAGATATTTGAAATTTAAACAGCTTCTTTCTCGCCTGAAAATATGTTAAAAGTTTATTTTGTGACCCAGAAAGAGTAATAAGACTAATTTTAAAACTTAGCAGCGGCCGCCATTGCTGGCAGCTGAAATTTGGCTGGGCCGCGCTATGAATTCTGGGATATGGTGGGCCACGAAGGACACACCCGACCCATCCTTCAAATTCGTGGAAATGAAGGACGCATTTGTCGGCCGCATTTGAAGGAGTCGACGAATTGGTTGGCTCAGATGCTGGCAGTTCTCGCTGCAGTCTCCCGTTAGTGTCTTCTTTCAGGCCAGGATATACGAATGTCAACGAGTAGGGCTGGGCGATATGACCCAAAATTCATATCTCGATATTTTTTAGCTGGATGGCGATATAAGATATATCTCGATATTTTATTAACTTTTATTAACATACAGCATAGATGTACATGAAAAAAACTACTCAAAAATAAATTATGAGCATTTATTAAATAATAATGATCCATAAATAAAAGAAAACTTTGTTGTTTTTGTGCATAACAAAGAGCTCACAATTGTGCAGTCAAAATGTAAACTAACAGACGCTGAGCATAATAACAAAGACAGATTTCACAACTGCTCTGTTCCCAACTTCTACTATGTGACTGACAGCCTGGAGTTTGAAACCCTCTTTGTAACCGTGTCTCTTAACAGGTGCCATTTATGGTCCTTATACACACACAATACGGTAATATTACGTTGAAGCACAGTACGTATCACTCCGCCAGCCTCCGGACTACGGTAGCCGTAATGCTCCGACAATCCATCAAGCGGTGCAGCTCCGTAGCTTACCAAAGTCGTACTAAAACATTTTTTGACAGATTGCTGAGCGCCGTGTTCCACATGAAATCGGTTTGCGGTCATCAAGCACAACCAGAATTCATACATAAGGCGCGCTGTCAACTTTTGAGAAAATGAAAGGATTTTAGGCTGTGCATGGCGTTAGCGCGGTTAGCTCGTTAGCGTGGTTAGCTCGTTAACACGTTGACGCCGTCCAGCCCCACGCACGGGGCGATGCGCAGTAACTCGTTAACGGAGATTTGCCGTGTCCATCTTGTTGCTGCCTGCAGGTGAAGCGATGGGGGTGGAGGGGGAGCTGTGTTTAGTGAAGGAGAGGCGAGGCCGAGTAACGTTGCGTAGAGACAAAAGTGGACGAAAGAGAACTTGTGGCTCCACAACTATAATTATAACGTAACATAGGCTATATCGATATAAAGGATATGGTCACATCTTATATCTCATATAAAAATATATCGATATTTTTAAAAAACTCGATATATCGCCCAGCCCTATCACCGAGCAGTGTCTAAGTTTGTGGTAAAAGGCTTGCACCCATTTGCACCCAGAAGTGTGAGACGGTCGATTTTCGGTAAGTGAATGTGTTTAATTGTAGGCAGGGACATTACTGGATATTCTTGTGTAATTGCTACAGAACAATTTATGTTATATTTTGTTATTGCTACAGAAGAATATTTTATTATTTTACATTTACAATTTTTTTTTTCCTGGTGACCCCGTGACACCCCATTGAAGAGCCATAGGCTGGATCTCTTAAGATCTCACTGTTGGGTTTGTAAGGCCATGTTACTCCTAAATTTCTGTCTTGTTCAAAGAGAAGATATAAAACAAAGTTCTAAGCTAATCAACCTTAGTGTTCTCCTTTTTAAAAAAAAAAGAAAAAAAGAATCGATAAGAGAATTGATAAAGAATCGAATCGTTAAACAGAATCAAAAATGGAATCGGAATCGTAAAAATCGTATAAATACCCATCCCTAGTAAGAAGTCTGGGCTTCTAGAAATCAATAATCTGCAGTCAATCTTTCTGCAATGAGAAGAGGCTGGTAAAAGACTTTCAAACACTTTTAAACTTTGAGCAGGAAAAAGTAACACTTAAAAACTGTGACTGGCTTTCTGTTCTGCTCACATTTTCTACAGATGTATTCCCTGTCAGGAAGGTTTCATTTCCTGTCTGCAGAAACAAAATTGTTCATGCCACTTCCTTTTTCCTAAACACAATCTTTGCTGCCAGAGAAATGCAATTCTGTAGAGGAAAAGAAGTGCATTTACAGGTTACTGCCCAAAAATTATCTTTTCTTTTTTCTGTCCACAATTTGGACTTTGGTGCAACACTTTGTAACTGCAGTTAGAAAAATGACTCAAATTTCAAGAGATTACACAACATGTATTTATCTCTGTGTTTGTTCAGGGGTGCTTCTCCAAGACTCGGTGCCCTCCTTTGCCAGGCAGCATATTCCCAGCTGCTGCAGACTGACCTTTTACCTTACCAGTGCCCTGAGGAACCTGAAGGTGACCAAGAAGAGAAGGCAGATGACAAAGCAGTCTGTATGTTTGTGGTGCTTTGAATATATTGCATTATACTGAAAGATGCCAATTCAATTCAAGCAGACAGAATGAAATAATCTTGTGTTTGGAAGTTGTCTGTCCAGGATCATATATCTGATATACACTCTCCAAGTAACTTGATACCAACTTATCATTACCAAATATCATTAGCGGTACTAACACAGATCACATTCACACTTGTCTTCACATCTCAGGTCTTATTGGCATGTTCGCAGACTATAATTTATCTTTTACAGTGCAATTTGAGGCTGCAAAAGGGGAGATGATAATTTATCCAATACATATCACCCTGTCTGCTGCCACACAGCCAACTTGGGCACAGCCTCAGCCTCGATGATGCCACATGTGTGTGAAAGGGTCCGTTTTAACACAAACAATTATAATTTCAGTTTCTAAAGTTTTTAAACAAGTAAAAAACTAAAATTGAAACTATGAGTAGACCTCTCCTCTATAAGGAACTGGTGTACATTTGCATAGTGGTTGGAAATATTGCATTGCACTGCACTGAAAAGTAGTATTTTGACTTCCATCCATTCGCTTCCACTTATACTTTTCAGGGTCGTGGGGGGTGCTGGAGCCTATCCCAACTGTCATAGGGCGAGAGGCGGGGTACACCCTGGACAGGTTGCCAGTCTGTCACAGGGCTAACACTAACACAGGGCAATTTGGCTTAACCAATTAACCTATCCTCACAAACTGCATGTCTTTGGATGGTGGGAGGAAGAAAGATCACAGAAAGACCCCAGCCTGATGGTGAAATTGAACTCAGGAGCTTCTAGCTGTGCGGCAACAGTGCTAACCACCGTGCCACCTGGAAGTAGTTTGACTTCCATTGTACATATTAATTCAAGGAATAAAATGCCTTTGTCCATGATGTTATTGAAAAAAAAAAACCAGAAATATAACAGGTTTCTTACTTGTATTGTAATTTATTGTCAGTATTTCAATCAGAGGCAGTCCAACGCACCTTCCTGAATAAACTGATAGATGTAGCACTGGCGTGGCACAGAAACTTCCCCAAGGTGGCTCTTTGTCCCTCTCGCAACCTCCAGTGCTCCATTCATGCCATCAAAAACACCCGGAGAAAAATGGAGGACAAACATTTGGCTTTAGCCGAGTTCAACCAGCTCTTTGGAATTCAGGTATGAAAAATATCACAGACACAAAAATAAAAACTGAAATTACAATCCCAACTAATTATCAAACATACTGTCATGAAAAAAAAAAAGTTTTCACAGGACCGCATAAAGTCCTGTTAAAACTAAGTGTACCCTTACTGCTTGTATAGAAATAAAGTAAGCAGCAGTGAGGTGCTGATCCTCTATAAAAGCCATATTTGAAGAAAGCCAAGCATACACAGATGCTGCACGGTGGTGGAGAGGTGATTTAGATTTGTTGTGCAGCATATCTTGCAGTCACCAACTTCACCATGAGCTCCTCTGCATACCAAAGTATTTTAGAGTCCCATCTGAGGGGTTGGCTAGATCTGGGGATTGGTAGGCTGCATCCTGGGATCACTGCTGCCTATGGGGGGCATCTGTCAGCCCACACTTCAGAGGGTGTGTATTGTAGGTGGTCCTACAAGCCACTGAATCATGGGGTACACTTAGTTTTTCACAAAACTGCATTCTGTGACATTTATTTATGACTGTGTCTTTCTTTCCCTCCCGTATGGTCCAGGATGATGTAGATCGTGCTTACTATGCTGTGTTTGATGGCCATGGAGGGGTGGATGCAGCAACCTACGCTTCCACTCACCTCCATGTTGTTCTAAGTAAACAGGAGATGCTGCAGAGTGATGCAACCACAGCCTTTAAAACAGCCTTCAAACGCACAGATGACATGTTCAGAAACAAGGCCAAGAGAGAGGTACTGAGAAATCAGCAGTGCAGCATCTTGAGCACAATGTTTTCTGCTGACATTTACATGCTATAGTACTCAACTTGGTGTGCTGTCTTGCTCTGTCTTTTGTCTTTAAATTACACCTGTGTGTGCTGCAGCGTCTCCGGAGTGGCAGCACAGGAGTGGCAGTACTGATCCAGGATCAAGAGCTGACTGTTGCTTGGCTGGGAGACTCTCAGGCAATACTGGTCAGAGATGGGCATGTTGTTAGACTCATGGACCCACATAAACCAGAGAGAGAGGTAAGAATCCCACATACAAACACACAACCTCTGCTGCCTCAAATTTCATACTATGTTGTATTCCAAAATGGGAATGCAGATAAAATATTTGGAAAGTTTATTGCGTGATATGGATCAAACATTCCTCAGAGCTCAAAAAAACACATGCGCGTGTACACACACACACACACACACACACACACACACACACACACACACACACACACACACACACACACTGTGTGTGTGTGTGTGTGTGTGTGTGTGTGTGTGTGTGTGTGTGTGTGTGTGTGTACGCGCATGTGTTTTTTTTAACTATTACTAACAAATGCAGTTACTTCATGTGAAGTTAAATTACTCATGCACTTATTTTTACATACTCACACATAATGGTGAGAAGGAAACCAGAAGCTAAACTCCTTCTCTGATGTGTTAAACTGTCCAGGATGAGAAACAGAGAATTGAGGATCTTGGAGGCTGCATTACTTTCATGGGTTGCTGGCGTGTTAATGGCACATATGCTGTATCGAGAGCCATAGGTAAGTCAGTCCCAACTCACAAAACCACAGAAATGTACAGTGGGGCAAAAAAGTATTTAGCCAGCCACCGATTGTGCAAGTTCCCCCACTTAAAATGATGACAGAGGTCAGTAATTTGCACCAGAGGTACACTTCAACTGTGAGAGACAGAATGTGAAAAAAAAATCCCTGAATTCACATGGTAGGATTTGTAAAGAATTTATTCATAAATTAGGGTGGAAAATAAGTATTTGGTCACCTCAAACAAGGAAAATCTCTGGCTCTCACAGACCTTCTGTAAGAAGGTTTTCTGTCCCCCACTCGTTACCTGTATGAATGGCACCCGTTTGAACTCATCATCTGTATAAAAGACACCTGTCCACAGCCTCAAACAGTCAGACTCCAAACTCCGCCATGGCCAAGACCAAAGAGCTTTCGAAGGACACCAGGAAAAGTATTGTAGACCTGCACCAGACCTGCACCAAGCAAGCAGCTTGGTGTGAAAAAATCAACTGTGGGAGCAATCATCAGAAAATGGAAGACATACAAGACCACTGATAATCTCCCTCAATCTGGGGCTCCACGCAAGATCTCTTCCCGTGGGGTCAAAATGATCATGAGAACGGTGAGCAAAGATCCCAGAACCCACGGGGGGACCTGGTGAATGACCTGCAGAGAGCTGGGACCAAAGTAACAAAGGTCACCATCAGTAACACACTACAACGGCAGGGAATCAAATCCCGCAGTGCCAGACGTGTTC
Organism: Aulonocara stuartgranti; assembly: GCF_965226115.1. Lineage (NCBI taxonomy): Eukaryota > Metazoa > Chordata > Actinopteri > Cichliformes > Cichlidae > Aulonocara > Aulonocara stuartgranti. Next base: position 29,585,167 of record NC_138948.1, read on the forward strand.
CGCTGCTGAAGCCAGTGCATGTCCAGGTCCGTCTGAAGTTTGCCAGAGAGCACATGGATGATACAGCAGAGGATTGGGAGAATGTCATGTGGTCAGATGAAACCAAAGTAGAACTTTTTGGTATAAACTCAACTCGTCGTGTTTGGAGGAAGAAGAATACTGAGTTGCATCCCAAGAACACCATACCTACTGTGAAGCATGGGGGTGGAAACATCATGCTATGGGGCTGTTTTTCTGCCAAGGGGACAGGACGACTGATCCGTGTTAAGGACAGAATGAATGGGGCCATGTATCGTGAGATTTTGAGCCAAAACCTCCTTCCATCAGTGAGAACTTTGAAGATGAAACGAGGCTGGGTCTTCCAACATCACAATGATCCAAAACACACCGCCCGGGCAACAAAGGAGTGGCTCCGTAAGAAGCATTTGAAAGTCCTGGAGTGGCCTAGCCAGTCTCCAGACCTCAACCCCATAGAAAATCTGTGGCGTGAGTTGAAAGTCCGTGTTGCTCGGCGACAGCCCCAAAACATCACTGCTCTCAAGAAGATCTGCATGGAGGAATGGGCCAAAATACCAGCTACTGTGTGTGCAAACCTGGTAAAGACCTATAGTAAACGTTTGACGTCTGTTATTGCCAACAAAAGTTATGTTACAAAGTATTGAGTTGTATTTTTGTTATTGACCAAATACTTATTTTCCACCTGATTTACGAATAAATTCTTTACAAATCCTACCATGTGAATTCATGGATTTTTTTTTTCACATTCTGTCTCTCACAGTTGAAGTGTACCTCTGGTGCAAATTACTGACCTCTGTCATCATTTTAAGTGGGGGAACTTGCACAATCGATGGCTGACTAAATACTTTTTTGCCCCACTGTAGATGTGATTTGACTGGCTGTATCATATAGTAGTTCTCAAAGTGTGACCTTAATTGACCTCCACTGCTACATAAACTGAGGTTGCTCATGTTAACTGAAAGTAAACGACAAACTTGGTTCCAAAAAAAGTTGAGACAGTGTGTAAATTGTAAAGTAAAAGGGAAATCTAATGATTTGTGAATCTCATTAACTCATATTTGCAATCTGTGTTTAGATATTTAGAAAATGTACCATTTCATTCATATATATATATATATATATATATATTAGGGGTGCAACGATATTCGTATCGATATTGAACCGTTCGATACAGTGCTTTCGGTTCGGTACGCATATGTATCGAACAATACAACATTTGTAATTTATTTTATCAATTTTCCTTCTGACGATGCTGTCTGTGTTGAGCGCTCAGTGAATCTGTGTTCGACTACTCCGCCTAGGCTGCACTGTCGAGCGCAGATCCACTGAGCGCTCAACACAGACAGCATAGTCAGAAGGAAGAGCGCAGGGCAAGCTAGCGAGACAGAAGTTAAGCTCTCCTTGCAAGATGGACCTCCCCCACTCTCATTCAGATCTGGCGTTTGGAATTATTTTGTGACGTATGACCCTGAAGGTAAGCGAGTCATGGACTAAAGAAAAACAGTATGTTGGATGTGCCATGCAATGCTCAATTACATTGGTGTGAACTAGTGTGTTAGCGCAGTTAGCTCGTTAACATGTTGGCCGTCTAGCCCCATGCACGGAGCGATCGGCGGTAGCTCGTTAACGGAGATTTGCCGTGTTGTGGCGTTAAGGTCATTTCAACGAGATTAACCTGAAAGCACTAGTGGGAACACAACGAATATGACTGCACATTTACGCCGACATCATCCTAGTGCAAAGACAAGTGGAAGCAGACAAAAAAAAGCAAGCATGCTACTAACTTTAGCCGAGTCATTTAGACAGCTGTTAGCACATGATTCTCCTTATGCTGCTGAGAATATAGCCCAGAAGAAGCGGATAGTATTAGCTTTTATTTTGGAAAGAGCCATTTCTCTGTAATAAACTCTCTTTTCCAAAGATGAGTGATTCCTCAATCAGATACAGGGCTCGCAATATCGCTAGCCCGACGTCCCGGAGCTAGCGATTTTTTTCAGTCGGGCTACCAAAATCTATCTCTTCCCTGCCCGTCGGGCTATTGTAGGAAAAATATATGTCAATGCTTTTGCATTCTTTCGGAAATGTAGCTGGGTAATTATGTCATTGGCATCGGTGAGCCACTGTCAATATGTGACATATTGAAATCGCGTTTGAATTTGCGCTTGTTTTTTTGCTTTCACTTTGCAATCGTGCGAACTGTGTATAGAGAGCGACAGTACTGATCTGTGAGTGATGATAATTTGTGCACCAATTCCTCTGACATCGTCTTATTAATCGTTAGCTTACTATGCAAACATGACAAGTGAAATCTCCCGCAGCAAGCTTAAACATGTGAGAGGTTGATCGCGCAGAGAATCGCTGAGTTTTTGTGAGTGCATGTGTAAAAGCATTTCAGTTCTGCTGAGCCAAATAAGACAGGTCAGGGTGAAGAAGTGACAGCCAAAGAAAAGCTTACCACAAAACGGAGAAGTTATGACAAATCAGACTATAAGGCAAAAAGAAAGTGCAGCTTTATGGTTTCATGGACAAAAGAATTTCTGTGGCTGCAATATGATGAGCTAAATAACCAGGGCTGCACATAAGTGGTCTGCAGGTGCGCATTCGCTGTCAAAATAAAAAACACGCACAAGGGTGAGGGTTAAATTTAAAAACTGTACTTTTGAGTTAAAATATATATTTATAATTTTAATAAATGACAAATTAAAAATGCATGAACATTTTTTTGTATCGAAAAAATATCGAACCGTGACACCAAAGTATCGAACCGAACCGTGAATTTTGTGTATCGTTGCACCCCTAATATATATATATATATATATATATATATATATATATATATATATATATATATATATATATATATATATATATATATATATATATATATATATATATATATATATATATAAGTATTATTGATAGTAAGGCAACAGCTAGAATAATGGATAGATACTTTATTAATCCCACAAAGGAAATTTTTGTGTTGTAAGCACGTATTCTGCTGATCATTCTTTTGATTGAGATACAGGTCTTGATGAAATGTTCACTGGTTTAGGTGTTAGAAATTGCAATGTTTTTAGTAGTTTACTGTAGTGCGAAAAAGTTTTTGCCCCCTTCCTCATTTCCTACTTTTTTGTATGTTTGTAACATTTAATTCTTATAGATCAAACACATTTAATTACTAGACAAAGACAATACAATTAAACTCAAAATACAGTTTCTAAATGAAGGGTTTACTCTTAAGGGGGGAAAAAATCCAAACCTACATGGTCCTGTTCCTGTGTGAAAAAGTGATCGCCCCCCCTAAGCCTAGTAACTAGTTGGGCTGCCCTAACTGGCAATGAGTCTTTTACAGTTCTGTGGAGGAATTTTGGTCCACTAATCTTTTGAGAATGGTTGTAATTCAGACAGATTGGAGGATTTTCAAACATGAACCGCCTTTTTAAGGTGACCCACTGGATGCTCCTCATTTGAATCAGCCCTGCTTGCCACAGGTATCACTGTTCAATATTTATATAGCACCATATCACAACAGTTGCGTTAAGGTGCTTTATATTGTAATGGAAAGACTACAGTAATCACTGCCAAATAAAGCAAGATAGCTGCCAACAACCTTCAGCAAGCAGAAGAATTTAAATAATGTGTCACCTGGATACATACATAGGAATGGGTATTGATAAGATTTTCACAATTCCGATTCCATTTTCGATTCTGTTCAACAATTTGATCCTTTATCAATTCTCTTATCGATTCTTTTTTTAAAAAGGAGAACACTAAGGTCGATTTGCTTAGAACTTTGTTTTATATCTTCTCTTTGAACAAGATAGAAATTTAGGAGTAACATGGCCTTACAAACCCAACAGTGAGATCTTAAGAGATCCAGCCTATGGCTCTTCAATGGGGTGTCACGGGGTCACCAGGAAAAAAAAAATTGTAAATGTAAAATAATAAAATATTCTTCTGTAGCAATAACAAAGTATAACATAAATTGTTCTGTAGCAATTACACAAGAATATCCAGTAATGTCCCTGCCTACAATTAAACACATTCACTTACCGAAAATCAACCGTCTCACACTTCTGGGTGTAAATGGGTGCAAGCCTTTTACCACAAGCTTAGACACTGCTCGGTGACAAATGCGTCCTTCATTTCCCCGAATTTGAAGGATGGGTTGGGTGTGTCCTTCGTGGCCCACCATATCCTTTATAGCGCGGCCCAGCCAAATTTCAGCTGCCAACAATGGCGGCCGCTGCTAAGTTTTAAAATTAGTCTTATTACTCTTTCTGGGTCACAAAATAAACTTTTAACATATTTTCAGGCGAGAAAGAAGCTGTTTAAATTTCAAATATCTGCTTGGTTTATCAAGATATCGCATATTTGCAAAAGTGCGCCGACGTTTTTGGAGACGTCTGTTAGCCACCCGCTGGATAGCAAGCCGGAGGGGTTCAGTGGTCACTCGAGCCGGCGAGAGCAGCGGAATTGTGGCTTCGTCGTTTTCAGATCCCCGCTCTTTCGCTACTCAGGTTAAACATGATATATACAGTAAGTCACTCGGATAACTTAAAAATGTAATTGTTTGCCTTTTTTTCGGTGTTTTATTTGATCCGGAGTAAATCGGTTTGGCTGAGATCAAAATTATTAGATTAAATAAAACGTTATTAATCTATCTGGTGGGTTCTTCCGGGATTTTCACACAGCTGAATAAACGTCAAACAGAAAACTGATTAAACAGAAGTGTGAGACGGTCGAGAATTTACGCCAGTGTCCTGTTATATTTTAGATGGCCGTCTGCTCCTTGCTGAGTTTATTAAACTCCACCGAGACAGCGGTGACGCAAATCTGAAGGCTAGACCGTTCCGTTTCACATCCTTGCACTCCCTGCCGCATTAATGGGAGAGGACGTACAAACGTTACCGCTGCTGCTGGGTTGAGATTCATGAGTCCGGAGCGGAATTAAAAACACGACATTCATTTAAGGTCATCGCGTGTTTTGTGAGCAAATGCTTTTGCACATTTGTAGTGTTTCCTCCCTTAAATGAAATATCTACTTGCAAGTATTGCAAGTTGCCCTGTCGTCATCCGTTCTCGTAAAGTATAACCAAACTTTTGAGTGTTTGAGCCGCTTAGTAAATGACGCTCCGCAACGTGGTGACGTCATTCGGGGCGACTGGAATCGATAAGGGAATTGTTTGCAAAAATGGCAAACAATTCCAAGGAATTGAAACAGTGGGAACTGGTTCTCAACAAGAACCGGGTTTCGATAGCCATCCCTACACATACACATTTTTTATTTGCATCACAGTAAAGGCTGCCTCTTTGTTCTTCACCATGTGTGTAGACAGAACTAGACTGCAGCTCCATGTTAAACTACTTAGATGGTGACAAGTAATCCTCACCTTACATGCAACATCTGTAAAAACAAATGTTGTGTGCAGTGCATGTGTTGAAGTTACTTAAATTGTTGCAGTCTTAATTGAGAGTCAGGGAGTCTTTATAGACTTTATTAATCCCACACTAGGAAATTGGGAATGAAAAAGTGACTCAGAGATATTAGAGAATTAAGAAAAATAAAGTAAAAAACAAGAGTAACTTGTGTTGTGTACAAATGGTTACTATATACAGTAAAATATACTAAAAGGGAGGGTTTTTGTATACATAAAATGCAGTGTGAGTGATTATGTACACGTGGTTTGCCTGTTGATTTAATAAATAGTTTTCAGGCAATGACTGCAACAGTCTGAGGTTCTGCAGTATTCACTTGCAGCTGTTAACCACTCATCCATCCCTCGTTCAGGTGACTTTGACCAGAAGCCCTTTGTGTCTGGAGACGCTGAAAGCCTAACAATGAAACTGCAGGGTGATGAGGACTATGTTCTTCTGGCATGCGATGGTTTCTTTGATGCAGTTAAGGCGTCAGCAGTCCCACATCTAGTTATGGATGCACTAAAGCTGGCTGGTAAACCAGAAGGAGGAACTGCTCCAGTGGAACAGTCCGAGGATGATGTGGGGGCAAGAGTCGCCCAACAGTTGGTGGGTAATGCTAAGACAGCTGGTTCTAGTGATAACATCACAGTAATGGTGGTGTTCCTGCGCCCACCAGAGCAACTGCTGGCTCAGTAGACCACCCTAGGAGTGCACAAGCTGCTCAGTACTCTACTTCTCGCCATGCACCACAGCAATACAGGAAAAGTGTGGTGCACAGACACCATTGTGCCAAGCTGTTGCCTGCTTTTGTCCTCAGGTGCATTCAATTCAATTCAATTCAATTCAATTTTATTTATATAGCGCCAAATCACAACAAAAGTCGCCTCAAGGCGCTTCATAGATACAGAGAAAAACCCAACAATCATATGACCCCCTATGAGCAAGCACTTTGGCGACAGTGGGAAGGAAAAACTCCCTTTTAACAGGAAGAAACCTCCGGCAGAACCAGGCTCAGGGAGGGGCGGCCATCTGCTGCGACCGGTTGGGGTGAGAGAAGGAAGACATGCTGCAGATTGACGCTAGTCCAGGGATGTCAAACTCGTTTTAAATTGTGTCCCACACGATTTGATTTTAAGTTGGGCGAACCAGTGAAAATCTAAAAAAAATAAATGCAATTTTAACTGTACATCTCAGTTTCCGTATAATAGAGTAGAATAGAATAGAAAAAATAGCTCTTTATTGTCATTGCACAAGGGTTTAAGGGGGCCAACTGTGGAAAATCAAACTTTTATGTCCTTTAATCTTTTAGAGTCTTTATCAATAGGAATAGGAATTATGGTAGTACAGTTAAAATCAATGAAATACTGCACATTTTCTGAAGTCTTCCAGCGGACCACATTAGAGTCTTTGCTGGGCTGATTCCAGCCTCTGGGCCTTATGTTTGACACCCCTGATCTAGTCTCACTATCGTGCTGCTTCGAAATAAAAGCTTACACTGCTGTATTGAGGCAACAGTGTTTGAAAAGTTCTAATAGATAATGCAAGGGCCACACTAACCCCCAGTGCTGCAACCTGCACATCCCAAATGTGCCTGCTCTCTAAAATAGCTACTTCACTTTTCCACTTGTTTGACTGTTACTCAATTTAAGGACAGCTGGTCCAGCTTTTGTTGTCAGTATTGATCTTGAAATATTGAAATATTGATCTGATGTGGCACTAGCTGTTAAAACAGCTATGTGTCTTGGTGGATTTGTATTTCTATAAAAATACAAATGATAATAATTCCAAAAATTTTATATATGTTTCTGTTATGTTCCATTGTCACTCTGATGTGTGATTATGACAGAAGTCTTACTGAGTGATTCTGTGGGGGAAGCAAAGAAAGCCACAACTTGAACTTTATGAGCAGCTGAACACCCGTTTGCGAGATGAAATAGCTACAGAATACTCACTGCTCAATAATCAAAGCTCAGTTTAACCACAAAAATGGAGACTGTTTTTAATATTTTCAGTGTTAGCTCTGCTTGTTACTAACATCATATCCTGACACCTTTTTCTGTTTAAGATAGAAAGGTTTGCCTCCTCTTGGCCTACATACCGTTAAGACATTCTGTTACCCTTTTAACCTCTTCATTATCATGTTTTATTCATTTTTTTTGTTCTTGTTCACCATGCCTTATCAGTATGTCCTCATTGCAATATTAACATATAATGGAAATCACAGACAATGGCGGATAATGACATTATAAATGTGCTTTGTTTTTAATGTGCAAGTGATACCTTTTATGTTACAAAATTAATAGTTTTTGTGTCTAAAAAATGCATTCAAGAGCTGGGGGATGGGGCAGTCACTTAACTCAGTGGAAGCGAGGGAGCACTGATGTGGAACATTGATAATAAATTCTGATGCAATTCCTGTGTTTGTTTGTTTGTTCTAAAATGTCAGAATCTTTAAAACTGAAGTCTTGACAATAATGTTTCCCGTAACACACAAAGAAATAATAATACATTTCATATTGTGTATTGCAGAGAAGAAGATTTAATATTGTCTCAATAAACAGCCGTGCAAACACAATCTGGTCAGGATCTGTTTGTTTTGTCCTTTATCGACAAGGTTTACAATATTCTCTGATGATAATCGATCCATTTCAAATTTTATTTATATAGCACCAAATGACTACAACAGTTGCCTCAAGGTAGACCCTCCAATACACACAGAGAAAAACCCCAAAATCATGTGATCCCCTATGAGCAAGCGCTTTGGTGACCGTGGGAAGGAAAAAGCAGGCTCTGGAAGATGTGGCCATCTGTTGCGCCCCGTTGGGGCGATAGAAGGAAGTCAGGACAAAGGACATGCTGTGGAAGAGAGACAGATTAATAACGGGTATGACTCAGTGCAGAGAGGTCTATTAACACATAGTGAGTGAGAAACGTGACTGAAAAAGAAATATATATTTCTTATTCTTCCTATATTTATTGTTGTTCTTTTGTACTGTATGGAACTGGAGCCGTCTCGTCTCTCTGTAGACTGAACTGTATATAGCAGAGATGACAATAAAGTTGGCTTTGACTTTGAAATACTCAGTGCATCATGGGAGTCCACCAGCAGCCTACTACTATTGCAGCATAATTAAGGGAGGATTCAGGGTCACCTGTTCCAGCCCTAACTATATGCTTTAGCAAAAAGGAAAGTAATCTTAAAAGTAGAGACACTGTCTGTCTCCCGAATCCAAGCTGGAAGCTGGTTCCACAGAAGAGGGGCCTGAAAGCTAAAGACTACATTCTACTTTTAAATACTCTAGGAACCACAAAGAAGCCCACAAGTCTGAGAGCAAAGTGCTTCAATGGGTTGATATGGTACTATATGGTCATAAAGATAGGACGGAGCCTGATTATTCAAGACCTTGTATGTGTGAAGCAGAATTTTAAATTCAATTCTGGAATTAACAATGAGCCAATGGAGACAAGCCAGTGTAGGAGAAATACTGTATGCTGTCTCTTTCTAGTCCCTGTCAGTACTCTTGCAGCAGCATTTTGGATTAACTGAAGGCTTTTCAGGGAGTTTTTAGGGCTTCCTGATAATAAAGAATTACAGTAGTCCAGCCTAGACTACTAGTTCAAATGCATGAACTAGTTTTTCAGCATCACACTGAGACAGGATATTTAAAATTTTAGAGATATTTTACAAATGGAAGAAAGCAGTCCTACATAGTTGTTTAATATAGAATATTTGTATCTTGAGACTGTTGAGTGGGTTAGGATAGATTGTATGTATAACACTGGAATTCATATATATTGAGTTGGGGCTCATGTTGTAGCTCAAAGGCCACAATATAAAGTGGTGATTGTCCAGAGTTTGTAGAAACATTGCTTGTAGTTTAAATTATTTTGGATAATCAGTTAAAAATGAAAGCAAGAGGTGCTGTCTTTCCCCCAAAGCCAACATCAGGCATGTCTCTGAGGAGGAGGAGTTTAGGAAAAGAGAAGAGTGGTGCTCAGAATTCAAAACCTTATGTGACACCAAATTTACAATGTGCAGAAGATGGACTATAAAATGTGCATCTTACTTAACCAACATATTCTAACCCTGTTGTTTAGAGTTAGAGCATATAAAAATTAACAGCATGTGAAAAATAAGGTTGTAATTTAAAGTAGGGAAAGACAATGTAGGGCCAGATTTACTAAAAAAAAACAACATACCTACAGCATGGCACTGCCACCGCCATTCTTCACTGTAGGGATGGTATTAGTCAGGTGATGAAAGGTGCCTGGTTTGGCATTTGGGCTAAAGAGTTTGATCTTTGTTTCACCAGACCAGAGAATTTTCTTTATCATGATCTGAGAGTCTTTCAGATAGCTTTTACCAAATTGCAGGTCTGAATTTACCAACGGTGGACTTCAATCACCTTGTAGAAACATTTGGCAGATGATCAGTGGAGAGAGGATCCACATGACCTCAATTTTGATTGTCATGGCAAAAGGGCAGATATTGGTCCTGCTGTTGGGTTAATAACCTTCTTCATGGTAACTGCATGGTAGGGTGAGGTTTCTATGCTCAGTAGTAAGAGGTATAAGTGGACCAGTGTGTCTGGGGGGGGGGGGGGGGGGGGTGCCTGATGAAGAGAGCAACACACTTGTCTGGAATGTGTAGTTAACCTCTCTTCTGAAAGTAGGGTTAGGGTTATTTGTGGTATGTGAGCTGCTAACTCAATGGAAGATGGTTTGCTCAAACAGTTTGGTGATGACATTCACAGGTCTGCCTTTGATCAAGTTGATGGTCAGCTGGTGTGCCCTGCTGCAGTACAAATACATCCAGACTTCACAAGGATTAGAAACAGGTTATACTGAGTGAGTCATGACACTTGCTTGGGATAAAAAATTACCCAGTTCCTGGTGCCGAAAAGCTGCTGCTGTATTATATCCCCCAGGTATATAACTCTGGAAATGGCCTGATTTTATTGCCCGGGCATTCGGGCAGATGTCTGCTAGTGGTGCACATCCTGTCTGAGTATCAGTGGTTAACCTGCCAAGTTGCCTAAGTACATTGGGGTACATGATTCCCCAGGCTAAGCTGAGCGGCAGAAGTGGCAAAAGTACAAGCATTCTGTACTACTAGTTCAAGTAGTAGTATATATATTTTTGTTAAAGATTTCTCAGATTTAAGTTGTTTACACCAATAAAAGTAAAAAGGTATGGGCTCTGAAATGAGTAAGAAAGCAAAAAGTAAATCATTCTAGAACATTTCTACTAGCATTTTTTCTGTAAAAATAACAAAATGTTATATTAATGTAACAAATTTATATTAGTATATGCGAATACAAAATTTATTTCAGTCTAAATTGTAATTCTAATGAATATACTCAGCTTGATCTATTTATGTAGACCATGAATGTAGAAAAAGAAGGCATTTAATCCACACCTTAAAAGGGGGATTGGGACGTAGGGGAGGAGGTGGGTTGCATAAAGACATCTGCAAGCGAGAATGACAGATGAGCAGTGAGATTAAAAGTACGCTGAGTGGAGGCTGATTGGCTTGAAGAAGATGGACAGAAAGATGACTGGATGGACCAGTGATGTGGCAATGAGGTTGACAGCATGAGAAAGTGATGTAAAGCATTTGCTTTTCCTAGATGAGCTCTCTAAATTCTCTACAGGCTTCTCTTGTTTAAAATGTTACTTTTTACAATGTATTCATTTCCATTCATGTCACTTACACTACATGTGGAATATAGGAATGTTCATTCATCAGAATCACCAGAGAAGCAGTTTCAGCCTCTCTCCAAGCTTTGAGGAGATTGAGGTGATACACCTGTGTGGTGCCACCCTTGTCTGAAAATACCACCTCATAATCAATGTTCCCCATTCACTGTGTGACCACAAAGGGCCCTTGCTGTTTTGGCGAGTAACTGTGGGCTAGAGGAAGGGAGTAATACAAGCCCTTTATTTCTCAGAAAAAAATTGTCTGATTCTAGCCCCTTAACAACACCTGGATATGTTCCTCTTACATGGAAGTATCACAACTCACTCACTGGCTGAGAATAGTGTGTCATCATGATTGCTCTAGTGGGAAATCTTTAGAATGAATGATTGGAGGGTACATGGTCTCCCAAGATGGCATCACTGTCTCCTTCTCCCCAGAGTCAACATTGGACAACCTTGCATCACTGCTGAGTGAAGCAAAGACACTTCTTGCCTCTACAGGTCTTGAACAAATCCCCAAACACTGCTCCAATGGGTTATTAAACTCCAGCCAATCTGTTCCAAAAATCCCAGCTGTCTTAGGACGAGAGACAGGATACACCCTGGACAGGTCACCAGTCTGTCACAGGGCTGAGAGACTGTCAGGGACCAAGCAGTAAAGCATAAAGGACACAGGTGTTTTAATTCAAAAAAATATTAAAGATATATTTAACAAAGCCAAAACTTAAACAGGCAGGCCAATAAAAGAGGTCAACTAAATAGACTAAACTCAAGATAACAATTAACAAAATCTCAAACAAACATAGTGTAAGGACAAGAAAGACATTGTGGACAAAACAGAACACCCCCCCCCCCCCCATAATCTTTAGTTACAATATTATAGTTAGTTAAATGGTCTGATTGTTCAAATATGTATTTTCTTTGATTGTGGTAAAATAATGTGTGCCCCAGTCTCCAAAAATGACATAGTCCAGGAAGCGTAGTTATTCCTCCGTTACACCACAAGAGAGAGTATCCCCTAAAATGAGCAGCTCTAGCGGGAGTAAATAAGCCCAGCCATAACCCATAAGGCAGTGCGCCTATAAGAGTTGTGTGAGACTGCATGTGTGTAAAGTTGTGCTATGTCAATGTATATATTTGCAGGTAAGCAGATACAAGATGGTAAATAACTTAAAATGTATCTACAGATGAGTCCACGGGGTTGCAGAGAATGTGGGAAAGTTGGCCGTTAATCCCCACTATGTGTCATTAGTGTATAAGTTATTGGTAGCGATGTGAATTAGCCGTGACGCTAACGATTAGCAGCTAGTTTGTGCGGAAACCTCGTAGCGCTTTTGGTGGATTTATACCTGTACCGGGCTGTAATCACAGCAGATATTGACTGGTGGATCACACTATCTTTTGTTTATGTTTATTTCATTGTTACACTGTAAGAAATATTAGTGATTTGAGTTTGAGTTTAAAGACTACCCATAAGGCAGTGCACCTATAAGAGTTGTGTGAGACTGCAAAAGTGTGTAACGTTGTGCTATGTCAATGTATATATTTGCAGATGCAGTAAAGGCGAACTCACAAAGCCACACTGGTTTCAATTTATTTTAATCCAAGTGTGCAACAATAAGACAACCTGACCTCCTGAAATGACACAGGGGGAACTTAAATACTGGTTTAGCTAAACCGAATGAAACACACGGGGAAAACAAAATGGCTGCCATATAACCAACTAATACAAAACAATTAAACAAACATGAAACACCCCCAGGCAATGAAGCATGTGATTTTATCCAATTAGCTGTCAGTGATACTTCAGCTCTCCAAGCCGTTTGCCACACCTTTTGCCAGACAGGAGGAGAAGCCAAACCCCAGGTAACCCAAACAAAGAAAGATGTATTAATATAACAAAACAGAACTTTGACCTTGCAGTGTTAATATGTGTGCACGCCATATAAACATTGGAAGGTGTATGGAAAAATAAATACATTTAATAAAGAAACAATATTGAACAATAAGTAGAATATATTAAAGTAGTGACTGTAAATTAAACTAAAGTGAATCAACTAGTGGTGAGGTGTGGAGCTTACCATGTGTGGCATGCCATCACAGAGACGGACAACCATTCGCACTCACATTCACACCTATGGGCAATTTAGAGTTACCAATTAACCTAACCTCACTAACTGCATCTCTTTGGACTGTGGGAGGAAGCCGGGGTACCCAGAGAGAACCCGCACAAGCACAGGGAGAACATGCGAACTTCACACAGCCTGATGGTGGAATTGAGCCTACTTGCTGTGAGGCAAGCCACCGTGTTGAACCTTGTTGTTATTCTGGTGTAATATTTTTCATCCTGTGCATCATTGTCTCAGTCAGTAGCGGTTTTAGATACGGGCGACACAGGCGGTTTGCCCGGGGTGGCATCACGGGCATCGGCAAAAAAAAAAAAAAATGCTCGTACTCATGCTGCCCCGACGTCAGCCAGGGAATGGCACAGGCACCGATCGGTTTTCTATCGCCCATTTGCTGGGGGTAAGGGCACCCTCCTGCTGCTTCCGACACGGGGAGGAGAGGGCAGGGCGGCGGGGGATTCTCTGGCTGGTTGGAGCAGCATCTAATAATAATCAATTCGCAAAATAAAAACAAACCAACAAACACGAAAACACCAGACATTATAATACAGACTTATAATTTGCACCGATGTTTTTTTGAAATTCTGTACACAAAAAGTGAGCGCGAAAACCCTCGGTGCGCCTGCTTGCTGCTGAAGTCAAAGTAAACTTTATTGTCATCTCCGCTACATACAGTCCAGTATATAGAGAGACGAGACGACGAGGCTCCAGTTACAGCAGTGCAAGTAAACAAATAATATATATATAAGAAGAGTAAGAAAATAAATATACACTTTATGACTCGGGGTAAAGGGATCAATAACAATTTAAAATTTACAGTTTGTTGATTTAAAGTCTCACACACAACCTGTCGAAAGGGGAGGGAGACCTGCTGCTTCCAAATAGAGCACATTTCATTTATAATGTTGTAAATCCAAGCCCATTACGTATTCATGATTTGAACCTTGGGTTGTGTGAAATCCCAGAAATAAACCCTAGACAAAGTGAATCTGTGAACTAAGGTGTAGGTCTATTAGGTCATGTTGTGGTGATCCTCGGGTTGAGGGATGGGTGTTCATACTGGAGTGCAAAATTAAAACCAATGGAAGATGGACAAGAAAAGTTCAAAGCCATCAGATGCTCAGTTTAGAAAAAAGAGAAAAGAAGAGGAGGAGAAACGAGCAAAAGATACAGGTAAGCAGATGTGTCATTGGATAATGGCAGGTCATCCTGAAACAATCAGAATCAGAATACTTTATTAATCCCTAAGGAAATTATGTGGGTTACAGTTGCTCCAAGAAGAAATGGTAAAAATAGCAGTAACAGACTAAACTCCAAACAATACATTATATTACAGATTTTAATATTAATTAGTCATTGTTAATTGTTGATTTGCCCTGTTCTAATTGTATGACGAATTACGATGGCTGTTTGGTGTCCATTTGTATACTATGCATACTCTCTCTCTCTTCACATGTGTGTGTGTGTACAACAGTTTTTTGTTAATGTACAATCCTTAATATGTTTTGTGTGTGTGTGTGTGTGTGTGTGGTGGGGGGGGGCAGAGGGAGTGTTCGCCCAGGGCGCCAAAAAGGCTAGGACCGCCACTGCTCTCAGTTACATTTTGATCCCATGTAAATGAATTGCCTCAGTTATTCTTCTGAAGTCTAGGCCTTGTATAGAAGCCTTGTATTTCTTTCATGCAGCTATCACTAAATTGGTAGAGATCCCATTTCAAATAATAAAACAATAACTGCTCATTTGCATCATAAACAAGTCATATGGATTGATCACTGTATTCTTTCCCTAAATTAAAGAACATCATGTGTATGTAATGTGTCTTACATAGGTACACAGGAAACGAAGCATAACACGGAAAACGGAAAGTCTCGTCACATGGGTTTTATCATCTGACGCAGTAAGCATCACGCTTATATACACTGCCTGCACAAGTGGCCCCACCCCCCAAGAGGTGTTTTGCAACATTAATTTCACTTTCCAGAATGCCAATGGGTTGGTATACTTTATTAATCCACTGTAGGGAAATTACTCTCTGAATTTAACCCATTCACTCAGTGAAGCAGTGGGCAGCCACCAATCCAGCACACGGGGAGCACTGCGTAGGGATGGTACTTTGCTCAGGGTACCTCATGGTAGCCATTTGGTGGATTTGAACCCCCGATCATGGGGCGAATGGTCAACCTACTGAGCTATTTTTTTTATTTTTCATTTGCAATTTTGTTTTAATTATAATTATTTTTTAGAGTGGGTTTGCGCATTTCATTTCAACATTACTTCTAGATTTTTAATGTGGGTGGTGTCTGTTATGAACAAGATTGTAAAAGTTTCGAACTAACTCAATACAAACACAGCAGTTCATGTCAGAAAGCCACTCCAGTCACAAAAATGTATTCACCAGACTGAGATTACCAAATGGTAAATGGACTGGTTCTTATATAGCATTTTTTTTACTCTATCTGAACACTCATTCACACAAACACTTTTTTCTATGCTCTTTCATGCTACTACTACTAATTCATCACATACCACAAATGTCAAGCATACGAAACAGAAGGCTTTAAAGTTACTTAAATACAGTACCTTTATTTAAAGTCACAATAAACATTGTACTTTTGAACTACACAGCGAGTACATAGTAATTCATTAATGTTGTACAATTTTCAGTGTTGACTCTGTGTGTCAGCAAAATAGATTTGAAATAAAACTATTTATACTGTGCACACTCTCAGCTTACATTTAAGGGGGCTGTTGAGAAAGTTTAGCCTATATATTGTGAAATGAAATACCAATTTAATTCAGAAGCTGTGTATGTGAGCCATTTCTTCATTATCTCTTCACACACACACACATATATATACATATATATATACACATACACATATACATACATATACATATATATATACATATATATATATATATGTATATATATATATACATTAGGGTTGCCAACTCCCTGAAAAATAAATAAGGGACACCTCGTGTCTTCACCCTTCCCAGTGTGGTAGCTCTTTTTTTTGTGTGTGAAATTATTTTTTAACCATTTGACTTGAATTTGATTTAAGCAGATGCATATTCTTTGTGATATGACCATATGGGAAACAAATGATCATTTAGCCATTTATTTTTAGCTCAAAATGACAACATTAACACAGTAAAACAGGTCTCTTTCTTAAACAGAAGCCTGTCATGCTTAGCTTTTGAGGATATAAGTAAATCTTTCTTTAAAAGAACTCTGTCCTGCTTAACTTAAAATTATATAAATTAATAGAAAACAATAGAACAAAATCATTCTTGTAACTGTGCACATTTAGTGCATTTAGTACAACTGGCTTCAGTTGAGGTATTATTTCAGCTTTTCTAAAGCTAATCAGGTTTGTAAACCCACTTGTTCCCATGATTACGCATCATAACTCATCATCATTATTCATCCATGTATTACTTTTATGTATTAGTGATCTATTTGTTGTAATCATCTATCCTTGCAGTTGTTTATTACACAAAATAAGTTATATTATCACACTTCTGGCCACATAGCGCTGATATTCACTGCACATGCCCATATTAACCTTAACCAGAGGGTTTAAACAACAAACCAGTGTTTACATACCATATCTGCTTCTGCCGTGGCCTGGTGGACAAGAAATTGGTTAAGGGTTCCCCGAGCTTTCACGCCCCTCATGTTCTTCATGTGCCCACCACTAGAAGCATGCCTATGGAAAAAGTGCGCCGGCACACAGTGCAGTGCGCTTTAAAGGTGTTATGGTGTATTTTCCCAGCCAGGTGTTTCCCTTTTCCCATTCCTCCCAGTACTTTTGCAGCCTATTTTTCTTTCTCTGAGCGAACAAACATTGCTGCTCTAATGCTGGGCTTACACTGTGCGATTTTTGGCCCATTTTGAGCCGATTTTTGAGTCGTGCGACCGATTTGGTGATCGGCCCGATTTTGGCCTTCATCGTGCATCGTGTAGTATACGTGGGGTAACGAGAAGCGATTAACACCTCGAGCAGCTCCCGATCATCAATCGCTCGTGAGCCGCTCACACTGCTCACGCGCAAACACGTAAACGTCGGTGAAAAAGACGGCGCAGCACGGCAGTGCAGCGTGTGATCTGGACACAAGTGATGGAGGCACAACTTGTAGAACTTTGGAAAGCTCATCCGAGCCTTTTCGATGTGGCATCACAAAATTATCACGACCACAACAACCGTGAAAATAGTTGGATCTACACTGCTGCTCATTCACAGCTGCCTGATAATGTTTTTCATTAGCAATTTAGCAAAGTTGATGGTGGTGGTGTGTCTGTGTGAGTGAAAGACAGAGAGAGAGAGAGCGACAGATTTTCTGTTATAACCTTCATGTTATGGAGGCACAGTGTGAGCACTCAGGTCGCATCAGAGCATCGGGCCGTATAGTGTGAGACCCTGCATCGTGACCTACCAACTTCTAACCCCTGCGAGTCAATCGTGCAGTTTGAGCAGGAGCTGAATAACGTGACTGAAAATCGCACAGTGTCTGCCCAGCTTTAGGTGTACTGTCGTCCGAGACTTGCACCGCAGTGTCGGCGTTTGTTTCCCTGTTGGCCATGCTTCTTGTTGTGGTCATCTGTTGTCTTCCGGTATTTTCTCCGTAAGCGACCTTTCATCGACCAATGAGATGAGCGGTAATCTGAATTGTCATACTCGAATTGTCATAAGTGTGCTGTCAGCTCATTGGTCACAAAGCAGGAGAGGGGCTGGGAATTATGCTTTCCAACAAAGCGTTAATTCCATTAACATTTATAGACTACTTTTGATTCTCACTGTATTACGGGACAAAGTGCGTCCCTTATTAGCTCAATACGGGACGTGTGCTTTTGTTTCTAAATACGGGACGATTCCGTATTTTAAGGGACGGTTGGCAACCCTAATATACATATATATACGTATATATACATATATATATATATATATATACATACATACAGTGGGGCAAAAAAGCATTTAGTCAGCCACCGATTGTGCAAGTCCCCCCACCTAAAATGATGAGAGAGGTCAGTAATTTGCACCAGAGGTACACTTCAACTGTGAGAGACAGAATGTGAAAAAAAAATCCATGAATCCACATGGTAGGATTTGTAAAGAATTTATTCGTAAATCAGGGTGGAAAATAAGTATTTGGTCAATAACAAAAATACAACTCAATACTTTGTAACATAACCTTTGTTGGCAATAACAGAGGTCAAACGTTTACTATAGGTCTTTACCAGGTTTGCACACACAGTAGCTGGTATTTTGGCCCATTCCTCCATGCAGATCTTCTCGAGAGCAGTGATGCTTTGGGGCTGTCGCCGAGCAACACGGACTTTCAACTCCCGCCACAGATTTTCTATGGGGTTGAGGTCTGGAGACTGGCTAGGCCACTCCAGGACTTTCAAATGCTTCTTACGGAGCCACTCCTTTGTTGCCCGGGCGGTGTGTTTTGGATCATTGTGATGTTGGAAGACCCAGCCTCGTTTCATCTTCAAAGTTCTCACTGATGGAAGGAGGTTTTGGCTCAAAATCTCACGATACATGGCCCCATTCATTCTGTCCTTAACACGGATCAGTCGTCCTGTCCCCTTGGCAGAAAAACAGCCCCATAGCATGATGTTTCCACCCCCATGCTTCACAGTAGGTATGGTGTTCTTGGGATGCAACTCAGTATTCTTCTTCCTCCAAACACGACGAGTTGAGTTTATACCAAAAAGTTCTACTTTGGTTTCATCTGACCACATGACATTCTCCCAATCCTCTGCTGTATCATCCATGTGCTCTCTGGCAAACTTCAGACGGGCCTGGACATGCACTGGCTTCAGCAGCGGAACACGTCTGGCACTGCGGGATTTGATTCCCTGCCGTTGTAGTGTGTTACTGATGGTGACCTTTGTTACTTTGGTCCCAGCTCTCTGCAGGTCATTCACCAGGTCCCCCCGTGTGGTTCTGGGATCTTTGCTCACCGTTCTCATGATCATTTTGACCCCACGGGATGAGATCTTGCGTGGAGCCCCAGATCGAGGGAGATTATCAGTGGCCTTGTATGTCTTCCATTTTCTGATGATTGCTCCCACAGTTGATTTTTTCACACTGTGATGGATGCATGCAACCACACAACTGAGATACTTAGGTAATATTCATGTGGTCTTTTGTCTTATGTTTACGTTATGCTCTAAAGCTTCTGTGATCATAAGTTAACTAATTTGATATTTTGAGTTACCTGTAATTAGTGATGGGACGTTCTGTATCGAGGCTTCGGAGCGTGTGTCGAGTAATGGAGGGGGCGTTTCCGCGAAGCGCGTATCGAGGCTTGCTTCATTTATGGGAGGAGCTGAAAATGATGACGTCCGAAGCCTCGCTGCCCGGCTGTACCACGTGACTGGTTCATGAAGTGGTTCGAACTTTGCCGCGAGCTATGACAGCGATATAAACCCCTCAGACTTCATTCAAAAATGTGGGTGTTTGATGGAGAGTTGCGGTTAGTGTGAGTTTGGAGACCGTTTGGAGGTTTATGAGAGTGAGGAGAGAAAGTCTGGAGAGAATGGAGCCAGCTAAGAAGAGGAGGATGTCCTCCCCTGTGAGGGAACATTTTGATCTTATTCCTCCCAACAAGGTATGTAAATTTCTACAGAAGATGTATTTTCATGATACTGATGGTGCAATACAATTTATGTTAAGCTGTCTTTACTTTTGTACAAGGTGAAGTGTTTGCTATGTGCCAGGGAGCTGGGATATAACAACAACACCTCATCCATGCTTAGGCACTACAGAGCTTTGCATGAGAATAAGGGGAACACCGATTGTGGAGCAAGACCAGGTGAGCCATCAAATGCCATGATAATATAGGATGCAGTAATGTTACTAAATGATATAACAATATTATACAACTGTTATAAGTTACGTGTGTGATATTTATATTTGTGCTTTGTCTTTATTGTCTTTCCTCAGGAGAACAATCTCAAATAGATGAAGACCTGGTCAGCATGGTGATTGAGGACTCACAGCCATTTAGCATTGTGGAGGACAAAGGATTCAAAAGACTTGTTAAATCATTAAATCCTAGCTATGTTCTCCCCACTAAAAAGGTCGTAAAAGCAGTGAAAATTTAGTTTTTACAGAATAAAATGTGAACAGGCAGGACTGAGGCTCAAAGCCTCAGTGTGTAGCTGTCCATACCTCAACGTTACAAAAGCACAACTACTGTCCACACCCGGTTGGGGTGTGGACAGTAGTTGTACCACACCTCACCTCACAGTAAATGATCATTTCCATTTCAAGCATTTCCAAATAATCATTTCCCATACTGCCACTATAAATATACACAGTATACTGCCATCACTACAATATACATGTTTTACACACTCCTTTTGTTGTTGACATTTACAGGCTGTGTGCAAAATGCCACACTCTTCAAATTCATGCCAGCTATTATTTTTACGTCCAGTAGGTGTCCTGCTAGAGCAAATGAAGCTTCATGAAGCTTCGCGTTGGGGTGAACCAATTGGATGAAAAGCTTCAGTGCTTCATGGGGCTTCATCTGCCCATCACTACCTGTAATGCATGACAGCACTAAGCTATAGCCCAAATGGTGGCATAGACTTTGCTTTGCATTGTTTGTTATTTTATATAGGTATATGTTATATTGATTATATTTCTGCTCTTTCTGAGTTACCTGACCTCCACTCCAGTCCTTCCTGGTTTGGCTGAAAGAGGAGGCTGAGGGTGGAGCTGGTTTAAATGCAGAAGCCAATAAAGTGGACTGAACCATCTATTGTGATCATGCAGGGGGAATGGGGTTCTTCTTGAATGATGGTTGGCTGTTATCTCTTTAGTTTTCACCTTTGGTGTATATAATGGTTTATTCATTTGCTATATAACTGGAGCTGTTTCTCATTTGGGCAGGTCAGTTTGTTGAGTTATGTTTTTGTTAAGTGACTTTTGAGTAGCGTTATGTTATGTTAACCTCTTTTACGGGCCCACTTGGTTCTTAAAAACTTTATTTTTGATATCTTGAATTTTTGTAATCATCTTGTCCTTTTTGGGGGTATAATAAAACCCATTTTTTGAAGATTACATTTGTGCCTGTGTGTTCCTGGCTGCTTGGATCATGACAATTGGTGGCAGCAGTGGGATACAGCCAGTTTAAAAAAAAAAAATACACACACAAAAAAGGTACAGTTTTTTTTTTCCCCCACTCCTTATTAAACCATGCAGAGAGGAGCAAGGAGTGTGAGAGTGGTCCGAGGAGATGTACCAAGCCAGCAAATGGGCTCAGAAGGACAAGTCGATGGAGGACAAGAGGAGAATGGAGCTTCTGGAGGGGTAGACAGCACTGAGGGCCAAGGTAAGGAGCCAACGATATCGGATCTGATCTCTCTTCTCCGTTCACATATGGGCCAGCAGGAGGCCAGAGAGGCTAAACAGACGGAGGAAAGTGCAAAGCAAGAACAACGTTTCAAAGCACTTCAACACCAGTTTCAGTTGTTACAGGTAGAAGTACAAGCCCGCACTTCTCCTGTGCCTGAAGGTCAGGCAGCTGAATCACCTGATCCAGAATCTCTAGATGATGACATTCTTCCTCAAGCTGGTCCCAGTATATCAGTTACTGGTTCATCAGGTCAGTCCCATTTTCTGGAGCCTAAGTTACAAAAACTCACCGACGAGGATGATATTGAACATTTTTTGATTACCTTCGAACGCATTGCAATGGCCTGTCGGTGGCAGAGACATGATTGGGTTTTTCATCTTGTATCGCTGCTTACGGGCAAAGCAAGAGGTGCATATGTACATATGGATGTTGATGATTCTTTGGATTATGACATGGTTAAGGCAGCTATTCTTTATAAATATGATATCAATCCTGAGACCTATAGGCAGAGATTTCGATCTCTTGATGTAAACCCTGCAGAAAGCCCTAAAGAGTTGTATGCACGGCTGAAGGAGCTTTATGTAAAATGGGTCCACCCTGAAGATAAAACCATTCAGGACATTGGGGAAATCATCATCCTTGAGCAATATTTACGAATGCTATCTCCTGAGTTGCAGGTGTGGATAAAAGAGCATAATTCACCCTCTGCTGCAGAGGCTGCAAAGCTGGCTGATGTTTTTGTGGCGGCACGGAAAAAGGGACAGCCTTGGAGCTTCATGGCTTGGAAAACGAAGGACAGCCGGAAATCACTCCCGCAAAGACCAGCTGCCAATGTGAGTAGGGCTTCATATAGCCACCCACCCAATGGGTCTTTGAAGTCCCCGGCCAAAACCTTGGTATGCTATCTTTGTGGAATGGAAGGTCATACAAAGCTCATGTGCCCTGAAAACTCAGCTAAATTAACCCAAATGTGCTTTGTGCCTCGAAACCATGATAACTCTGAGATAAAATTAGACAGAGGGTTAAAGATGACATCAGTTGAGATTAATGGGCACTAATTGATACAGGTAGCACACAGACTCTTGTACACAGACAGTTTGTCCGCTTAAATAGTATTAATATGACTGAAAAGATTCCTGTTTGTTGTGTTCATGGAGATGAAAAGCCTTATCCAACAGCGGACCTATACATCAAGGTGCAAGGACAGGTTTACCTCCTGAATATTGGGGTTGCTGATAATTTGCCATTCCCTGTTATATTAGGCCGAGATCTACCTGTGCTGTTTGACCTTTTGGATTATAGCCACACATGCAATGTTGCAGTAACTAGGGCTCAAGCTAAAGCTATGAAGCCAGCAGATGCCACTCAGACCCTTAGTGCTCTGCCATTTTATGAGGCAGAAGTAGAGACAGCACCCGGGAAGTTGCGCAAGTCCCGCATGGAGAGAAGGTGAGAGAAATTTCATCATACTATTGTGAAAGCATCTCCCGTCTGTGAGCCTGAAATGTCTTTGGACTTTAGAGTCCCAGCTAATATCACTGAGATGCAACACAATGATCCAGTATTAGCACCCTTTTTTCAGAAAGCTAAAAAGCAAGGACATGAGATGGAACCAGATATTAACAGCAGTGAGGATTTTTTTCTGAAAGATGGCATTCTTTATCGCCGGCAAAGATCACAGGTACAGCTGATGGTTCCTAGTGGAGTCAGGGAGGTGGTACTGAATTTGAGGCACTCTGTGCCGTGGGCAGGACATTTAGGGAAGCATAAAACCATGGCTCGCATTAGGAAGTATTTCCACTGGCCGGGCCTGCATGCTGACGTGACCCAATTTTGTAAAAGCTGCCCTCAGCGCCAAAAGACTTCCATCAAAACCCCCTCCAGAGCTCCATTTCAGCCTTTGCCAGTTATTAGCACCCCATTTGAACGGTTGGGGATGGATGTTGTCGGACCTGTTGAGAAAAGCAGGGCAGGAAACCGTTACATGCTGGTAATAACTGATTATGCCACAAAGTACCCTGAAGTTTTTCCTCTGAAATCTGTAAAGGCCAAGTCTGTGGCTTTTTGTCTGGTGCAATTTTTCTCAAGGGTGGGATTCCCTCGTGAGATTCTGACAGACCGTGGGACTAATTTTATGTCAACTTTATTAAAACAGGTCTATCAGCTTCTTGGCATCAAAGGGCTAAAGACTACTCCATTACCATCCTCAAACAGATGGCCTGACGGAGCGCTTTAACCAGACCCTGAAGCAGATGTTGCGCAAGTTTGTGAATGACACTGGTACTGACTGGGATCAGTGGCTGCCTTACCTCCTCTTTGCGTATAGAGAAGTACCCCAAGCTTCTACTGGCTTCTCACCTTTTGAACTGTTATATGGTCATGAAGTAAGGGGGCCCCTCTCTTTGCTGAAAGAAATGTGGGAGGGTGACCAGAGAGGGGCAGGGGCTACTAATGTCATTTCATATGTTATACAGATGAGGGAGCGACTTGAGAAGATGACTGAGCTTGCCCAAGCTCATATGGTAGCTGCCCAGCAACATCAGAAGGTCTGGTATGATCGGTCAGCTCGGGAGAGGTCATTTGAACCTGGACAAAAGGTACTTGTACTCCTTCCAAGTGATGACCGTAAGCTGTTAGCTAAATGGCAAGGACCTTTTCAGATTCAGCAGAAACTGGGAGCTACCACCTATCGGCTGGCAACTCCAGGTCACTCTCGCTCCAGTAGAGTTTTGCATGTAAATCTCCTGAAGGAGTGGGTGGAGAGGCCGAAGAGAGCAGAAGTTCTTTTGATAAGGGAGATTCATGAGGAGGAAGAGGTAGAGGAGCAGTATCTTCCTTCAGGTGTGCTCCAGCATTTGGATCTTAATCACCTTTCAGAAGAGAAACAGCTTCAGGTGAAAGAGTTATGCAGCTCTGGGGTGTTTCAGGAGAATCCTGGGAGGACGGATGTTATTGAACATGACATTGTATTAAAGGATGGAGCGTCTGTGAGACGTATGAGTTATAGGATTCCAGAGCGGCTGTTAACATCATTGAGGAAGGAGGTGGATTTAATGTTGTCTCTAGGGATCATTGAACCATCTAAGAGCGAGTGGTGCAACCCAGTGGTTTTGGTCCCAAAGAAGGATAGTAGCCTGCGGTTTTGTATTGATTTCAGGTACTTGAATGCCATCTCAAAGTTCGATTCATACCCTACACCTAGGGTTGATGATCTGATTGAGCGACTTGGCAAAGCCCAGTACCTGACGACTCTGGATCTCTGCAAAGGCTATTGGCAGGTGCCACTTACTGAACGCTCAAGGGAACTGACTGCCTTCTTGACACCATGGGGGCTATTCTAATTCACAGTCCTGCCTTTTGGTTTGCATGGAGCCCCTGCAACATTTCAGAGGCTGATGGATCGGGTACTGTGTGGTTTGTCAGAGTTCACGGCAGCATATCTGGACGATATTGTGATTTACAGCCAAACCTGGGAGGAGCACCTCAAACATCTAGAAAAGGTACTAGAGCGTCTCAGAGAAGCTGGGCTGACTGTTAATTCGTCAAAATGTGTTTTTGCCAAGGCTGAAACTGAATACCTGGGATTTGTCATAGGTAATGGGGTGATAAAACCACAAGTGAGCAAAATCAGTGCTATTGAATCCTGCAGTTTGCCACAGACAAGGAAACAACTTAGATCATTTCTTGGCATGGCAGGGTTCTACCACAGATTTATCCCTCATTTCTCTGCCAGGGCGTCTCCCCTCACTGATCTAACAGGTTCTAGGTGCCCTAACCAGATTCAGTGGACGGAGGAGGCTGAGGCAGCTTTCCAGGACATCAGGCAATCCCTCAGTAAGACACCAGTCTTGTATAGCCCAGATTTTGAGAAACCTTTTATTCTTCAAACTGATGCTTCTGATAGGGGTCTGGGGGCTGTTCTTCTACAGGGACCACCCAATGAGCGACACCCAGTGGCTTTCATTAGCCGCAAAATGTTCCCAAGAGAGATGAGATATTCAACGGTGGAAAAAGAGGCTTTAGCAATCAAGTGGGCACTTGATTCCCTCAAGTATTACCTCCTAAGCCAGGAATTTAAACTGGAAACTGACCACAAGGCGCTCCAGTGGTTGGAGAAAATGAAGGATACGAATGGACGAATCACCAGATGGTACCTTGCGATGCAGCCATTCCGTTTTACCATTCAGCATATTGCAGGCAAGAACAACTGCACAGCGGACTATCTCTCTTGCTGTTCCAGCTCACTGCCTAAGGGGGGGAGTGTGTGATGGATGCATGCAACCACACAACTGAGATACTTAGGTAATATTCATGTGGTCTTTTGTCTTATGTTTACGTTATGCTCTAAAGCTTCTGTGATCATAAGTTAACTAATTTGATATTTTGAGTTACCTGTAATGCATGACAGCACTAAGCTATAGCCCAAATGGTGGCATAGACTTTGCTTTGCATTGTTTGTTATTTTATATAGGTATATGTTATATTGATTATATTTCTGCTCTTTCTGAGTTACCTGACCTCCACTCCAGTCCTTCCTGGTTTGGCTGAAAGAGGAGGCTGAGGGTGGAGCTGGTTTAAATGCAGAAGCCAATAAAGTGGACTGAACCATCTATTGTGATCATGCAGGGGGAATGGGGTTCTTCTTGAATGATGGTTGGCTGTTATCTCTTTAGTTTTCACCTTTGGTGTATATAATGGTTTATTCATTTGCTATATAACTGGAGCTGTTTCTCATTTGGGCAGGTCAGTTTGTTGAGTTATGTTTTTGTTAAGTGACTTTTGAGTAGCGTTATGTTATGTTAACCTCTTTTACGGGCCCACTTGGTTCTTAAAAACTTTATTTTTGATATCTTGAATTTTTGTAATCATCTTGTCCTTTTTGGGGGTATAATAAAACCCATTTTTTGAAGATTACATTTGTGCCTGTGTGTTCCTGGCTGCTTAGATCATGACACACACCAAGCTGCTTGCCTATTGTAGATTCACTCTTCCCAGTCTGGTGCAGGTCTACAATACTTTTCCTGGTGTCCTTCGAAAGCTCTTTGGTCTTGGCCATGGCGGAGTTTGGAGTCTGACTGTTTGAGGCTGTGGACAGGTGTCTTTTATACAGATGATGAGTTCAAACAGGTGCCATTCATACAGGTAACGAGTGGGGGACAGAAAAGCTTCTTACATAAGACGTTACAGGTCTGTGAGAGCCAGAGATTTTCCTTGTTTGAGGTGACCAAATACTTATTTTCCACCCTAATTTATGAATAAATTCTTTACAAATCCTACCATGTTGATTCATGGATTTTTTTTTTCACATTCTGTCTCTCACAGTTGAAGCGTACCTCTGGTGCAAATTACTGACCTCTGTCATCATTTTAAGTGGGGGAACTTGCACAATCGGTGGCTGACTAAATACTTTTTTGCACCCCTGTATATGCAATACGAATAGGGGCGTAATTTCCAAGGTGGTTTAGGGGGGTTATGACCCACCCCAATAATTTGACCCAATCAATATAACCCTCCTCAATAAAATTATGAATTATCTTGCATAAATAGGCTGTTGGTTTTCTTTGCTCATTTCAGTTATTACCAGCAAAATAGTTGAAGTTGCATCTTCAAATTGAAAGTCATCTCACTGTCTAAAAATGTATGTATTTCATCAGGTGCAGCTGTTGAGTTTTTTCTGTTTACAAGTTCAGCATATGAACCAACTGTAGGCAACACCTGAAGGTATGTGACAGGTCTATGTGCAAGGACTTGTATTACTCCAGTATTTGATATGCATGGATCACTCTTCATAAGCAATACAAGTAGCTTTAATTTAGCTATGGTTCTCAGCTGATACAGTGTCCCTTCATAACACCACTAATTAGTCAAAAGTGAACAAAAAGACTAATAGAAAATAGTAAGATTTCCGGTTAGATTTCCACAGAAGGACTGCTGTTGCTGTGAGGTAACAGTACTAACCATCGTGCTGCATCTTGTTATTATTCTGGTGTAATATTTTTCATTCTTTGCATCACTGTCTCAGTCACATTTTGATCCCATGTAAATGAATTGCCTCAATTATTTTTCTGAAGTCTAGGTTTGCCTTGTATTTCTTTCATGCAGCTATCCCTGATTTAGTAGAGATCCCTTATCTGGTGGCTCACATTTCAAATTTTAAAACCATAACTGCTACACTTGCATCATAAAAAGGTCATATGGATTGATCACTGCATTTTTCCCAGATTAAAAAACATCATGTGTAAGAGTTTAGTTTGTCTTGTGTTGGTACACAGGTACACAGGAAACAAAGCAAAACATGGAGAACAGAAAGTCCCGTCATATAGGTTTTATTTTATTATTTAAAAAGCATATGTACAAAAATGTAAGAAGTTCAAGTCTAGACTATACATATGTTTATATATATATATTAATATATATTAATGTGTATATATATATATATATATATATATACACGCAAGGGGAACAAAAATTGCAGAGTAATCATAAAGAATATTGATTGTCTTGTATTTCCGGTGAGACTGAATGAGTCCTTTTAGTTCAACACCAGGTGTCACTTCTGCTGTGCAGTAGGAGTGCAGCGTGTTCGTCACGCAGTGTCTTATTTAGATTGCAGCAGTACTCTGACCAGCAGTCGTGGTGCTTACAGCTCCTTTCTTCCCTTGCCTGAAGAAACAAGTGAGATTATCAGTGACAAGCAACACAGACCTTTAGTTTGTCATCTTCACAGAGTTGTGCGTGCGTGTCATTCTGAATTTGGCTTACTTGTTGTGATTTTTTAGAATGTGTCGTCCAAGTGGGGACTCTGGATTCACACACTTCTTCATATCTGCTTTTGTGGTAACACTGAAAGATTTTTAAAAAGAGGTGTATTAGGAAGGAACTGGAGAACACAGCAGAATCATACCTCAGGTCATCTTGTGGACTCACATGATCTCTGTATGTGGACAGAAGATACTTGGGTAGTGTATCACTGGCTCAGTCTTGATGAGCTTTGGGCTGATCCTGCCAATGTAACTGTAACACTTGCATTTATTAGATTTGCTGGCTGGTTGTCCTGTGTAGGAAAAGACAAGAGCATTACCTGTTGATCAGCAGCCAAAATATCCATAAACAGGATGAAGGGGAAAAAAGAAACAAAGAAGGAAAAAAAATACGATTTTCACAGTACCTTGTGCACCTAGGATAAGCAGGCAGGCAACGAAGGCAGTGACTGAGTTCATAGTTGTGGCTGTAGGCAGATCCGCTGTTCACCGTTTCTGTCTTGAGTATGGCTCCTGATGCTGTGAAGCAGTAAGCAGCACGCTTATATACACTGCCTGCACAAAGTGGCCCCACCTCCAAGAGGTGTTTTGCAACATTAATTTCACTTTCCAGAATGCCTTTCACTTTCTTCTTCTTTTTCCCCTCTGCAAAGCCTGTTTCCGAGAATCGCAGCTATTGAAAAAATGCCTACAGAGGGAAATCTTTTAGGTACATAAATGACATTAATAAGACAGCTCATGACAAAAGCAACTATATATTAATTTAAACTGTTTTGTACACTGCTATCCCTTACACTTTAGCTATCACCATAAAGCTTCCAGTTGCATTTTTAATGTGAGATCTGATTTAAAAAATAAAAAAAAAACAGCAAAAATGATTTTCTCAGCTATGTAGATCTATGTGATTACGCTGACCTCTGACTGTGGCCTTCCACTTTGTCTGTTTAGGTTTTTTCTTTTTTCTCAAATGTTCTTGTTAGGCTTAAGGATTAAAGAAAACAAATATCCTGCAGAAAGGCTTTCCCCCCTGGTTTTTGTTTTTGGGAGCACTTATGCAAATATGTGATGTCTTGATAAATCAAGCAAATATTTGAAGTTTACACAGCACTATTCTCGCATGAAAATATCTTAAAAGTTTATTTTGTGACCCGGAAAGAGTAATATTTCAAACTCCGCCACTCTGTGTTCCTCCGCCACTGCCTCGTTTGAGTTTTGGACGAAATGGATTCTGGGATATTGCATTTTGTCATTTCGAGCTGATTGGAGACCAAAACAGCCAATCAGATTTTTTTTCATCCAAGTCTGTGATTGGCTGGTTTTGTGGCACAAATATAACGGTGTACAGAAAGAGTTGAGCGCGCACAGGCAGAAATATTGAGAGCACAAGTGCAAAAACTGAGTGACAGGGGCTGCTATTGTGTGTGTATGGATAATAGCAAACACAGAAATACATTTTTTGCACGCAGCAATGAATTTTGTTCACTCAAATTTAGCTTTTCTTCACTTAAAATAAATTTCTCCTCAAATTGCAACACTTACATGTGCAATTTATTTTACGTGGTGGTGTCTATGAACAAGATTGTAAAAGTTTCGAACTAACTCAATAAAAACACAGCAGTTCATGTCAGAAAGCCACTCCAGTTACAAAAATGTATTCACCAGACTGAGATTACCAAATGGTAAATGGACTGGTTCTTATATAGCATTTTTTTACTCTATCTGAACACTCATTCACACAAACACTTTTTTCTATGCTCTTTCATGCTACTACTACTAATTCATCACATACCACAAATGTCAAGCATACGAAACAGAAGGCTTTAAAGTCAGGGTACCTTTATTTAAAGTCACAATAAACATTGTACTTTTGAACTACACAGCGAGTACATAGTAATTCATTAATGTTGTACAATTTTCAGTGTTGACTCTGTGTGTCAGCAAAATAGATTTGAAATAAAACTATTTATACTGTGCACACTCTCAGCTTACATTTAAGGGGGCTGTTGAGAAAGTTTAGCCTATATATTGTGAAATGAAATATCAAGTTAATTCAGAAGCTGTGTATGTGAGCCATTTCTTCATTATCTCTTCATATATATATATATATATATATATATATATATATATATATATATATATATATATATATATATATATATATACACACATATATATATGTATATATATATACACACACATATATATGCAATACGAATAGGGGCGTAATTTCCAAGGTGGTTTAGGGGGGTTATGACCCACCCCAGTAATTAGACCCAATCAATATAACCCTCCTCAATAAAATTATGAATTATCTTGCATAAATAGGCTGTTGGTTTTCTTTGCTCATTTCAGTTATTACCAGCAAAATAGTTGAAGTTGCATCTTCAAATTGAAAGTCATCTCACTGTCTAAAAATGTATGTATTTCATCAGGTGCAACTGTTGAGTTTTTTCTGTTTACAAGTTCAGCATATGAACCAACTGTAGGCAACACCTGACGGTATGTGACAGCTCTATGTGCAAGGACTTGTATTACTCCAGTATTTGATATGCATGGATCACTCTTCGTAAGCAATACAAGTAGCTTTAATTTAGCTATGGTTCTCAGCTGATACAGTGTCCCTTCATAACACCACTAATTAGTCAAAAGTGAACAAAAAGACTAATAGAAAATAGTAAGATTTCCGGTTAGATTTTCACAGAAGGACTGCTGTTGCTGTGAGGTAACAGTACTAACCATCGTGCTGCATCTTGTTATTATTCTGGTGTAATATTTTTCATTCTTTGCATCACTGTCTCAGTCACATTTTGATCCCATGTAAATGAATTGCCTCAATTATTTTTCTGAAGTCTAGGTTTGCCTTGCCAATTGCAACACCTACAGCTGCAATTTATTTTACATGCGCTCAGAATAGTGGCACAAAAATAACGCCATACCACTCTGCCCAGCGCAGAGCACAGGGCTCGCGTG
Source organism: Aulonocara stuartgranti (assembly GCF_965226115.1). Taxonomy (NCBI): domain Eukaryota; kingdom Metazoa; phylum Chordata; class Actinopteri; order Cichliformes; family Cichlidae; genus Aulonocara; species Aulonocara stuartgranti. The sequence continues at coordinate 29,616,548 of NC_138948.1, forward strand.
CGGAGTGAAGTGGGGGGAAAAGTGTGAGAGAGAGAAAAAAAAAAAACACGGCTCCTTATGGCTTACGTTGCTCACTTCAAAGAGTCGGCTCTAAGAGCCGTTTCGTTTGCGACCGACACATCACTAGTTTAAAGCATCTTGCCATGCGATTGCATTTGTCTCTAACCATCAGGAACCCTCACGTTAACTTTTATCGAGTGGAAAAATGTTAGCATTCATCCTGCAGCTTCACTGTTTATGTTATGCTAACATAGCTGTGTCCCTAGCGATCATGTAGCACAGCATTATATACCAGCTAGCCCAACTTCATTAACCCTACAAATGTCACTGCTGTTTAGTTTTCTGTCTTCATTTATGTTGGAAGTTATAGCAGAGCTGTACGTTTTAATAATTTCAGAAATCTTTCAGTGAGAACATGCTATATCATGCTAACTTCTGACTCTGTTAAATGTAATAAATTTTCATGGATGCCTGGATGTTAAACTTAATTGTTACACCTGGTAAAGCAGCAATGCTGTTCGTTTTATTAAAAATGAAAGAATTTAGACAGTTTTTAACTAGGGCTGTGCAATATGACCAAAATCTCACATCCTGATATAAGACATCTATCGTCCTGATAACGATATAAATCACAAAGATTTAACGTTTTCTGTAAATTCTGTGAATCTCGGGCACCTCGACTTGCGTGAAGTGTTTCCAGCTGGGCGTCATGTACCTGGAGTCGAGTGTTATAACCGATGCATTAAAGGATGCATTTTTAGACATGACTTGTAACAGTCGCCATTTTCTTTGTGAGTATTTATTACACAGCGTGCTGTGGGGAAAAGCCTGTTCTAATGTTTGAGTCCAAGGTTTATTTTTTAGCACTCTGCAGACTCTTTCACGCAATTCAGTTTAGTTTGAAAAGTCTCAACAGGATCTGGAGCTTTATTGTGAAAGGTTTATGTGGAAAATAAACAACCGGACACGTGATGGTTTTACCGTCATTGCTGCTCACGACAACGCATAAAAACCAGGCGCTTGTCTTTCCGTAGTGTGGTTATATAAAATATAAGAGAAAGAGAGAACTTTAAGAAATTAATATAGCCACTACAGTGACCATCAAAACGATGAAAAAATATTGCCATAAACAGTTTATTTTGCGACACCACGAAACAAACGATAGCGTAAAATGAAACGATAGACACTGTTATATCGTCATCCGATATATATCATTATATCGTACAAGCCTGTTTTTAACTCTCAGTGATGCCGCAGTGTTCGTTTGACTTTGGGACCTCAAGCTGACGGAGTTTTGGACCCAGATTTACGAGCACCTTAGTCCGGCAAATACGGCAATAACGACTGCCTGCTTGCACGTTCTACAAAAAAAAAAAAAGTGCTTTGGTGGGTATCTGACGGACAAACACCAAACCAGTTCCACACCACTGAAGTTGCACCATTTTTACAAACCAATTCTGTTTCATCCGTTTCACTCAACGTTCCGCTTTCCCTCTTCTCATTCTCCGTTGCTGCCATGCTTTTTCCGCAATGTGCATATGAAAACAAAGGCACTGCGCATGCGCATTTTACCCATATTCTATCGCATTATTTTATTTTCGTATCGTTGTCTAACATTGTACCGTGAATGATATAATATGGCCCAGCCCTACATGTACGTATTTAAAATAAAAATATGAGTAACTGTATTCCATTACAATTACCGTTAAAAAGGGTGGTATTCAGAATACAGTTACTTTGTTGAAATAAATGGATTACACGGTATTTTCCTGTTTCATGTTAGGCTAGGCTCTCTCTATTTTTGGTAATTCGACGCCGGTGGAAACCCAAACAAAACACACAATACGAGGCTCTAATGCATGTGTCTCAATCAGAGAGTGTTAGAGTGTTACAGGCAATAACCCTAAATTATGTAGCCTCATTGGCAGTGTAGTCCATGCTGCAGGGAGAATGGACTGCCATGTGAGCTCAAGGGAGGGAGAAAAAGGAGAGTCGAAAGAAAAGTACGAGTTGTCACCGACCACAAACGGTAGATGGAAACATGTAAATATAATAATAACCACTGCAGCCAAAAAGAGAGCCTGACGAGCCCAGTTGTAAGTAAGCTATTAAGACTCGACAGTACGCTGTGTTCGTTTTCCTCCGAAACGATAAATTCCGTTGGAGCAGCCTTTCAACGCCTCTCTCTTTCTCTCGTTAGCAAAGCTGACCCAGACAACAAAGTAAAGCTAGTTTTCGGCTACGAGCCCGACACGGAACCCGACGAATTAGCCAGAGGTCCCTTTACTACGGTTCGGAGCCGGGGACCTGTTTTATATACGCGCGGAATAGTTTTTTATACCAGAGTGCTGCAAAAACTGCAGCCTTACATAATGTCATCCCAACTGTTACTCATTTTATATTAAGATTTAAAAATCTAGTTGGTATTGGTATGGTATAGTTGAATACATTTTAAAAGTAACCTTCCCAACACTGGTCATGAAGTAACCTCTATGCTCAGTCACAACACAACTGTAATTTTGTCGCTTACTCGGCATGTTGTTTTCTAACTTCTGCTTCTGTGAAAATGACACTGACAATATATGTTGCAGCTTTTTTTTTTTTTTTAATTTTCAGTAGATTCCTCAATACAGCTAAAGAAGAGGAAATGAAATTGAAAGAAACATGCTGATGGAAAACCCCAGTCCCAGTAAACTCCGCAATGTACCTTAAAATACTAAAGTGGTGACGAAACATATATTCACATGTCATTAAATCAGATGTTTTCCAGGAAGAGTTGCTCCTGTAGTCTGAAGCTCACACTTCTAAAAATTATGACATCTGATTTGGATGCAAGTGTAGCTGTATTTGTAATTGAGGCATGTAAGTGTGCTATCACCTTGTATCTTTTTTTTTTTTTTTACCTTTTTCGCCAAACTATGAAAAAGAAATAATAAAATGTTATCTGGATTACAAAATGACAAAGCAACATTTTAATTACTTGCATGGGAGTGACCCTTGTCTAGAGCAGGACGATATAACCAAAAATATTTATCACAATATACATTTGAAAATTTGCGCTAACAATATGACTGACGATATAATTGACACTAGACAAAATGCTTTACAACTCCACAACTTTATTAGTGCAAAAAACCCCATCAATGTATTTTCACGTAAACAAGCAGCTGTTTTTTATGTGCATTAAAGTTATATAAAAATGTAACAGTGCAAATTCCTTGCTGACAGTTTAACCAAAAGGCATTTCCAGTGGAAATTGGCCGACATATCCTCAGCATATTCACATGTCATTAAATCAGATGTTTTCCCGGAAGAGTTTTGTTTTGTGGATATTATTATCCACAAAACTTAAAAAGAGGTTATACACACACAATACGGTAATATTATGTTGAAGCACAGTACGTATCACTCCGCGAGGCTCCTGCCTACGATAGCCGTAATGCTCCGACAATCCATCATGCGGTGCGGGTTCGTAGCTTAGCAAAGTCGTACTAAAACGTGACAGATTTTCCAGCGCCGTGTACCACATAAAATCATTTTGAGGTCAGTAAACACAACCAGAAGTCATACATAAGGCACACAGGATTATAAGGGGCACTGTCGATTTTCAGAAAAAACAAAGGATTGATTTTAAGTGTGCCGTATTTTCCAAACAACACGGTAATAACGACAGCCCGCTAGCATGCGCTACCAAAACTAGTGCTTTGTTGTGTATCTGACGGACGAAAGCTAAACCAGTTCCACACCACTGAAGTTTCAGCATTTTTACAAACCAATTCTGATTCATCAGTTTCATTCAACGATCCGCTTTCGCCCTTCTCATTCTCTGTTGCCGGCACACTTTTTCCGCCATGTGCATATGAAAACAAAGGCACTGCGCATGTGCGTTTTACCCATATTCTATCGCGATATTTCATTTTCTTATCGTTGCCCAACATTAGTAAAAGTAAGTAAGTATATAGCGGTTTTCACAGATAAAAATCACAAAGGAAATGAGAATATAAAAACAATATAACAGTAAATAAAACAATGTAAAACTATAAAAACAGCATAAGAAGAAATTAATCAAATGCTTTTCTAAATAAAAATGTCTTCAGCTGTTTCTTAAAAGAATCAATGGAGTCCGTGCAACGAAGAGACAGTGGGAGAGAATTCCACAACCGTGGTGCCACAACCTGAAAGGCCCGATCACCACAAGTTTTAAAACGAGTGCGCGGTACCACCAGCAGTCTCTGATCTAATGACCTTAAAGCCCGAGAAGATGCATGTGGTTTCAGCAGGTCAGATAAATATTGAGGAGCCTGACCATGTAGGGCCCTAAAGTTTAGAACTAAAATTTTAAAATGAAACCTAGGGCTGCTCGATTATGGCAAAAATGATAATCACGATTATTTTCACTGAAATTGAGATCACGATTATTTGACGATATTTATTTAACCCTTTAAGACCTACCATAGAACCAAGTCCGCCAGAGCTTTTTTTTTTTTTTTTAAATGTTGTAGTGCCATTTGTGGGAGCATTTTAAGTTGCTATACATCAATACAACTGTTATAGCCCATATTTTAAAAATGTGTATGTATTAAGTCCATAGTAACTACATTAATTGCAAAAAAGTGCAATAAACTACAAAAAAATTGAAAATCATTTTTGTTTTGTTTTTTTTACATATATTTCTACTTGGAGAAATTTAAGAGGTTTATCCCTCAAAACTTTAAATACAAAAAAGTTGCAAAAAATAGTTTACAACAACAGGAAATTTATTTTGAGTGTCTTCATAGTTTTATTTTTGGAGATACAGCAATTTTTATATACTGCAGGAAAAACAAAAAAACAATCCTATGATGCAAATTTGCAAAGCATGTGCATCAAAATAAACTATTTCCAGCAGCGCAATTCGAGTTCTAAGGCCTACAAGTAAAAAACTACATTTTCCGCGAAAATGACGTCACTTGCGATAGTTCGTGTTGATGTCTTTTTCAATGTGGGAAGTGTTAAGAACAGCTGATCAGATCGGCAAAGCGTGTTTCTGGAATATTATGTTTTTGTTCCTGCAAGCACTTTTTATGCAATTTTTGCAAAGCTATATGTGGAAGGAAACCGTGACCTAGGACAAGCTGAGGGCATAAGATGTAAATACAACTCCTCTGGTTTCATATGGAAAAAATTTTATTGTGCTAGCTTAGCGGTTCAGGTTCTACAGGGATTTAAAAATAGTTATACAAAACGAGCATGCTGCTCTGACCGGCTTTAAAGGGTTAACAATAACAATGTATTGAATAATGACTTTAAAAAATAATATAAAATAGTGTGCAAATACTGATAACAGTGCAAATGTTTGCAATATAAGAAATAAATGAAAAATGTAAACTTTGCAGTGTTGCTCTGTGGTGCAGCTACGACACCATAGCAAAGTTTACACACTGTGTCTACTTGATCCACGTCTGACTCCACGAACCCATAATGTTTCCACACCACTGAAGTTTTTTTTTTTGTTTTTTTTTTACCTCTCTTTTCAACCAACGGCAGTCCACTCCTCTCCAAATAACTTCTGCTTAGCTCTCCGAGCTTCCCTCGGGTCCTCTTAATTGTTGTGACGCGTGTTCGAAATGCAGAGCAGTGCGCTTGATTTGCCACACGGAGCAGCGCGAGAGTAAAGCATGAGGGAGGGGCTAATAATCGGCTCAGTCATTTTTAATGATCGTTGAAAGCCCAGATCGTAATCGTGATTAAAATTCGATTAATTGAGCAGCCCTAATGAAACCTAAAATTTACAGGCAACCAGTGAAGGGAGGCCAAGACTGGAGTGATATGCGATCTTCTTTTGGTGCCTGTTAAGAGACGTGCTGCAGCATTCTGCAGAGTCTGAAGACGATTTAAGGCTGATTTGTTAAAACAAGTAAAAAGGCCATTACAATAGTCTAAACGAGAAGAAATAAAAGCATGAATAATCATCTCAAGTTCAAGCTTTGATACCATTAGTCTGAGTTTAGAAATATTCCATAAATGATAAAAACAGTTTCAGACCAGCTGCTTAGAATGCTGCTCCAGCGACATCGAGCTGTCAAATATGACACCGAGGTTTCTAAGGCTTGATTTTACATAAGGGTCTAAGAAGCTGATATGCTGTCTAATTTCTGGGACCATGTGGTCTGGAGCAATAATTAGAGTTTCTGTTTTTTCAGAGTTTAGTTGGAGAAAATTGTCATATAACCATTTGTTGATTTCTGTCAGGCAATTACTTAAATTAGACAATTTATAAAACTCAGACATTTTGAAGGAACAGTATAGTTGGATGTCGTCAGCATAGAGATGATAGGAGATATATTTATAGCGCTTAATAATTTGGCCTAGGGGAAATACATAAAGTAAAAAGAGAATTGGACCCAGGATAGATCCCTGAGGTACCCCACACGGCAAAACTGTTGATTCTGATGTGACATGATTCATGCAACAGGGCTCTAGAGTGCGACCAATTTGGTCGCAAATATGACCAAATTTTTCAGTGGTGCGACTAAAAAAAAAAATTCGGTTGCACCTGTGCGACCAACTGTTCGGGTAGCAAAAAACAAAAAACAAAATCTGCAACCTTCCCTGTGGTCAACAACAGACACACATTATGCCCCTATCGTGGACTAAACCAATCAGAGATAGTAAGATAGAAGTGGGAGGTGAGTAGCTTGAATAAAGCGATATCAATTCATTAAATCCTGAATCGACTTTTAAATATAACTGTGTTTTGTGATTAAAGCTCACAAAACCACCTCTCTGATTGGCCGTGGTCCAGTTGAAAGTGCAGGTGGAAGTGGGAGGTGAGTAGCTTGAATAAAGCGATATCAATTCATTAAATCCTGAATCGACTTTTAAATATAACTGTGTTTTGTGATTAAAGCTCACAAAACCATTTCAACAACAACCAAACAGCAAATGAGAGCAGGTACACGGATTCCACACAAAGACGTAAACACAGAATGACTCGACACATCACAATCAACTTTGTCTTCCTCGGCTTTCTCACCCGACAGCCCGCAGACGGACACACTGTCGGAGCTTAGCGGTTCTGATGCGTCCGGTCCGCGCTGTGATTACGTCTTTTTGCGCTGATTCTGAGCTGCAGGTTTTGTCTCTCTCCAACCAAAATTCACCGAGCCAGCAGCAAAAGAAGCAGCAAAAGAAGCAGCAAACTGCGCTTCACATTTGATCAATGTCGTCATGAATTTTGCTGTTTTGCTTCCACGACTATTAAAATCACACTTCATGCACAGCTAGCGCTCTCTCTAACTCTCTCTGTACTTCAAGAACAGTTTCCGTCTCCAATCTCTGTTTTCTGTATTATTCATTCGCTTATTACCCACCAGTCTACCGTTGTTTACAGCACTGTAGGCTGCTGTCTTTTTCTTTTCTTTTTTTCACTTAAATGACCTCGGACGAGAAAGCCTATTTTTCTGTTGTTCAATACTGAAGAAATTTAAACTTTATATGCAGAACATTGTAGAATATTTTTAAGGTTATCTGCTATAAAAAGCCAGACCAGGAAAATCTCCTTCATGTTTTTCTGTGTTTTATTCTCAGTTACTTTCACACATAGACATCTGCTGTGATGTTCACAATTCTGATGAAGTCAGTACTGATAAATGATCAGAATTATAATATTTCTGACTGTCTGAGGCTAAGTTGAATCGAATCGGGACTTGAAAACCGGAATTGAATGGATTATAGAAAGCAGTGATGATACCCAGCCCTAGTGAGTAGCCTAGGCACGACAGAAGTGGATGTAGCTGTAATAGGAAAAGAACTATTGCTAACTTTTCTGTTAAATTAAGGCCTGATCCTTCTGAAATTCATAGCCAGTGCTCTGACACGGTGTCATCAATCTTTGAATGCTGAAAAAGCACAGTGTATCCAGAAAAACACATTATATTATATAAGTTATTATAAAATTTGTGTTCGCCTAACTTTTGTGCCGGTACGACTAACTTTTTTAAGTTAGGCGTACCGGTACGCCCATGGCAAAAAGTTAGTCTAGAGCCCTGTGCAAACAGTAAAAGATCTCTCAGACAGATATGATATAAACCATTTTAAAACAACACCAGTAATCCCAAACAAGTTCTCGAGTCTGTTTATCATGATACTGTGATCTACAGTGTCAAAAGCAGAGCTGAGATCCAACAGGATCAGCACTGTATATTCTCCAGAGTCTGCTGCCATCAAGATATCACTAGATACTCTAAGTAAGGCCGTTTCAGTGGAATGCAATTTACGAAAACCAGACTGGAAAGTGTCCATAACAGCATTTTTATCCAGGAAATAGTTAAGTTTTTCTAGTACTACTTTTTCTAAAATTTTTGATATAAAAGGCAATTTGGATATTGGCCTATAACTGTTAGGAAGAGATGGATCCAGCTGGGGTTTCTTTAATATTGGCTCAACAATAGCTTGTAAGCTGGGGACTCAGCCAGTATGAAGAGAAGTATTTATCATTTCCACAATACAGGGGCCAATTGAATCAAACACACTAGTGAAAAATGAAGATGGAGCAAAGCAGGCCTCTGATGTCTTGTAATGTAACAGGAGTAAAAGAGGACCAAGTATCAGAGGAGAGCAAGTTAAAAGTTTGATATTGAGAAGATGGAGAGATATTAGACCTGGTGGCAATGACCTTATTTCTGAAATAGTTCATAAACTCATTGCATTCGGACGTTGAGTGAACTGGTGCACAAGGAGCATCAGGAGAAACGATACTCTTAATTGTTTTAAACAAGAATTTAGGATCTTTCTTTTTTGAAGCTATGAGGTATGAAAAATACTCTGGCATTTTTCCACATGTCATTTAGCAAGAGGATAGATTCTTTAAGGTGTAACTTATAAACCTCAAGCTTGGAAGCCTTCCACAAACGTTCTAGCTTGCGACAGTATCTCCTGAAATTACGAATGTTTTCATTTAACCAAGGATGAGATTTCAAACGTAGGACAGTACTTTTTTTCAGAGGTGCCACCATGTCTAAAGTAGAATTACACTGGTTATTAAAGGATGAGACAAGAGAGTCCAAATCATTCTAAGTCATTTCAGCGTCAAACATGGCAGAGAACCTTTTGCCAGCGTTCTGGTTTATGATTCGCCTTTCAATCGTTATTTTGGGAGCCGGGGGATCCAAATAAAACGACAAGTTAAAATATATGCAGCTATGGTCACTCACATGGACATTTTCCACACGAATGTCATTTATATTTAAACCCAAGGAGAAAACAAGGTCCAATGTGTGACCCTTTACATGTGTAGGGCCAGAAACATGCTGCATAAAATTAAAAGACTCTGTGATAGTCATGAAGTCAGCAGCCATATTACAGGATGCATCATCAATATGAAGGTTAAAATCTCCCAAAATTACCACCTTCTCTAATTTAATAATGGATGATAGGAGGTCGTTAAATTCAGTTAAAAAGACTCCGGCAGGGCCAGGAGGTCGGTAGATTAAAATACAATAAAAGGTGCGCAAAGAGCCGACCTTGATCATCTGAAGTTCAAATGAAGTAAAAGAATCCAAGTTCATCAGTCTGCATGTGAATCTGTCCTGGTGCACAACAGCGAGACCTCCGCCACGTCCCGAAAGACGTCGAACAAATTTCCTTCAGATGTATATAATCCATGTTTTGTTGCCACATCTCAGTTAAACACAAGAAGTTGAGAGATTCCTTTATAAAAAGATCGTTTAAAATAAACGATTTGTGATTGAGCGAGTGTTGAGCAGGGCAAACCTGATTGAAGACGTTTGGTTGGTGCAGTCAACAGCTGACTGAAGTGGCACTCGAATTAAACACCTGTGCGCACCTCTACACCTGTTACGCCGGGCGGGGACTTCAGGGCTAGCAGAAGCTAATATCCATCAACTCTGCCATCAAAACTGTTTTGGTAGATCTCAGGTTTATAATAGCAGCACCATTAACGAGACTGGGACAGCTCTGTCTTAACGTAGCGACTCCGTTTATTGCCAAGCTGCAACAACAAATACACACGGCTCCACCACCAGAGGGTGCTGCATGAACCATTGAATTAGTCCTTACCATAACATCCCCCCTTCTGAGTACATTATAAACTATAATGTTTTCTGTATTAATCCACATTTATGTCAATACTGAAATCACTGCAACTTAACTTGTAGCTGGATACTCCAAGGCTGTTACATTAACTCAAATCTGTAACAAACATTTATTGCCTTAATTTATAACTATTATTTTATTTAACTGTGTGAACTTATTCAACTATGAAGGTGGGGTAGACAACCCAGTCCTTCAACTGAGTGAGGGGATTATTCTGCCCCGGGCTGGTCACTCAGGTGCTCGAGAGTACCTTCTACCTAAATCAAAGTCCTTAAGGTACCTCGGTGGGTTTCTGTCTCTTGTAGGATATCTTCTTTCAGTAGACTGCTGAACCTGGTTTGAAACAGGGCTGCTGCTGTTTTCTGGCAGGACAGGGATTTGTTGTTCAGTTGGTTCAGTCTTGGTCCCTTTTAGTGTGATGAGATGGCTCCTGTTTCGACGTAGAAGCCCCCTCGGGGTCTCAACAAGGTAAGACCGCGGCGTATCTGCTCTGCCTGATATAGTCCCATTTGTTTTCATGTCTGTGATCCAAACTTGATCTCCTGGGTGTAGTCCAGTGAGGTCTTGTGCTCTGTGTCTGTAATTGAACCATTTCCACTGTTTTTCTCTCTCCTTCCCTTCTCTCTCTCTCAGTTTAGTGATGTTTGTCCAGCCTGAGTTGAGGCAGGATGGAAGTATGGGAACTGTGGTACGAAGTTTCCTCCCCATCAGAAGCTCTGCAGGGCTATGTCCATTGGTAAGTGGTGTGGCGCGATATGCCATGAGAGCAAGATATGGGTCTCCTTCTTTCTGTAGAAGGCTCTTTACTGTTCTCACTGCTCTTTCAGCCTCACCATTGCTCTGAGGGAATCTCGGGCTGGAAGTGGTGTGGGCAAAGCCCCACTCTGAAGCAAACTTTTGGAAGTGTTCTGAGGAGAATTGTGGACCATTATCCGACCTTAACTCTGTTGGAATGCCGTGGCATGCGAATATGGACTTTAAGTGGTCAATCACTGCTGCTGATGTGGTAGAGGACAGCTTAGCTATTTCTATGTATCGTGAGAAATAGTCCACTGCAACCAAATACTGGCTGTTACTCCACTCAAAAATATCAGCACCAACTAACTCCCACGGCCATGTAGGAAACTCAGTTGGCATGAGTGTTTCTCTGGGTTGCTGTCTCACCTTTGCACATGTCTCACATTCTGCTACCAGCTGTTGTAGTTGAGAGCTCAGTCCTGGCCACCATACCAACTGCTTGGCTCGTTCCCTGGACTTTACAATGCCCTGGTGACCTGTGTGCAGTCGTGTCAAAACATCTTTCTGTAATATCTTTGGAATAACTATACGCATACCTTTTAGGAGAAGTTCATTTTCAACAGTCAGGTCCCCTGCATGCTGGTGGTATGGGAAACATGGACCTGGTATTTTGAGTTTGTCCGGCCAGCCGTTCCTGCAGTAGAGTTTGATTTGTTTCAGTGTTTCGTCTTTGTCTTGCTGCTCTCTTATTTGTTGTAGTCTCTCCTCTGTTGCAGGAAGACCTGAAATCACCTGATGTGCATACAGGTTCATTTCGTCTCTTAATGTCTCATCACAAACAGTTTTTTCTGGTGCTCTGGACAGCACGTCTGCAGTTGCGATGTGTTTGCCTGGGACATGTGAGATGGTGAAAGAGTACCGCATTAATCTCATTCTCAGTCTTTGTACTCATGGTGGCAGTTCGTCTAAGTTCTTGGAGCCCAAAAGTGGTACTAAAGGCTTGTGATCTGTCTCAACATGGAACTCAATGCCTATAAGAAAATCAGAGAATCGCTCGCATGCCCAGGTTATGGCTAACGCTTCCTTCTCTATTTGAGCATACCTTTGTTCTGTGGGGGTTAATGCTCTTGAAGCGAAGGCCACTGGCTTGGTTGTGTCATCCTCTTGTTTCTGAAGTAGCACCGCTCCTAGTCCATAGGAGGATGCATCAGCTGATACTGTTGTTTGTGCTTTGGGGTTGTAGAGTGCCAAGTTCGGTGGTTTACTCAGTTCTGCCTTAATGTTGTCAAACGCTGTTTGTTGAGCCTCACTCCAACACCAAATTTTTTTGGTACTGAGTAGTTCTCTCAACGGCTGTGTTTTCTCTGCTAAGTGGGGAAGGTACTTGCCTAGATGATTAACCATTCCTAGGAATCGTCTCACTCCACCCACATCGGTGGGTGCCTCCATGTTGCTGACCGCTTTCACTTTTTCTGGGTCTGCTTTGACTCCTGTAGTGTCAATGATCTGTCCGAGGAACTTGATTGAGGTCTTTGCAAACTGACACTTCTCACTTTTCAATGTCACCCCTGCTTTTGTGAGCCATTCGAGGACTGCAACCAGCCTCTTGTCGTGCTGGGTCTGTGTGTCAGCATAAACCAGAATGTCATCCATTTGGCAGACAACACCGTCCAGCCCTTCCAAAAGCTGAGACATTCGTTTTTGAAAATGCTCAGGGGCTGAGGATATGCCAAAACAGAGTCTATTGAAACAGTACCTTCCGAATGGTGTGATGAAGGTTGTGAGAAGAGCTGACTGCTTGGACAAAGGTATTTGCCAAAACCCTGAGTTAGCATCGAGTTTTGAGAACAACTTTGCGCCCTCTAGCTGTCCTAGGGTGTGCTCAACTGATGGCAACATGTGTCTTTCTCTTTTCACAGAATTGTTTAGTTTGGTCAAGTCCACGCACACACGCACTTCATCTCTGTTTGGTTTAGGTACTGGAACCATTCCTGCACACCAGTCAGTAGGCTGCTCTACTCTGGAGATTACACCTAACTCATACGAGCAAGGTCTCCTTTGACTTTGGGCAACAGGGGAAACGGGACCCTTCTTGGGGTTGACAGGGCAAATGGTTTAGCGTCTGCTTTAAGCTCAATTTTGTATTCCCCCTCCATTCGGCCTAACCCGCTGAATAGTTTTGGAAACTGCTGCTTTACTGCCTCTACCGAAGTGAGTGACACTGCTTCTACTCTGGCCACTAATCCAAGTGCTACACTTGCTAAGCGGCTAAGTAACCCTTGCGTCAGGTCTGCTACTGCATACACAGGCTGTACTGTAGTTTTGCTCGGAGTGCTCAGGTTAGCAGTAAATGTCCCTCTAACGGCTAGTGGAGACATTTCCGCCCCATACAGTTTCAGATCTGTGGGTTGCAGCTGTGGTTTTTGTGCTAGAGCATTGTACTCTTTTTCAGGCAATACGGTTACGTCCGCTCCTGTGTCAATTTTGAGCCAGCAGTCTACATTGTTAACTTTTATTTTAGTCAACCACGCATCCTCAGTTCTCTCTGAGGCTACTGTTCCCAAAAATGCTACCTCCCTTTCTTCACTGTCACCACCTGCTGCACGTATTTCTCCCACTGCCCCAGACCTGCACACTCTTGCATAGTGACCTTTCTTTTTACACTGATTGCAGAGTACCTCTTTGGCTGGGCACAGGTTCTTGCTGTGAAAGGGTGTCTTTCCACAGCGGTTGCATTGGCTTTTCACGTTCCTCTCTGTGGTTTGTGGCACAGTCCACGTCTCTTATCATTTCACTGTGCAGCGCCCCGTAGCCACAATGCTCAGCCAAGGCATATAGGGATGTAATAAACCCGTCTGCAGTCTCTCCTGCTTCTTGCTGCCTTTGGTTGAACTTTGCACGTTCAAAGATAACATTTCTTCTGACTACAAAGTGTGCCTCGAGTTTGTCTTTGAGAGTGTGGTACTCACTCGCCTCTTCTTCGGTCAGGTTCAACGAAGTGATCACGTCCTCAGCTTCATCGCCCATTGTATATATCAGAGTGTTAACCTGGTTTTCGTCCGATTGTAGCTCGAGTCCGGATGCTATCCTGAACCTCTCAAAGCGTCGGATCCATTTCGGCCACTCTTCTGGCTTTGAAAAGTCAAATTTCGGCGGCGGTGATACTTGGAAGGCTGCTGGCTCGGCTGTCATGCTGCTAGTCGCAAGATGCTAGTTAGCGTTTGCTAATTTGTTAGCTTAGCTCCTACTGTGGCTGTTAATGCAAACTTGCAGGGCGAGTTCTCTCCGGTGAGAAAGCTTCCGTTTTCGTGACGTTCTTCTTCCCTCTAGAGTACTTCTGACACCATGTTTTGGTAGATCTCAGGTTTATAATAGCAGCACCATTAACGAGACTGGGACAGCTCTGTCTTAACGTAGCGACTCCGTTTATTGCCAAGCTGCAACAACAAATACACATGGCACCACCACCAGAGGGTGCTGCATGAACCATTGAATTAGTCCTTACCACAACAAAAACGGCGGTCGAAGGAGGGACGCCAAGTGAACATGGGGCCATCAGACCATAGATTCCGAGCTGGGAACTGAAGTGTAGCGTCGGCACCAGGTGACAGTAGATAAATTGGTTGTAGGCACCGGGACTCTTCCCACATGCAAGAAGCTAATCTTCAGTACCTTCTCAGTCGAACCTGGACACCGGCCCTGGTTCCCCTACTTCTTCTTTTCTTCGTGTTAAATCCCACCGATATGTATTGTAACATGCAGTCAGGTGAGGAACACACAAAGGGTGGAGGGAAAAATTTCCTGTAACTGTCCCAGCTGTCACAGTAGCTCTCCATTGAATCTTTGATATACAACATCATGCCCCGATCATAAGTATTGGTGGCAGAGACAAAATCAAAACACAGGACGGTAAAAATAATCTTGCAAGTGACAATAGCGGCCAGTATAAAACTATACCAGCGAGCTGTAGCGGCACAAGTGGCAAAGCCAAACACAGGCGCCATCTTGTCCTTGTCAACATTATACCGGTATTACTGTGAATGGTATGATATGACCCAGCCTTACTCAGTGGAATTCCCTTTACTGATAACCTTTACTAAATATCTATAACCAATCTGAAATTATCCTGTTTTGTTTTGGGTTTTTTTCAATGTTGAAATTAAAATCTAGTAGCAGCCTTCTCATTTCTTTGTGTTTTGTGCTGTGTTTTACAGGCCCACAGAGGAGGACAGCTCCGAGGCAGATGAGGGACGGGTCCCAGGACGGTCCATCGACGGTGGAGCTGGCCATCCTGGTGTCCCTGAAAAGGCAACACCAGTCTCCAATGGAGCATTTCCTCCTCAGCCTTGTTCCTGCTCTGGAGAGCAGCTGGTCCTTTTTATTCCTGTCTCTCTGTAAATACTTATATTTTATATATTTATGTTTAATGTTTTTCTGTGTGAGAATTTTAATATTATTTCAAATAAATTTTTATAATGACTAATGTCTCAGTTCTACTACACAGCAAATGTTGGCACACGACTTGACACATGCAGAATTTATTTCATATTATACTAATGACAATATATACTAATACAGTGGGATGCAAAAGTTTGGGCAATCTTGTTAATAGTCATTATTTTCCTGTATAAATCGTTGGTTGTTACAATAAAAAATGTCATAAAAATAAAGCTGCTTTACAAGAATAGCCCACCCCCACCACTGGCCTGCATGTTTGTGGTAATAACAGCTTCCAGTACAACATAACTCAGTCCTAGGGCGAGAGGCGGGGTCGCAAGGTGGTTGGTGCCTGCCGTGGTGGTAATCCCCGAACCAAATGGTGGACACCAGAGGTGAAGGGAGCCACCAGGCTGAAGAAGGAGTCCTATCGGGCTTGGTTAGCCTGTGGGACTCCGGAGGCAGCCAACAGGTATCGACAGGCCAAGCGGAATGCGGCTCGGGCAGTGGCTGAAGCAAAAACTCGGGTGTGGGAGGAGTTCGGAGAGGCCATGGAAAAAGACTTTCGGACTGCCTCGAAGAGATTCTGGCAAACTGTCAGGCATCTCAGGAGGGGAAAGCGGTGCTCTACCTGCACTGTGTATAGTGCTGGCGGAGCGCTGCTGACGTCGACTAAGAAAATTGTCAGGCAGTGGAAGGAATACTTCGAGGACCTCCTTAATCCCACTGACACGTCTTCCGAGGAAGAAGCAGAGTCTGGGGATGAGGGGAATGACCCGCCAATTTCCGGGGGCGAGGTCACTGAGGCAGTTAAACAACTGCTTGGTGGCAGAGCCCCTGGTGTTGATGAGGTCCGGCCCCGAGTTCCTGAAGGCTCTGGACGTTGTAGGGCTGTCCTGGTTGACACGCCTCTGCAATGTTGTGTGGAGATCAGCAGCAGTACCTGTGGACTGGCAGACCAGGGTGGTGGTCCCCATCTTTTAGAAGGGGGACTGGAGGGTGTGTTCCAACTACAGGGGAATCACACTCCTCAGCCTCCCTGGGAAAGTCTATGCCAAGGTGCTGGAAAGGAGAGTTCGTCCGCTAGTCGAACCTCAGATACAGGAGGAACAATGCAGTTTTCGTCCTGGTCGCGGAACACTGGACCAGCTCTTTATCCTCTCGAGGATACTTGAGGGTGCATGGGAGTTTCCCCAACCAGTCTACATGTGTTTTGTGGACTTGGAGAAGTCCACAAAACACATTCGACCCAATCCACAATCGACCGTGTCCCTCGGGGTGTCCTGTGGGAGGTGTTGCAGGAGTATGGGGTGTCTGGCTCATTGCTATGGGCCATTCAATCCCTATACAATCGTTGCAAGAGCTTGGTTCACATTGCCGGCAATAAGTCGGACTCGTTCCCAGTGGGTGATGGGCTCCGCCAGGGCTGCCCTTTGTCTCCGGTTCTGTTCATAATTTTTATGGACAGGATTTCTAGGCGCAGCCAAGTGACGGAGGGCTTTCGCTTTGGTGGCCTCAGAATCTCATCTCTGATTTTTGCGGATGATGTGGTTCTGTTGGCTTCATCGGGTGTGGGCCTCCAGCTCGAACTGGAACGGTTCGCAGCCGAGTGTGAAGCAGCGGGAATGAGGATCAGCACCTCCAAATCTGAGGCCATGGTTCTCATCCGGAAAAGGGTGGAGTGCCCACTCCGGGTCGGGATGAGTTCCTGCCCCAAGTGGAGGAGTTCAAGTATCTCGGGGTCTTGTTCGCGAGTGATGGGAGAAGGGAGCCGGAGATCGACAGATGGATTGGGGCTGCAGCTGCAGTAATGCAGACGCTGCACCGGTCCGTCGTGGTGAAGAGGGAGCTGAGTGTAAAAGCGAAGCTCTCAATTTACCGGTCGATCTACGTCCCTACCCTCACCTATGGCCACGAGCTGTGGGTAGTGACCGAAAGAACGAGATCGCGGATACAAGCGGCAGAAATGAGCTTCCTCCAAAGGGTGGCTGGCCTCTCCCTTAGAGATAGGGTGAGAAGTTCGGCCATCCGGGAGGGGCTCAGAGTAGAGCCGCTGCTGCTCCACATCGAAAGGAGCCAGCTGAGGTGGTTCGGGCATCTGACAAGGATGTCCCCTGGGCACCTCCTGGGTGAGGTGTTCCAGGCATGTCCCACTGGGAGGAGGCCCCGGGGCAGACCCAGGACACACTGGAGAGATTATATCTCTCAGCTGGCCCGGGAACGCCTTGGCGTTCCCCTGGAAAAGCTGGAGGAGGTGGCCGGGGAGAGGGAGGTCTGGGCCTCTTTGCTTAGGCTGCTGCCCCCGCGACCCGGCCTCGGATAAAGCGGATGAAGATGGATGGATGGAGTAATAATTTTGAAAAATCTATACACATAAAACATACACACGTCGTCCACCCCAGCTGTAAAACTCAGAAACTAGTCTTACTTGTTATCATCTATCGTCCACCTGGGCCTTACACAGAGTTTCTGTCTGATTTCTCAGACTTTATATCTAATTTAGTTCTGAGCTCAGATAAAATAATTATTGTGGGTGATTTTAACATCCATGTAGATGCTAAAAATGACAGCCTCAACATGGCATTTAATCTGTTATTAGACTCAATTGGTTTCTCTCAAAATGTAAAAGAACCCACCCACCACTTTAATCACACTCTAGATCTTGTTTTAACATATGGCGTAGAAACTGAACATTTAACAGTGTTTCCTGAAAACCCTCTCCTGTCTGATCATTTCCTGATAACATTTACATTTACAATAATTGATTACACAGCGGTGGAGAGTAGACTTTATCAAAGTAGATGTCTTTCTGAAAGCGCTGTAACTAAGTTTAAGAATATAATCCACCCACTGTTATCATCTTCAATGCCCTGTACCAACATAGAGCAGAGCAGCTATCTGAACGCTACCCCAACAGAAGTTGATTATCTTGTTAATAATTTCACCTCCTCACTACGTACAACTCTGGATACTGTAGCTCCTGTGAAAACTAAGGTCTCTAATCAGAAGTACCTGACTCCGTGGTATAATTCTCAAACACGTACCCTAAAGCAGATGACTCG
Source organism: Aulonocara stuartgranti (assembly GCF_965226115.1). Classification (NCBI taxonomy): domain Eukaryota; kingdom Metazoa; phylum Chordata; class Actinopteri; order Cichliformes; family Cichlidae; genus Aulonocara; species Aulonocara stuartgranti. Next base: position 29,634,880 of record NC_138948.1, read on the forward strand.
TAATCTGGAGAGGAAATGGCGTGTCACAAATTTAGAGGATCATCATTTAGCCTGGAGAAATAGTTTGCTGCTTTATAAGAAAGCCCTCCACAAAGCCAGAACATCTTACTATTCATCACTGATTGAAGAAAATAAGAACAACCCCAGGTTTCTCTTCAGCACTGTAGCCAGGCTGACAAAAAGGCAGAGCTCTTTTGAGCCAACAATCCCTTTAACGTTAACTAGTAATGACTTCATGAACTTCTTCACAAATAAAATGTTTATCATTAGAGAAAAAATTACCAGTAATCATCCCACAGATGTAATATTATCTACAGCTACTCTTAGTACCGTTGATGTTAAGTTAGACTCTTTTTCTCTAATTGATCTTTCTGAGTTAACTTTAATAATTACTTCCTCCAAACCATCAACGTGTCTTTTAGACCCCATTCCTACAAAACTGCTCAAAGAAGTCCTGCCATTAATTAATTCTTCGATCTTAAATATGATCAACCTATCTCTAATGATCGGCTATGTACCACAGGCCTTCAAGCTAGCTGTAGTTAAACCTTTACTCAAAAAGCCATCTCTAGACCCAGCAGTCTTAGCTAATTATAGGCCAATCTCCAACCTTCCTTTCATATCAAAAATCCTTGAAAGAGTAGTTGTCAAACAGCTAACAGATCATCTGCAGAGGAATGGTTTATTTGAAGAGTTTCAATCAGGTTTCAGAGCTCATCACAGCACAGAAACAGCTTTAGTGAAGGTTACAAATGATCTTCTTATGGCCTCTGACAGTGGACTCATCTCTGTGCTTGTCCTGCTAGACCTTAGTGCAGCATTCGATACTGTCGACCATAATATCCTATTAGAGCGATTAGAACATGCTGTAGGTATTACAGGTACTGCACTGCAGTGGTTTGTATCATATCTATCTAATAGACTCCAATTTGTTCATGTAAATGGAGAGTCCTCTTCACACACTGAGGTTAATTATGGAGTTCCACAGGGTTCAGTGCTAGGACCAATTCTGTTTACATTATACATGCTTTCCTTAGGCAGTATCATTAGAAGACATAGCATAAATTTTCACTGCTATGCAGATGACACCCAGCTCTATCTGTCCATGAAGCCAGATAACACACACCAATTAGTTAAACTGCAGGAATGTCTTAAAGACATAAAGACCTGGATGGCCGCTAACTTTCTGCTTCTTAATTCATATAAAACTGAGGTTATTGTACTCGGCCCTGAAAAGCCTAGAAATATGGTATCTAACCAGATTCTTACTCTGGATGGCATTACCTTGGCCTCCAGTAACGCTGTGAGGAACCTTGGAGTCATTTTTGACCAGGACATGTCCTTCAATGCACATATTAAACAAATATGTAAGACTGCGTTCTTCCATTTGCGCAACGTCTCTAAAATTAGAAATATCCTGTCTCAGAGTGACGCTGAAAAACTAGTTCATGCATTTATTACTTCCAGGCTGGACTACTGTAATTCATTATTATCAGGATGTCCAAAAAACTCACTGAAAAGCCTTCAGCTAATCCAAAATGCTGCAGCAAGAGTCCTGACAGGGACTAGAAAGAGAGAGCATATTTCTCCTGTTTTGGCTTCCCTTCATTGGCTTCCTGTTAAATCCAGAATTGAATTCAAAATCCTGCTTCTCACATACAAGGTCTTAAATAATCAGGCCCCATCTTATCTTAATGACCTTGTAGTACCATATCACCCTATTAGAGCACTTCGCTCTCGCTCTGCAGGCCTACTTGTTGTTCCCTGAGTATTTAAAAGTAGAATGGGAGGGAGAGCCTTCAGTTTTCAGGCCCCTCTTCTGTGGAACCAGCTTCCAGTTTGGATTCAGGAGACAGACACTATCTCTACTTTCAAGATTAGGCTTAAAACTTTCCTTTTTGCTAAAGCATATAGTTAGGGCTGGACCAGGTGACCCTGAATCCTCCCTTAGTTATGCTGCAATAGACATAGGCTGCCGGGGGATTCCCATGATGCATTGAGTTTTTCCTTTCCAGTCACCTTTCTCGCTCACTATGTATTAACAGACCTCTCTGCATTGAATCATATCTGTTATTAACCTCTGTCTCTCTTCCACAGCATGTCTTTTATCCTGTCTTCCTTCTCTCACCCCAACCGGTCGCAGCAGATGGCCCCGCCCCTCCCTGAGCCTGGTTCTGCCGGAGGTTTCTTCCTGTTAAAAGGGAGTTGTTCCTTCCCACTGTTGCCAAAGTGCTTGCTCATAGGGGGTCATATGATTGTTGGGTTTTTCTCTGTATCTATGAAGCGCCTTGAGGCGACTTATGTTGTGATTTGGCACTATATAAATAAAATTGAATTGAATTGAATTGAACACGCACATGCACATAGTGTGACATTGTACAACTTTTTTCAGAATACTGTATAGCAACAGGTTTTCATCATGGTGCTGATCCAGAATCATTCCCTTACTGTTTATTCCTAGTCATATAGTATGAGTACTGAGAATTTTTTAAAGTAATAAATATAAAATAATTTATTTATAATGATTCAGTTTGTTTCAAACAGGGAAGGGGTCCCATTTCACTGCAGGTAACATGTACGTGTAACACCGCAAGTGACAATTAAAGGCATAATCAATCAATAATCATCAAAATCTTATTAAATGTTTAAACTGTAGAGATACAATAATTTGGGTGATGTAAAATCAGCATTTTGTTATATTTGAAATATAAATCTAACAATCTTTTTCTTAATGTATTTTCTTTAAAACACAATGCGTTTTTTTCTATCATGATTATAATAATCCACAATTATGTGGATATGCATATTAGATAGTGTTAAGTGAAATATAACCCCTCCAAAAGGCAGGCTGTAACTTACTTTAAAACTAAATAAACCGGTGGACTGAGCTACAGACTCATGACACCCTTACCCAGTTAGCTAACAGCTATGACCAGCACTACTGTTGCACACACAGTACACTCATTTGTTTCAAAGTGGAATTATCACTCAGTTTGTATTTTCCCAGATTAAAGAAAACTTTAAAACTCTTTTTAAATCCTAAAAAATATATGTGTAAGAGTTTAGTTTGTCTTATGTTGATACACTGGAAACAAAGCAAGACACAAAGAACAGAAAGTCCCATCACATGAGTTTTATTTTGGTATTTATTTAAAAAACATATGTACAAAAATGTAAAAAAAGTTCAAGTCCAGACTATATAGACATACACACACATGGGAACAAAACTGGCAAAGTAACCAAAAAGAATATTGGCTGTCTTGTATTTGCTGTGAGTTCTTCTAGTTCAACAACCATGTGTCACGAGTGCAGCTTGTAGGTTGTGCAGTGTATTGTTTAAATCGCAGCAGTACTCTGACCAGCAGTCGTGATCTTTACAGCTCCATTCCTCCCTTGCCTGAAGAAACAAGTGAGATTATCAGTGACAAGCAACACAGACCTTTAGTTTGTCATCTTCACACAGAGTTGTGCGTGCGTGTCATTCTGACTTACTTTTTTTAGTAAGTTTTAGTAAGTACGATTTTTTAGAATGTGTCGTCCAAGTGGGGACTCTGGACTCACACACCTCTTCATATCTGCTTTTGTGGTAACACTGAAAGATTTTTTAAAAAGAGGTGTATTAGAAAGGAGCTGGAGAACACAGCAGAATCATGCCTCAGATGATCTTGTGGACTCACATGATTTCTGTATGTGGACAGAAGATACTTGGGTAGTGTATCACTGGCTCAGCCTTGATGAGCTTTGGGCTGATCCTGCCAATGTAACTGTAACACTTGCATTTATTAGATTTGCTGGCTGGTTGTCCTGTGTAGGAAAAGACAAGAGCATTACCCGTTGATCAGCAGCCAAAATATCCATAAACAGGATGAAGGGGAAAAAAAGAAACAAAGAAGGAAAAAAAAAATTTTTTTTCACAGTACCTTGTGCACCTAGGATAAGCAGGCAGGCAATGAAGGCAGTGACTGAGTTCATAGTTGTGGCTGTATGGCAGATCCGCTGTTCACCGTTTCTGTCTTGAGTATGGCTCCTGATGCTGTGAAGTAAGCAGCACGCTGCCTGCACAAGTGGTCCCACCCCCAAGAGGTGTTTTGCAACATTAATTTCACTTTCCAGAATGCTTTCACTTTCTTCTTCTTCTTCTTTTTCCCCTCTACAAAGCCCATTTCCCAGAATCATAGACTTCACCCATAGCTTTGGAACAACAAAAGAAAACAACAACAGGTGCCTCAGGGCACTGTTCTTTCTGATATTGTCCAAACAGAGGTCAATGAGGAAAATAAATTATAACTTGTTATACTGAAAATTGAATTGTTTGCACACAGCAAAAGAGGGCTTTTCCACATTTCTAAGTGCATGGTGGGATTCCAAGCATAAACTTGCACAAACCTGTTGAGCTCTCCCTGACTTTCTCACTTAGGTAACTTTAATGTTAAGGGAAAAGGTTTTATGATTGTATGTGTTTATGTTGTACTTTTTAATACAATTGTTATTTTAAAAGACTGAAGGCAGACACTAAAAAGGTTACAAACAGATTGCAAGCAACACAGGCCAGATGGATGGTAACAGTATATAGTTTGACTGAGTTAGTGATTGGGTGAGGAAGGTAATCGTGGTAGGACAGCTCAGATCAATTCAATTTTATTTTATTTAAGTAGTACCAAATCAAAATTATTCAAGGTGCTTTCTATTATAAAGAAAGCACAATAATATAATTTATTATTGTATATACAATAATAAATGATATTATTAAATAATAATAAATATGAGAATATAATAAAGAAAGCAGAGAAAACCCGAACAATCATGACTCCCTTTCCGCAAGCCCTTTAAAATGAGTCCAGTTATGAGCAACTGAAATGACAATTGTTTTTAAGAGAGAGAATCTTTGAGTATAAATGAGCTGTGCATTTAATTGCTGATGGACAACATGCATGTTCCATAAAGCATGTGTAACTGACATACAAAGTCTAATCATGACTTATAGTGGGTAGTCAAGAATAGACATTGTTTTATAAATGCCCACCATTAAAGGACAGGGTATTTTAATGTATTAAATAGCTGTTAAAATGTTTCTTTAATTTTGTTAAAATCAACTTATTACTCCATGCTAACAGTATATGCACTTTTCTTCATTCATTCAAATATTGTATAATGTTTCCACTTGTATACTGTATACAAACCCACACAGTCTCTAGTTAGCTAGGAAACTACAAGAATGCTAAGTCACAACTTTACATTCACATAGATTACATCCCAGAGCAATTGCTTTTGTATTGTCAGTATGTGTCCCCATTTCAAATTATCACCAGTGATTTCTGTGGAAAAGTGATGTGAAACTCAAACAGACTGACGAAAACACCGTGCCAAATGTTTCAGTTAAACTCTGAATGAACTCGATGAAAGTAGGGCCTTGTGTTTTGGAAAAAATCAAGTTGGATCCACACATCCGAGTGCATCCAAAAAAAATAAAAATAAATAAATAAATAAAAATTTCATGTAAATTGAGAAATGAGAAGAAAATTTGCAGATTATGAAGAATTTGTAGCATGCTATTTATTTCAAAAGTAGGATGTCATGCCATATAGAAGGCACTATGGCAGAACTAAATGAACATGTCATAAATCCAGTTGAGCTTTCACAACTTCAAATCATTGCAAGTCTAGGTTTCTACGCAAGCAGTGTGACTAAACTAGTAAGAGTTTCACACATGGAAGTCTAAAGCCATTACTAGTGTAGTATTGTAATGTAATGTGTATTGTATTGTAATGTGTATGTGTTTGTCCCCATAGGGAAATAGTTCCTCTGCATTTAACCCATTCACCCAGTGAAGCGGTGGGCAGCCACCAATGCAGCGCCCGGGGAGCAGTGTGTAGGGACGGTACCTAGCTCTGGGGTACCCTAAGGGTAGCCGTTCAGTGGAGTCGAACCCCCGACCTTCCGATCATGGGGCCACCACTCTACCTACTGAGCTATCCCTTTAATTGGTATAAAATAAATAAGGTATATATTTTTAACGAATGCCTAGAAAAAAAGTCCTAATTACTACTGAATTTTGTATGTACAAAGACCATTGGACCTCAGTATTTACACTCTTTCTAACACAGATATATGAAGGATGAAGGGACTATGCAGTTGAAACTCCACGTGTGCACCTGTGGACAGCCTGACCATCTGTTGAAGGTAACGGACTAACATGGCTAATGCTAGCATCTCTTTTAAGATCATCTTGGCTTAGAAAAATAGCCAGCAGTACTAGCTAGTTAAAATCCAGAGAGAGAGAGCAATGACCACCGATCAAGATCAACCAGTTTCTTTTCTGGCAGCTGTTGTAATAACAAAGTTTGCATTCTTTGAAAACTGCTGGGTCATGTATGATTTGTCTGAGAACATGTGTCATCTCATGAGCCAGCATTTAATATCCAAGACTAATAGGAGGTTGTATTGTATTCTCACCTAAGCTGCGAGGAAGAATATTCAAACTGCAGTGGATTAATGAAAAAGCACCAACTGTTAAAGGCTGGCAAAGAGGAGCATTACACTCAAAAACAGACCAATTCTTTAAGGTCTGTGAACCATACGTGAATCATGTATAACCCGATGTCTCTAATATTTTACTACAAGGATTTCCTTGAGTGTTCGAACTGCATACTATTGGAACCACAGGTATTGTATTGTTAAGATGGATCTGAGCTGGTGTTGTGTGTTTGGTTTTCGGTTTGTTTGTTCCTTTTTTTTGTTTTTCATTGCTGTGAATTTTACACCATATCATATTATGTAATTATGGGTTGTTTGTGAAAATAAATGACTAAAAATATTGTTAAAAAAAGAGAGTTGGAGATGGGGAGGAGGTGGGTTACACAAAGGGGTCTGCAAAGGAGAATGACAGATGCGCAGTGAGATTTAAAGTATGCAGTGTAGGGTAATTTCCAATAAACCAAGTTCAAAAAGGGCGATCGTGGTTCAAGAATTGGCAGTTTGTCTTGTAATCGGAAGGTTGCTGGACAGTCTCGCTCATTGTGTCCTTGGGCCAGACACTTCACCTACCGCCTACTGGTGATGGCTAGAGGGGCCGATAGCGCGATATGGCAGCCTCGCTTCTGTCAGTCTGCCCCAGGACAGCTATGGGTACCACTGTAGCTTACCTCCACCAGTGTGAATGTGAGAGTGAATGAATAGAGATTGAAAATGTGACATCATTCAGGGGTAAAACCACAAAGGATTCTGGGAACTCGTGGCAAGAGGTACTAGCGCACGCAGGCTTTCAATTGAAATTACATTACACAGCGATAAAAAGAAAAAAAATGGCAAGAAGCTGTTGTATTATTAACTGCAATAGCCGGTCGCATGACAGCCACGGGAAGCTGACGGGTAAAGAGATCGGTTGTTATTGGATTACGTCGTTGAAGAGAAATTGTTCAAGCCATGTTTCCGAAGTAACAAAGAGGCGACTGGATTGCAGCCATTCGAAGACCAAATATAACATCCCAGAACACTCCAGCTCATATGTTAGTCTGCTCCAAGCATTTCCACAAAGGTGTTTTGTAGTAGTTAATACATCATTTTTCTTAACATAATTGGTGATATAGGTTACAAGCAAGTCTGGCGCTGAACAGAAATTGTCACGCTATGCTCCTTTGTTTATTGTGCATAAATAGTGAATTGTCCTGACACAATATTGTGTTTCACTTCTGTTATTACCATGGTACATTGACAAAAACATACTTTTATTCACAGGATAAAACAGGTTTTTTTTGTATCACTAATTGCCCAGTACGATTACAGCATACAATATTATTGTCACTGCTACATTTCTGTAATGCGAACCAGAAATTATTTCCACTACTAATTAATTGCCGTTGAGCTTAACACCTGAAAAGCCCTGGGGACCTTTTACCGTTAATGTCCTGGTGATTACTTATGTCTCCGTCTCGTTTTGGTCTATTGGCCTTAGAGTTGTAATTTTTTTATTTGTCCACCGGGTGGCGCCCTTGCTCCACATTTGACCCCGGGCTGGAAAACAGCGGACTGCCGTAACAGACCTGCGGGAAACAAAGCCTCATTTCCGGCGTGCAGCAGCGGCTTCGCCCGCTGATCTGGCGGGACCATTTTCGGTCCCTAGGACCATGAGAGGGTGCTTTTTTTTTTTTAGTCAACAGGAAATGACGTATTTTTTGTCACGTGGTATCGAACGTGTGTGCTGGAAAAAGGAGTCCCCGGTCATCGTGCCCCGGTCATCGTCGCGACTTACCCCGGGAACATGCACTTTTTTCGGCCTAGAGGAGGAGCATTTGCCGTCTGGAGACCATTTTCTGGTCCTGAAAAAAAAAAAAAAAAGGCGATCGAAATGACTGTTGGTGCCAATCTTTAGTCCATCTAAAGGCCTAATTATAATAACAATTGAATATTACCTCAAATGTTTTTTTTGGAAAATATTCAAGTTTTATGTTTTTTGGGGCAAAAAAAGCAGTGCGCTCATGTGACGAAACCGGGATATAAAGGGTTAAAATCTGCGAAATGTAATTAAAACTTGACATGAATATTTCAAGGAGAAGTAGGTCTAAAAGATTGGCTAATTTAAAGTGGAATAAAATATTAATATATAAAATTTTTATAGCACTTTTTTGGGTGTGGTCGATTAGGACCGATAGTGTGTGCATTTTATGAAATGCGCTCCTGCAAAAAAAATAAAAGGCGATCGAAATGACTGTTGGTGCCAATCTTTAGTCCATCCAAAGGCCTAATTATAATAACAAACGAATATTACTTCAAATGTTTTTTTTTTTAAATATTAAGTTTTTTTGTTTTTTGGGCCTAAAAAAACAGGGCGCTCATGTAATAAACCTGGGATTTAAAGGGTTAAAACAACGAAAATGTAATTAAAACTTTATATGAATATTTCAGGGAGAAGTAGTTTTAAAAGACTGACCAATTTAAAGTGGAAAAAAATATGAATATATAATCTTTTTATTGCACTTTTTGGGGGGTGGACGTTTTGGTCCATTAGGGCCTTTAGAGGGTGCATTTTTTAAGGGCCTACCAAGGGTCCTATTAATAAACGGTTAACGAATGTGTATTTATGAAGACTATTTGTGAGACTGGTAAACTTGTGATATGTACAATGGTCTTTCGTTCTACATGGTGCATTTCAAGGTCCTGTACCCATCCGTCGGCTTGTTGCAGTGACCTGAAGTTACTAAACTTCATGAGTGTATGCACTCACTCCAAGAACCGTATAATTATAAATATGAGCGTGGTGAAAGTTGGGCAGCACGCTAACGTATTTTGTCCACTCTGTGTGCTCGTAAGGGTCAAACCCTTTCACTCCTTTGATTTTTTTCCATTATGATTGCCCATTCCACAGAACAGAGTTCACAATTCATCCATCCATCCATTCGCTTCTGCTTATCCTTTTCAGGGTCGCGGGGGGCGCTGGAGCCTATCCCAGCTGTCATAGCGCGAAAGGCGGGGTACACCCTGGACAGGTCGCCAGTCTGTCGCAGGGCTAACACATAGGGACAGACAACCATTCACACTCACATTCACACCTAGTGACAATTTGGATTAATCAATTAACCTATCCCCACAAGCTGCATGTCTTTGGACGGTGGGAGGAAGCCGGAGTACCCGGAGAGAACCCACGCAAACACGGGGAGAACATGCAAACTCCACACAGAAAGACCCCGGCCTGATGGTGGAATTGAACTCAGGACCTTCTTGCTGTGCGGCAACAGTGCTAACCACCGTGCCACCCAGAGTTCACAATTCTGTCTGATATTGGGCCACCATTGTGTTGCTTTGAACTTACTTATTTGGGATGAAAAAATTGTTATGTTTTTTTGTTAAATAAATAATTTTCATCAATAAACTTTCCTTGTTTAAACATGTGCCATGGTGTGGTCTTTCTTTGCTTGTAGCTTCTTGGTGTTGTTAAATACAATAGATAAAAAATACATATAATATACATATAATAATGTACAACACATTATGGAGTATACTTCTGCTGTGAGGTCCTGCCTCCTTGTACTTATGCAATTAACTGGACAATCAGTGGACAGGTATGTTTATAAATAATATTATATTAGGCCAATTTTCTTATACATATTTTTGACCAGGGGGTAGAATTGATTGTGAACTGGAAAGGAAAAATGCTCACCACAAAACACTCCACAAATCCCGCAAATGATGGACTTCTTTATAAACTACTGAATCAAGCAGTTAAAAATTCTTCTAAAAGTTCTAAATGAAGCTTCAGATGTCACTGATCAAGTGACTGTGGAAAAACCTCCAAAGCCTCAAAGGAGTGCTTCTGAAGCAGTATGTTGGGGGGGGGGGGGGGGGGGGGGGGGTTGACACAGGCGTCAGCTTCAAGCAGGCCATCACTCTTTGCTCCAGATAGCAAGTCTATCCTTGCAAATAGGTTCAACAGGAGACACAGTTAACCTGTACAGCAATAGCAAATAAATATCTACTCTATACCTAAATGAACACCAGATCTCATCACAAGTGTCCAACACTAAATAATCTGCAGCTACAAACACCCCCACACAACACTGTTTTGCCAAAACTCCAGCAACAAACCAACAAAGCTGGAATAAATTTATGAGTGTCAATCACAGTAGCACAGCAAAAGGTTCCTACAAACAACAATGACATCCACATTAACCAAAGTGTCCAAGACGCCAAACAAAGATGGAACCAAGCTATGACAAAGCTCACAGCAAATCAAAGCAGTTAATGGGGTCTACAAAGCTACCTGACCAAACTACCAAGCTGTTAGAATGCCTGCATCTTAAGGATAAAGGACACTCTTTCGAGGATGCCAATGTTCACATTTTGGACAGAGAGGACAGATGGTTTGAAAGAGGAGTGAAAGAAGCCATCTATGTCCATTGTGAGCGACCATCTTTGAACAGAGGCAGGGATTTACGACACCAACTCTCTGCCATCTATAATCCAGTTTTGAGATCCCTTCCCAGACGCCTTAACGCCCACTCACATCCTGGGCCATCTGACCTCAGGAATTCGCATGATAAGGTGGGGCCAGGTTTCACAATGAACACACCCGAAACTCTGGCTGATTGGGACCCACACCCAGTTTCACACCTTGGCTCAGGCGATTAGAGGATCATCAGGGGGTCCTTTTCTCCCTCTGTGGGGGGATTCTCCCACTAGGTTTATATCTGGGACTCTCCACCATTTGACCTTAGAACTGAAGAAGCTTCTCGGATAAGAGGTGAAACGTCTTCAAGCAACTTAAAGAAGTCCAGACGCTTTTCTTTGCAAGCTCCTTTGTTTTGAACTTTTTATTACATTATATCTACTAAGTTTGATCCCTTTCCTCTTCCATTGGCTAACATTCTTTCCCTTTTCCCTCAGTGAAATAGCAATGGGCCAGACACCCCATACTCCCACAGCACCTCCCACAGGACACCCTGAGGTGTCCAGACGCTTTTCTTTGCAAGCTCCTTTGACTAGGATAACCTGGATGACTGAGAACCTTCACAGACATATTCAAAACATATAGTTTATTTATGATGTTTCACTTAGTGATGGTGACATGGCAACAGATTGAGATATAAGGTATCAAGAAAGTTTCAACCCAATAAGATGAAGAAAATGCATATGGAATTATTATAGTAAATAAGCAACACGTGAAGGTAAGATGTGCAGTGGAATTGTTAGATTTTCCTCTTAGGGGGAAAGAAGTTGAATTAGGTGCAAGTATTCTCTTCAATAAAGTTAATGTCCACAGGGCATGGTCCAGTGCTATTTTGCTAACACAGGTGTACAAGTGTGTGCAGTGGCGGTCCTAGCCTGTTTGGCGCCCTGGACGTCTGGTGTTTTCGTGTTTGTTGGTTTGTTTTGATTATTATTAGATGCTGCTCCAACCAGCCAGAGAATCCCCCGCCGCCCCGGCCTCTCCTCCCCGTGCCGGAAGCAGCAGGAGGGCGCCCTTACCCCCAGCAAATGGGCGATAGAAAACCGATCGGTGCCTGTGCCATTCCCTGGCTGACGTCGGGGCAGCATGAGTTCAAGCATTTTTTTCTTTTTTGCCGATGCCCGTGATGCCACCCCTCACCACGATGCCGCCCCGGTAGGGTTGCCAACTCCCTGAAAAATAAATAAGGGACACCTCGTGGCCAGGGCCGGGCGACCCAGTTGTCTTCACCCTTCCCAGTGTGGTGAATTTTCTAGCTCTTTTTTTGTGTGTGAAATTATTTTTTTTAACCCTTTGACTTGAATTTGATTTAAGTAGATGTGTATTCTTTGTGATATGAACACATGTGAAACAAATGATCATTTAGCCATTTATTTTTAGCTCAAAATGACAACATTAACACATAAAACAGGTCTCTTTCTTAAACAGAAGCCTGTCATGCTTAACTTTTGAGAATATAAGTAAATCTTTCTTTAAAAGAACTCTGTCCTGCTTAACTTAAAATAATAGAAAACAATAGAAAGAAAAATATTCTTGTAACAGTGCACATTTAGTGCATTTAGTACAATTGGCTTCAGTTGAGGTATTATTTCAGCTTTTCTAATGCTAATCAGCTGCTCCCGTTTGAAAACCCGCTTGTTCCCATGATTACGCATCTTAACTCATCATCATTATTCATCTATGTATTACTTTTATGTATTAGTCATCTATTTGTTGTAATCATCCATCCTTGCAGTCGTTTATTACACAAAATAAATTATATTATCACACTTCTGGCCACATAGCGCTGATATTCACTGCACATGCCCATATTAACTTTTTCCAGCCAGGTGTTTTCCTTTTCCCATTCTTCCCTTTCTCTGAGGGGAACAAACATTGCTGCTCTGACGCTGGGCTCACACTGTGCGGTTTTAGGCCCATTTTGAGCCGATTTTTGAGTGATCGGACCGATTTTGGCCTTCATCGTGTAGTATACGTGGGGTAACGAGAAGTGATTAACACCTCACGACCAGCTCCCGATCATCAATCGCTCGTGAAGGTGTCACCACAGGCGCTCACACTGCTCGCGCGCAAACACGTAAACGCCGTGAAAAAGACGGAGCAGCACGGCTGTGCAGCGTGTGATCTGGACACAAGCGATGGAGGCACAACTTGTAGAACTTTGAAAAGCTCATCCGAGCCTTTTCGATGTGGCCTCACAAAATTATCACGACCACAACAACCGTGAAAATAGTTGGATCTACATCGCTGCTAAATCACAGCTGCCTGATCATGTTTTTCATTAGCAATTTAGCAAAGTTGATGGTGGTGGTGTGTCTGTGTGAGTGAGAGACAGAGAGAGCGAGCGACAGATTTTCTGTTATAACCTTAATTTTATGGACGCACAGTGTGAGCACTCAGGTCGCATCAGAGCATCGGGCGGTATAGTGTGAGACCTGCATCGTGACCTACCAACTTCTAACCCCTGCGAGTCAATCGTGCAGTTTGAGCAGGAGCTGAATAACGCGACTGAAAAAATCGCACAGTGTCTGCCCAGCTTTAGGTGTACTGTCGTCCGAGACTTGCACCGCAGTGACGGCGTTTGTTTCCCTGTTGGCCATGCTTCTTGTTGTGGTCATCTGTTGTCTTCCGGTATTTTCTCCGTAAGCGACCTTTCCTCGACCAATGAGATGAGCGGTAATCTGAATTGTCATACTCGAATAGCTAGGTTTCATTTGACGTAGACGTGACGTCGACGTAAAGCGCGAAATTTGACTGGCGGTCGGAAGTGAAAAAGATAAGCGCAAAATCACAGACAGACAGTACGCAAAATGCCTATGTCCTGTTGTGTTTACGGATGCTCCAGTAGGTCGACCAGAGAAACTGATAAACGGTATTTTAGGGTACCAAAAATAGCCCAACGAAGAGGAGAAAAATGGAAAATTCTAACCGAAAAACGTAGGAAAAATGGATTTTAAATTTACGTTTACAGTCGGGAGGAGCAGAGTCTGCCAATGCCCGTGTCTGCAGCGACCACTTCGTCAGAGGTAACGTTATGTTTGCAAACGAACTTATTAGCATTAGGTTGTCGTTAAATTCTCGTTTACTTAGTGCTTTTAAGTTAGTAGTCTAATATTGACTTGATTGGGACTATAGGCTGCCCAAGTGCTTTGGATGACGAAGAGTCGGAGGACTGGGCTCCGACGGTCAATCTCGGCTACGAACGAAAACCCAGATCGGAATCAGTTTTCAAACGAGAGAAAAGAATGAAGCTTAAGGCAGAACAGCATCGATGTGCAGAGGCGATTTTGGATATGCAACAGACGGCTGAGAATGGTTTACCTTGAAACAAACAACTGTCACTCTAACGAAGTCCTAAGGATGTGGCATGTTTGTTGACGTTAAAGCCGCTACCGCTAACTGTTAGCGTGTTTAAGATAAAGCAATATAAGAACTCACCCTTGCAAACACCAAACTGTATCCATCACGGAGACGTTTTGTTCCAAGGTTGTGGACCCACCCGCTGACAAAAAAATTGTACGCCTCCAGACTCTTGAAAGCTTTCATTTGCTGCCTAGTGTAGTAAGAAGTCTGGAGGACCAAGTAGTTGGTGATATCCACAGCCTCGATAGTAGGCAAATCCTTTACTTCTGTGGTGTATTCGGACATTTTCAAAGAATACGGATCACGTCCGATATATTTTTTTAACTATCTGTTTATATCTCTCCCGAGAAACGGGGTCTAAAGTTGCACAATAGCTGCTCTCCTGACTCTCCACAGTGTCCTCCATGTTTACTTCCGCCCTCCACTCAAAAATCGCGCTGCCTCCGCACGTCATCACAACCACGTGACCGCAACCCAACTATTGTCATAAGTGTGCTGTCAGCTCATTGGTCACAAAGCAGGAGAGGGGCTGGGAATTATGTTTTCAAACAAAGCGTTAATTCCATAAACATTTATAGACTACTTTTGATTCTCACTGTATTACGGGACAAAGTGCGTCCCTTATTAGCTCAATACGGGACGTGTACTTTTGTTTCTAAATACGGGACGATTCCGTATTTTAAGGGACGGTTGGCAACCCTACGCCCCGGGCAACCGCCCGTGTCGCCCGTATCTAAAACCGCTATTGAGTGTGTGCTCTGGATTCAGGAACAGAAGTATAGATCTTTACTCCTCCATTCAACAATTGGTATGCCGATTACATCGAGAGGGAGAGGTCCCCGTAGTCTGCAAGCCAGTGAAGTAACCATTCCAAGCCAGAAGATGGCGCTTGTCAAAGGTGTCTGGCACTCATGCTATGAAACGGTGTACTCTTGCAAGAGTGCAAGAGGCATACGCTTGTTTTTCTTTTGTTCTTCTGTGAACCACAGTGGAGACATGGATGTTAGTGTAAATTCCTATTGTACCGTGTTGGATAAAACAAGCCAATCTAAATTCCTTTGTTACACTCGCAGGAAAGACGGAATGCTTAGTGTCTGGTGAGTCAGATGTTGTTATTAGCCGGAGTTCATTTGAAATTAAATCTTTTTTATTCGGAAAAATACGTTTGTACTTGGACATAAGCTAGGAAATGGAAGTATTAGTAGTTTGTTGATGTTACGGCCTTTCCCCCGGTGGTATAAAATTTAGTTTTGACTGACAGTGAAAGTCTGACGGTGAGCGCATTAGTTTAGGCACACATGCGCACTAAAACATCGTGTGCTGTAGTCTGACAGATGCTGCAAATGTCTGGAGTGTGGAGTACACTAAGGACAGTCTGAAGCACCTTGTAAGTATTCTGGGTTTCTTCTCATTCACTCAGTATACTGTCATAATTTCTGTCTTCCCTGTGTGTTCAGGGGCAGCGGTTTGCCTTAAAATCTACAGAGGATTATGTCTTAAAACTCAGGTGAGACCACACTCAACTCCTGCATGCATCACTTCTTGCATGGAACTATAAAAAGCTGTGGTCAGGTAAGTGAGGCTGAATATATCTCTATTTTCCTCAGGGCATCCTGCAATAGTGGAGATGTGTCTGTTTCCGTGCATGAGGTTGGTGCAGAGCTGCGTTTGGGATCCAGTCCAGGAGACCTGAGTGTAACTCTGTCCAGACTGGAAGGTCCACAGGCCACAGACAAGTTGAGGGAGCTGCTGTTCACGATGGCTGACAGCCTCACACAGCTTGACAGTGAATTCACTTTGTAGTTGTGACTCATTTTATGCAGAATTAAAACTAACTTCCTTTTAGATCAGTACTGACTGTAACATGTCCCCTCACAGGTGGCCCCTCAAGTGGACCCCCCTCAGCCAGTCCAGTGAAAAACCAAAGACGGCCCACAGGTATACATTTGTGAAATGGCTCTTGGCTTCAAATAACCATTGGCCATCTCCAATACCAAGGATTCAAAATCTAAATGTGATGTCACACTGGCTGTGGCCAACTTTTCTATACAACCTAATGGATGTTTGCTCATAAATGATTCCATTGATGCATGCTTTCAGTCAGGAATGTAAAGCAGGACACTCTGCAGGTTAGAAACATGATTAAACCACAACAGAAGCTTCCCGTATGTGTAATCCAGTATGGTTATGGTAGCTGAAGTTGCCTTGGATCAGGAGATGCTGCTCTTCATTTTCATGTGTAAAATTAAATTACAAGAGGCTGTACAACAGATCATGTTGTGATCTGTTGTGAAATCCATAATAATTTTTTGCTGCAACCAAAATACCTGGGAAATGTCAAATGGGTATATCTTTTGTAAAGACAATGGAAATTACCAGAAGGAAAGTAAGATTTTGGGGCTACAGGTGTACCTGTTAATAGTGGATCATATTGGAAGTTTCCCTTGTTCTCCATCATGAATAAGAAAAGCTTTATTCATCCCAAAGGAAAACTCATATGATGAGGAAGAAGTAAGGGGAAAAAAATAAAACAAAACCACATAAACGATGGTTGCCGTGGACATCTGTAAACAGTTTCAAACACTCAGTTTGACTGTACTACAAATATTTATTCGCCATTATGCCTTGACTGGAGTAGTTGTTCTGCATGTTTTGTGAAACTGGCCCACTGGTACAGAACCCCAACACATAGATGTGGTTCTGCAAGTGTGGACTACCAGTCACAATAAACTTTAATCTTGAAAGAGGCTCAAATTTTCTTTTAACATCATAATAAATTTGCATTTATTTTCAGCTGTAATGCAATCTCTTCTAAATATATTAAAACTGTTTTAAGTGATTTTAAAATGGGATTTTCTTAGTGTTGGGTAATTTTGAGGTAAGTACTGAATACAATAATGATCTTATATCCGGTGCTTATATGTACATTGAAGTATTCCATCTTTTTCAGTAAAAGGAGACATGTAAATTTCATGCTTAAAAAGGTAATTGGGCAATTAAACGTTTTCATTAATGCAAAACTGTTCTCCTTTAGAGTTTGAGCCCTGGCAGCAGCAGAGCAGCGCTCCAGCAATGACCATGAAGAGAAGACTTCCGGGGTCCTCGCTCATCAACCCTGGGGTTAAAAAGTATGGTGTCTCTTACAGGACTTCAATAGAGCAGTGATGCTACTGATGTGAGTGAAATAAAGCTACTGTCCATGTGTGTTTGCAGAAAGCAGCAAGCGACTGGCGTTGCCTTTGATGATGCAGATGAAGACTGATCTTCCTCCTTGTACTCATAGTCCTGCTGCGCAGCCAGAGATGAATGATCTTTTAATCCACTAACAGAACATGAAAACCTCAGTGCATATTTATGGGATCAAAGCTTAAACTTTAACTGCTTTTTATTAAACAATGACTTTTAATGCTATATAATGGTTGTCTCCAATAAATGATTGAATGATAATTTGTAATAAAATGACATAAGAAACACATTTGCACACTTTTATTTCCCCCCCTCCCCTCCCTTTTTCAGGACTTGTTCTTATATTGTGCTTTTCTACTCTGAGAACAGCACTTTACACAACTTGCCTTATTCTCACAAGCACTTGTTTTGCTGTGCAAGTGCTTCTAGCATTCACACTCAAATGCATTGGAGAGCAACTTGGGGTTAGTATCATGCCCAAAGGATGGAGATAGGGGGTCAAACTAGTGATGGGCAGATGAAGCCCCATGAAGCACTGAAGCTTTTCATCCAATTGGTTCACCCCAACGCGAAGCTTCATGAAGCTTCATTTGCTCTAGCAGGACACCTACTGGACGTAAAAATAATAGCTGGCATGAATTTGAAGAGTGTGGCATTTTGCACACAGCCTGTAAATGTCAACAACAAAAGGAGTGTGTAAAACATGTATATTGTAGTGATGGCAGTATACTGTGTATATTTATAGTGGCAGTATGGGAAATGATTATTTGGAAATGCTTGAAATGGAAATGATCATTTACTGTGAGGTGAGGTGTGGTTGGGGTGTGGACAGTGGTTGTGCTTTTGTAACGTTGAGGTATGGACAGCTACACACTGAGGCTTCACATTTTATTCTGTAAAAACTAAATTTTCACTGCTTTTATGACCTTTTTAGTGGGGAGAACATAGCTAGGATTTAATGATTTAACAAATCTTTTGAATCCTTTGTCCTCCACAATGCTAAATGGCTGGGAGTCCTCAATCACCATGCTAACCAGGTCTTCATCTATTTGAGATTGTTCTCCTGAGGAAAGACAATAAAGACAAAGCACAAATATAAATAGCACACACGTAACTTATAACAGTTGTATAATATTGTTATATCATTTAGTAACATTACTGCATCCTATATTATCATTGCATTTGATGGCTCACCTGGTCTTGCTCCACGATCGGTGTCCCCCTTATTCTCATGCAAAGCTCTGTAGTGCCTAAGCATGGATGTTGTTGTTATATCCCAGCTCCCTGGCACAAAGCAAACACTTCACCTTGTACAAAAGTCAAGACAGCTCAACATAAATTGTATTGCACCATCAGTATCATGAAAATACATCTTCTGTAGAAATACCTTGTTGGGAGGAATAAGATCAAAATGTTCCCACACAGGGGAGGACATCCTCCTCTCCTTAGCTGGCTCCATTCTCTCCTGACTTTCTCTCCTCACTCTCATAAACCTCCAAACTGTCTCCAAACTCTCACTAACCGCAACTCTCCATCAAACACCCACATTTTTGAATGAAGTCTGAGGGGTTTATATCGCTGTCATATCTCGCGGTAAAGTTCGAACCACTTCATGAACCAGTCACGTGGTACAGCCGGGCAGCGAGGCTTCGGACGTCATCATTTTCAGCTCCTCCCATAAATGAAGCAAGCCTCGATACGCGCTTCGCGGAAACGCCCCCTCCATTACTCGACACACGCTCCGAAGCCTCGATACAGAACGTCCCATCACTAGGTCAAACCACCAGCCTTCAATTTAATAGGTGATCTGCTCTACTTCCTGAGCTACTGCCAGCCAAAATATGGCCTGTATTTGTATAGCGCTTTACATATCCACCCATTTACACACTGGTGATGGCAAGCTACATTGTAGCCACAGCCACCCTGGGGCGCACTGAGAAGCGAGGCTGCCGGACACTGCCGTCACCGGGCCCTCTGACCACCACCAGTAGGCAACGGGTGAAGTGTCTTGCCCAAGGACACAACGACCGAGACTATCCAAGCCGGGGCTCAAACCAGCAACCTTCTGATTACAAGGCGAACTCCCAACTCTTGAGCCACGATCGCCCCCGAGCTGCTTTCTTGTCCACTTTGTTTGATAAGATGTAGCATTCAACTCTATTTAAGTTACTGCTGTTTGTGCTAGGTGTTATCTAGGGAGGAAAGTTCCCAGTAGATGTCCTATTGATGTAGGGGTTAGGATGTAGATGTTCCCCACAGCTGTCAGACTCCTGAACTCTGCCTCCTGACATCTGACCCACGTTAAACTCATGGACTGAACATACACACACCCACAATGGACAACTGTACCCTCAAACACAATAATAACATGGACTGAACCACCACTCACAACCACTAGCACTTTATATAGCCTCTTGTTGAAATCTCCCAATTCTTTGAATCTTTGGGCTGAAAGAAGGACAATACTCGGTGTATCAATGCTCAATCAACAATCATTTATTTCCATACAATTCAACAGTCAGAGCATTACAACGTCCGGACGGGAGAGATGCTACCAGAGGGTCAGGCACATGTCTCTAAATGGTGACGGGTTGCTCAGCTTTTTATAGTCTCTAGTGGCCCCCAGCTAGTCGTAAAAGCCAAAACATCACATTTTTTCTCTGTTACAGCGCCTAAGTTATGACCTCGGCAGTTGTTTCTCTGCTTTCTGTAAGGTGGGGGTGTGGAATGTGGTCTATCTATCTCCCCTGTCTTTAGACACAGAGTCTCCTGCTTACAACCTTCTCTTCATGATTCAACAATTAAGCATGTCAAGAAAACAGTGTAACACATTCCCAGCAGATCAAGGATACAGAGTGATGCACATTTATCTAATGAACTAATATGTGAATATGTTCTGTTAACTCAAAAGTATAATGAGAACTAAACTACATACAGCTCACACACTCTATATTAAAGGGTATAATGTGATCTACAGCAGTATTCTAATTCAACTACTTTGATTACATATATAAGGTAACATATAATAACAGAATAATCTAATAATTCCCCCTTTTGATCTCTGAAAGAGATCACTTACAACATGCACTCCAGGGTCGCAAGGTCCAAGTTTTCTTGATCCTGAGGCCCTCTGTCCCCCTTTAACGGGTGGACCATATGTGGGATGACCTCTGTGTTCACGCAGTTCAGATGCAAGCAAAGTTAGATTTACAACCATAACAGCAGTTACAGATGACTCTCCCATCACTCCCCAATTCTCCCACAGCTTTATTTTGGTGCTCCAGTTTTCCACTCCCATTTTAATGCCACCTTATACCTTTCAAATGTACTTAGACTAGAACCTCTGTCTAAGGAGCTTTTAACCTTTATTTTTATTGCTGCAGCTACCAGTGTCTTCCAGTTGGGTGATTCTCAGCTTCTTTCTTCGACCTCCGGGGTTAGACCACCCTTTAGTCATTGCACAGTTCTGGGGATTATTCTGCCCCGATTTCAAACAAGGATCTGTGTGTTTTGGGTTCACCGGCGTGTCCCCCTTTTTGCCAAGAGCCTCTCGAACCTCGTTGGTCTGGTGTTCCTGGTTTTCGCCAACCCCTTCATGGTTATTGCTGTGTTTGTGGGATCCATCTTCTCCAGGAGCCCAAACGTCATGACACTTGACCCCAGTTGCTGTCTCGGCTGTCCCTACATCGGTCTCTGCTGTGAAGGGTCCTCACATCTCCGTGTCCCCGTCTGGTGTCTGTTCCTTTCTCTGCAAGAGACAGAAAACCAAAACACCTCTCTCCCTAGCCTTGATAATCTAATATTGTTATCCATTGTTGTTCTAATGATTCAAATTTGGTTTAAAATATTATGTTCAGGACCTATTCTAATCATAATCTATGTGTGTGTAAAAGAAATCAAAAATTAGTGAACCCTTTCTAAGTCTAACACATTATAAGCTTAAGTTTTACCATAGCTAAATTATTAAACACAGAAATAACGTCATAAGATGTTCATAAAACCATTGTTTGATGCTCGGACTCAACTTCCCCCTTTTTGACACACTCCCATGTGTCAATTCATTGGAGCTAGACAATTAAAAGAGAAGGTTGGTGACATCATATCTCAGAAAATATCAGAAATTCTTCTCTCGAGTACCGTTGCTCCAGCCTTGTCATCCCTGAGGATCTTCGATCCCGAAAATGTCCCTTCTCCTCATGTAATAAAGTCTGTCATCCTTCCATGCCCTGGTAACTGGTCCATCCAGAGCTGTAACATTTTGAAATGTACATACAACAAGCCAAACCACACCTTGGTCACACCAACCCTTTTCTGCCCTGAAGATGTCCAACACCATCTTAGTCTGGACCAGGGTTGTAATAGTTTTGCAATTTTCATCAGTTTTAATCAGTTTTTACCAATTGTTTGCTAGTTTAGTTTAGTTTTTATTTTCTGAAAATCCTTAGTTTCAATTTAGTTTTGTTTGTGTTTTGCAAAAATTAAGTGTAACAAAATCCCAGTTCCATCATATCAGTCATGCTCTTCTGGTTATCCTTGGGTGTTGAGACTAATAACTATTAACTCTTGCCGCACCGAGTGGTCCTAATTTTGGTTCAAGTGAATTGATAACCTTTTGAAGGCGATTGTTTCACACCTTTATTTAGATGTCCCAGTCCTGTTGTCTCGGGATACATCACGCTGCCTTATCTGGGGTTAGCTGTTTTCTGGGGATGCGGGTTGAGTGGGTGAGCTCTTCAAGGAGGGGGAGTGTGCTCCCCCTGATGAGGTCTTCTAGGTAAGCTAGGTTAACCTTCTTGTGTGGGCTTTTCAAGTGCACTTTAAGGTTAGTGGGACTTTTAGTTTTATAAATGTCCCTCATGACCCCCTGATGACCCAGTATTTAATTTTTGCACACTGTAGTACACATTTTAGTTTTTGCTTGTAGCTCGCATACTCTACTTGCCACTCCTCTAATTCCTGATGTTTCTTAGAGAGGGCAACAGTACCTTTAACATTATATCACATGTGTGGGGGTGTGGCCTTGCCAATTGTTTTGCCCACCTTTTCAAAATGGCTGGCGTGCCCACAAGCACATTTCATGGAAAAAGAAAGGTAATCTTGATATTTGCATTTAAAATGTTTTGTTAAACTCAGATTTTTATTTTATTCTTTTTGCAAGTACCCCTCCTCGGTGGCGAGAAACTGTTAGTGTGGTCAAGTGGGTGCTCTAGAAACAAACGCTCAGGACAGAACAGTTATCAGTCATGTACTTCCTACAAATTTTGCATATGTTTTATTCCATATTGATCCTCTGAGTGTAATGGTACATTTTAATTTGAATTTATCCAAACTAAACACAATATTTTCTTTATTTACTTTGCTCTTGTTCTTTTGCAGTACCACATCCTATCAAATGTCCCTGTCGATTATATTCTACATTTAATAACTTACTATTTCAAGTGAGAACCTAAATCATGTGGACCAATGTTTATTATTGCATATCTCTATTCTGAATGTGGCCAGTCATTCATAGGTATTGTTCAATTTTGGCGATTTTCCTCTATAAAATTTAATTGACTTTTTACAGTGGCCTGCTATGGTTAATAGTAACACATTCCAGTCATGAGTGGTATAAAAAGTCTTCTCCACTGTAGCATTTGGCATTCCCAATAATATAACATGATACCTTACTCAAAACACAGTTTTCTTAATGCAAACATCGGTAACTCAAAATCAGCAACCACAGTGTTAAGTCTGCAGTTCATACTTATGTGAAGCAATCCTTTTAGACTCAGAACTTCTCAGTGTTCCCTATAAGTGAATTTCTCCCAAGCCAATTACAATCATGGAGAAGCACACTTTGCAACTGTTTTTGTAAGAATATTTCATAGCGCTTTAAATTTCAATCTTTCAGGCCTGGTTTAAAGAGCTGATTGTTAAATCATAAACTCACAAAATATCAACATATCACCACCGGTGGATCACACCTCTCAGATGTTTTTTTCTCCAGTGCACTGTAACAAACACGAAAACAGACATAACCAACAAAATACTACTAAAATAACACAAACTAGGGCCCGTTGCAGACATGTCCAAGCATAAAACTATCCCTCTCTCGCTTACGAGAAAGAACACAAGCCAAAGCTCACTGATAAAATCAAGCTAGCGCTAAACAAAACCAAACAATCAACCAGAAATTCACAGGAACATTTTGCTTCCTGCCGGGACAATATTGTGTGGGAATGAGAATCTCAGGTGCCGTAACACCTTTTGTTCCTCCTTGAATTAAAACTCAATCACAGAAAATGCCGTACTCCAACCTAAACTTACACTATTAATTCATCATTTTCACTCTGTGCCACTGTTCCTCATCAGGGCTGTGTGAAGCACAGCAAAGAATTCAGTCAAGGCCTTGAGCCATAAACAGACATCACGCACAGACATTGTTTTCATAACCAAACCGTTTTAGAGCTTATTCCTAAAATCTACATAAATGCCTTCTAGGTGACATATAACACATTCTAAGTAATCAATGGCTCCTCATAAAAATTATGCATTGGGATGTTTGTGTGCAGCATTTTGCATATCAGCATAAGCAAAGCATTCTTCATTGCATCAGCGTGTGTGTGTGTATGTGGATCACTTCTCAGTGAATCAGCATTCCAATGTGTGTGTGTGTATGTGTGTATATGTGTGTGTGTGTCATTTCTCACTCACTCAACGAGTGCACGTGTTCATGTGTGTATTTCACTTCATTCTGAATCTGTGTGTTTGGAGACGTGTGTGTGTGTGTGTGTGTGTGTGTGTGTTTGTTTCTCTTCATTCTGAGTCAGTGCATGTAGATGTGTGTGTTTGTGTGGGTGTTTGTGTTCATCACTTTCCTGTTCTGGTGTTCTGGGTAAACCACGGCCTGAAGCATGCCCTGGGGTCCTGCCCCCCTCCTTTTTCAGTTTGTTTGCGACCATTGCTGCTGCTGCTCAAAATTCAGTCCGTCCTGGTTCTGACCCCAATTGGGGCAGTCCTTTCTCCAGTGTCGATGTTCACCGCAGGTGAAACCTGCATCTTCTTCTGTGTTTTTGTCCATTCTGAGGTGCCTTCTGTCCTCAGTTACTCCTCTTGTCTCGGTCACGCCCTTTTTCGCCACCCGATCATCCGTGTTGGTCCATCACTGTCCTGCACAGTGTGAATGCAAAGTTATCAAGGTCAGCATTCTTTCGCTCGGCCTTACTTTTCATTCGGGCTTGGCGGGCGTCTCTTTACAGCTCTGTCAGCTGACGCAGTCTGGGAATTTTCCCCCGTGTAGTGAAACGGGCCTTAGGTTTAGTGCTCTCCGTCTCGGCTGCATGAGATCACATTCCTGCAGGTCTGTTGACATTCTCAGGTCGTTGTTGTGGGTCCAGCTGTTGCAGCATTTGGTCAGTGTCACGTATGGGGGAGAGCAGGAGTCCAGTCAGCCTCGGCTTTCAGGGCCGGCAAAGCAGCCTGTAATTAAATATGTATAGAAAAAACAAAAACAAAACAAAACAAAAACAAACAAAAAACAAAAACAAACGAACAGGAAAATGTTGTTGTGTTGGCTGTGTTATTCAGAGGGGAGGCAATGGGGCCAGGCCCTGTGTCAGCCTTCTCTCCCCCTTTTTTTGTTTTTTGTCTCCCGATATAATCAACTCCTAACCCACCAAGTTGACAGGACAACACCGGTATATGTTAAAATTCTTAAGATCATGTTTAAAAGCCCAAAAAAGGAACTTTCTTTCATTCAGTAATCACTTTTATTAATCAATCAACAGAAAACATGTCACAATTTGAATCTTTTAACCACTAAATTTGTTGCGTCTTGCCTGGTTGGTTAGACCAGTGTTCCTTTTTTTTTTTTTTTTTTTTAGTTAAATTGTTGTCCTGCAACCCAGAGGGTTTTTTTGTCAGTAATGTATAGACTTCATCATTTAAGTATGTTAATTTTTCTTTAACCTTGCTGGAAAATCTTCACGTGTTCATGAGTGTAAGCTGTTTCTTCATTGCGTGTATGTGCATTTGTATAAAAGCAGGTTAATTTTATCTTTTCTCAAACTAGGCGTTACCTTAAAAGGAGCCTTTCTCTCAGATTTCTCTGCTTGTGTGTGTTTTTGTTTCACCTTTTTGTTGTGATGCTCCGGACGCCTTCCCAACCTCCACAAGTCCGTTGGCCCCAATTTTATGTGTTAAAACTTCTCTTAATTTCTCCTCTAATTCTCTCCTCGCTGCTGTCTTTTTCACAGCTGCTGATTCGTGCTGGGTGTGGTTCCCATTACCTATAATTTTGCTTCGGCCGCTGTGCTTGTGGGGGCAGTTGGTCCAGGTCCGCAGCTTCCTGTATTAACACACTAAGAGATTTATTTAATTTCATTTTCATCACTGTTAAACAGATAAGCAGGCAACACGCCTACCTTGACAGCGTAAACTGTACGCCAGTCTCCCAACACATTCCTCTCTCTACTCCTCCATAATTCTCCACTGCACACCTCTTACTATCTCTCCTTTTTATTTTTATTACACCACAGAGTAATACACCCAATTATGCCCGTCTATCTCCATGTGGCTCCAAATTCCCTCTTTATTTTAATTTCACACTCGTCAGGGGACAGGCACACAACAATTTCAACCACTGAAACGAGGAATTCAACCTTTTTATATTTCTTTACTAATCTAGACTCAACGTTTGTTCGCAAAATGTGTCTTGTTCTAGTCCGGAAATAAATGTGAACCCGTGATTACACGGCCGTTCCAGTGTTATTTCCGTAGCTATGCGGGGGCCCTCACCTCCCCAAGTCACCACCTCGGCACCCGGACGACGCCGGTCCTGGCCACGCGTCCACGGACAGGAGGGTCGCCACTCCTAGGGCAAAGTTCCACAGGTACACTAGGCATCAACCTTTGATCCTAAAATGTGTATTTGCTCTAATGTCCTCCTAATCAAACACATCAACCGTCACTGTCACTGTGTTCAGACTTCACACACACAAAAAGCACACTCAGCGCGCGCCTCACCCACAGCCAGAGCGCGCCTTACACACACAGCGCGTTTCACCATCAGTGAGACACACAGAGAGCGCTCCTCATCAGCAGAAATTTGCACAGAAACCTCTGAGCTCAACTATTAGATCTTCTGAAGCACACTGCACCATAGACCAAAATACCCCTTTCTCTGCGCTTATGACCGCCACAACGGGGCAAAGTCGCATCATAAAAGTGATGCTTGCATCCCCGAAGTTATACCCGACATCATAAACCAGGTTTTGCTCTATGTACTTCTTGGCAAGTAAAATTTTACTTTGTTTTATGACCGCAGCCCTTAAAAAAAAAAAAAACTCGACTGACGCCACAAACCACCGTCAAGCCTCTGTTCAATGTACTAAAATTAGCACCAACCACTACTGCACTTCACGGCCGCACCACCGGAACACGGCCGTATCATAAACCAAACCTACGGACGTGTTTCGCTCTCGCGTTGCCAGCGTTCAACCGCACCGTGAAGCCAGCATCTGCTTTTCCTTAAATCAACTTCTATTTCATAGCCGGCAAGAGCCAGGACGTAACCGACACCATAAACAAACTTCAAACCTCGACTTCAATGTACTGAACTAATGGCCGCGTCTTCAGAATAAATTCTAATTTATTATTGCTACAGAAGCCAGTATTAGACAAAATTAAATGTGGAAGGTAAAGTGGCTGCAACTAGTCCAACGTAGTATGTTATTAGTATCTCGGTAGAAGCAGATTACTGCAACTAGTCCAACGTAGTATGTTATTAGTATCTCGGTAGAAGCAGATTACTGCAACTAGTCCAACGTAGTATGTTATTAGTATCTCGGTAGAAGCAGTTTATTTAACACACTGGAATTCAGCCTCAACTTATGTTGTTAGTATCTTGCGCCAAAAACCAGACACCGACAAATTTACTGTGAAAATACATGTGACTCAGCGAACAGATTAATTTGGAAAGCCCAATATGCACATTTGGTATTTATAATACAACAGGCTGTGCTTACCTTTTTATTTTTGGACCGGTCCTCTGTTCACCTCGCCTCACGATCTCACCAAAGGTCAAATCTGCACCTCCTCAGCACACCAAAGATCCGGGTCACACGGCACCAAGTTGTTGAAATCTCCCAATTCTTTGAATCTTTGGGCTGAAGGAAGGACAATACTCGGTGTATCAATGCTCAATCAACAATCATTTATTTCCATACAATTCAACAGTCAGAGCATTACAACGTCCGGACGGGAGAGATGCTACCAGAGGGTCAGGCACATGTCTCTAAATGGTGACGGGTTGCTCAGCTTTTTATAGTCTCTAGTGGCCCCCAGCTAGTCGTAAAAGCCAAAACATCACATTTTTTCTCTGTTACAGCGCCTAAGTTATGACCTCGGCAGTTGTTTCTCTGCTTTCTGTAAGGTGGGGGTGTGGAATGTGGTCTATCTATCTCCCCTGTCTTTAGACACAGAGTCTCCTGCTTACAACCTTCTCTTCATGATTCAACAATTAAGCATGTCAAGAAAACAGTGTAACACATTCCCAGCAGATCAAGGATACAGAGTGATGCACATTTATCTAATGAACTAATATGTGAATATGTTCTGTTAACTCAAAAGTATAATGAGAACTAAACTACATACAGCTCACACACTCTATATTAAAGGGTATAATGTGATCTACAGCAGTATTCTAATTCAACTACTTTGATTACATATATAAGGTAACATATAATAACAGAATAATCTAATACTCTGTAGAAACTATCTACACCCTCACTTATCTTAACTGCACTACTGTATAGCTCTGTGTAAATAATCATTCTGTACATTCGATAATCTTTAATCCTACAACTGTTTACAACTTGCATAGTTCCCATTTCTGTATAGCTGTATATCCCAGATTCTGTAAAGTTATTTATTTCATATTCTGTATAGTTTTTCATATTTATATCCTGTTCATATCCTGTACATAGCTTGTACTCACTACAGCCTGTACATACTTATAGTTATAGAATATTCACAACATACTTCATACCGTGTACATTATAACATACCATAATAGACCCATTTCTGTAATATACTCATATCTATATTATTGCTAATATATATTGTAATATATCTATATCACTAAAGCACTTCTGGATGGATGCAAACTGCATTTCGTTGCCCTGTACCTGTGCATGTGCAATGACAATAAAGTTGAATTCTATTCTATTGAATTCTATTCTATTGAGAGTGCTGTAACTAAGATTAAGAATATAATTAATTCATTGTTATTATCTTTGTGGAGAGCAAGCTACCTGAACTACTCCCACAGAAATAGATTGTCTTTTTAAATAGGATTTACACTGCATATTACTCTGGATAAGGTCGCTCTCCTGAAAAAGCCTTAAATCTGAAGTACTTGACATCCTGGAAATAACTCTCTAATGCACATCTTAAAGCAGATGATGTGTAAGCTGCAGAGGAAACGACATCTTGCTGATTTAGAAGATTTCCATTTAGCCTCAAAAAAATAGTTTTTAGCATTAACAAAAAATCCATCACTTGACCCAGGTGTCCTACGTACAGTTATGTACAACATAACAGTGTATTAAAAACAGAGGAAAAGGTCCATGTTGTGCTATGCAAATTCACTCTCAAATGAAATCATGAACAATTATTTTTCTTTATTTTTACTAAAAATGAAGAAAAAGAATATTAGGTTGTTCAAAAAAAAAAAGTGTGTATTTTCATTTACAAACTGGAATATTTACAGTCAACTAGCATTTGACACCTTCAAACAGAAGTTGCAGCCCAGGCTAACTGGACCACATTCCACAGATTTTCTGTATTCTTGGGTTTTGCGTCAAAAACAGAATTTTTGAGGTCACACCACAAATTTTCAATCAGATTGAGGTCCAGGGATTGGGCTGGGCTCTTTTTGGTCTGCAACCAGGATGTTACCTGCTTGCTGGTGTGTTTGGGGTCATTGTTCTGCTGAAACACCCATTTTAGGGGCATTTCTTTCTCTGCGTAAGGCAAAAAACAAAACAAACCAACAAATTATATTTAGTTTGAAAAATATGTTAAAAGTTTCGATCAAGTACCTAAAAATACTCTTCCAGTATTTTTAGGTACTGAAACTGGTCCATGGTGCCTGTTATGTGATAAATGGACCCAACTCCAAAGTATGCGAAACATCCCCAAACCATTATGCTTGCACCTCCTTGTTTTACGGTCTTCACTGTGTACTGTGGCTTGTATTCAGTGTTTGGGGGTCGTCTCACAAACTGTCTGCAATCTTCAGACCCAATAAGAACAATCTTGCTTTCATCAGTCCATAGAATATTGTGCCACTTCTCTTTGGGCCAGTCAATGTGTTCTTTGGCAAACTGTAACCTTTTCAATACTTTTTACGAGGTTTCTTGGAAATAATTTGGCTTCACATAGGCATCCTCTCCTCTGATTGTTAAAGTACTCACAGGTAAATGGAGATCTATATATCTTCCTTGATCTCTCTGGAGCTGATCACTGGATGCTTCTTTGCCATTCTTGTTATTCTATCATCTAGGCAGATGGTAGTATTCCTTTTTCTTTCCCATTTCAAAACATTTGAAATCTTTTTAGCTGAGCAGCCAATTATTTCCCCCTCTCCAATCAACTTTTGATTAAAGTTCTTTCTCCCCCAGTGCAATGTCTGGAACAACTCATTTTACTCACTGAGCAAGGGCTAAAACCAGCAGGTACAACAGCTGCTGCCTTCCTTCCTTAAATAAGGGCCTTAATTGACACCCATTTCTTCACAGATTGAATGACCTGAAATCCACACTGCTATTAATTTGAACACACCCCTTTCACTGAATCAGTCAATTACCCCCAATTAGCAGAATGCGTCTCATGTGTGTTAAGTCTGTTGGTTGGCTACACCTAGTCATGAATTTGTTCCCATGTTGTATCATCATTTTGCCAAAAGCAGTACTTAAACACATTAGTAATGTAAGACTGCTATAATTTTATTCTGTAATTATACCTTCCTTTTATGTGAAAAATTCTTCAAAGAGGAAAATCTGCAGTGAAATAGTTTAAATGAAGATCAAGTAATTAAACTACATGTAAAATAAACTTTTTCACAATTGTTTTGGAGAATGCTGATTAAATAATGACAAAATGTTAGCCTGTTTACAATGCCAGTAGCAGTTTATAAAAAGTTAAAATTAATATTGAGATGAATTTAGTTAATCTCATTGGTGCAGCCTGGTTCTGCTGGAGGTTTCTTCCTTTTAAAAGGGAGTTTTTCTTCTTTCGCCAAAAGCATTTCCTCATAGGGGTGGTGTTTTCTCTGTACAATACTCTGTAGTATTGTAGGGCCTTTTCCCAACAATATAAAGTGCCTTTAGGTGATTGTTGTTGTGGTGGCTTTAAGTGTGAATAATAGATAAAAAGTGCATAGAATAAAGTCATGTGTCTTTTAGGTGCTTAGTAACAATGACAAATGGTTCTAGTTCTTATATAGTGTTTTTTTTAACTTTACCTGACCACTCAAAGCACTTAACAAAATGGGAAAAAATGATTTAAAAAAAAACCCAAAACATTTGTTGTGTATTTATGGGGCGATCGTGGGCTCAAGACTTGGTAGTTCATGTTGTAATCGGAAGGTTGCCGGTTCGAGCCCTGGCTCCGACAGTCTCGGTCGTTGTGTCCTTGGGCAAGACACTTCACCCGTTGCCTACTGGTGGTGGTGGTCAGAGGGCCAGGTGGCGCTATTATCCGGCAGCCTCGCCTCTGTCAGTGCGCCCCAGGGCAGCTGTGGCTACAATGTAGCTTGCCATCACCAGTGTGTGAATGTGTGTGTGAATGGGTGGATGACTGAAAGTAGTGTAAAGTGCTTTGGGTTCAACAGAGACTAAGTAAAGCGCTACACAAATACAGGCCATTTACCATATTTAGATTCATTATCAGAAGAAAACCAGTTCATGTAATGACATGCAAAAGGACAATATACACACAGAAACTATACAAAATAAGCAGCTAGGGCAGCCATTTTATCTTTAGGTTTTTTAGCATTCCCACGACGTCCACGTCCACGTCCACGTCCTCCTCTTCTCCCACCCCCACCACGGTACATGGAATGCCGCATGGTGGCATGCTTGAGCTCCACCAAATCCTGAAACACTGGATCACAAAAAACACAGCCAGTGTGTTGGGTCTCACTGGCAGGAAGAGGAGTGCGAGTCTTGTTAAAGTCCACTGCAACTAGAGAGGCATCACAGACATCACAGCTCTCCTGAGCAACCTGAGAAAAAAGCATTAACAAAAATAAATAAATCAAGGAACTGGGGTACTGTTTCATACTTTCTTCGGTTTCAGTAATGCTATAGATCAAAGATGCTTGTATGGAAAAAACTGAAACAGTTTGACCTCTCTGTGAGGAGGTTACATGCTCTCTGTACTTACAATGGGCTTTCTCCCACAGACAAACAACATGGGTATTATGAAATGACGATTCTACCTTGGCATTAGGTGAGGATGCAACGGCAATAAAGAGTGTAAGTGCATAGAATGAAGTGCTGTATGAATATGTGAGAAAGGTTGAACGTTACTGTAGTATAGAGTGTGGTCAGTTTGAAAACATCTATACATGCCAGTCCATAATAGACAATAATAAAGTAAGACAATAGGTAGGTAAGACAATTTTCTTACCTGCACTTTGTGTGCATGTTCAAAGAAGTGCACCACCACATTGCATTTATTACAGGCCATCCTCCACTTTGGACCAGATGTGGGGTCCAACACTAAAACTCCACTATCACACTCCACACATTGTCCAATGCCCAACGAGTTGAGAGCGTGCTGACATGATGGATGGGTACATTCATTGCATCCCATACCTGAGAAAAGCAGACAGCGCCACAGTGTCAGAGGGGCCCATGAGACCAGAAAGCACAAAGAAACAGGGTCGCTTTTCCTAAGACAGTAGTGGGTGTATTGTATGTATTGTGTTGTGTGTATTGAGCTCCTTCAATTATTCATTCATTACACAGTCAACTTCAGTTCCAATGAAGGGATAACCAGCATGTAAATATCTTGTAGTTTCCTCACTTTCTCTCAGTCTCCCTTTGATTCTGTGGTTTCATTGGAGCATGCTAGAAGAGTTGACACACTGTCCTCAAACATGCCTAAAACATTGATTAACTATTTAACACAGCAATCTTACAGAGGCAGCTGTTGTTAAGACAGTGTTGGTACAATCTTAGAAATATCATATGTCTGAGATTTTAGGGCCAAGTACAATAACCTCAGTTTTATGTGACTTTAGAAGAAGAAAATTAGAGATCATACAGGTCTTTATGTCTTTAAGACAATCCTACAGTCTAATTGGTGAGTGTTATCTGGCTTCATGGATAGATAATATAAGTGTAATGTGCTTGAGTTCAGCTGAACCACCCCCAGACCCACCTCAAGAAGAGGACCAGGGCACAGTATGCTTAAATAGAACTAGGCAGTAATCCTACTACTATAGTACAGATCACCTAGTTTAAGTACTCTGGAATAGAGCAGGGCGATATGACCAAAAATATTTATCACAATATACATTTGAAAATTTGCGATAACGATATAATTGACACTAGACAAAATACTTTACAACTCCACAACTTTATTAGTGCAAAAAAACCCAAACAAACCATCAATGTATTTTCACTTAAACAAGCAGCTGCTTTTTATGTGCATTAAAGTTAAAGGCATTTTCAGTGGAAATTGGCCGACAAATCCTCAGCATAACCATATATAATATCCACAAAACTTAAAAAGAGGTTATACACACACAATCCGGTAGTATTATGTTGAAGCACAGTACGTATCACTCCGTGAGGCTCCTGACCACAGTAGCCGTAATACTCCTACAATCCATCAAGCGGTGCGGCTTCGTAGCTTAGCAAAGTCGTGCTAAAACATTTGACAGATTTTCGAGCGCCGTGTACCACATACAATCGTTTCGAGGTCAGTAAACACAACCAGAATTCATACATAAGGCACACGGGATTATAAGGGGCACTATTGATTTTCAGAAAAATCAAAGGATTGATTTTAAGTGTGCCGTATTTTCTAAAAAAAAACAAACCCACGGGAATAACAACGGCCCGCTAGCATGCTCTACCAAAAATAGTGCTTTGTCGTGTATCTGACAAAAGCTTAACCATTTCCACACCACTGGAGTTGCAGCATTTTTACAAACCAATTCTGGTTCATCCGTTTCATTCAACGATCCGCTTTCGCCCTTCTCATTCTCTGTCACCGCCATGCTTTTCCCGCCATGTGCGTATGAAAACAAAGGTACTGCGCATGCACGTTTTACCCATATTCTATCGCGATATTTCATTTCCTTATCGTTGCCCAACAGTATACAGGTATTACCGTGAACAGTATGATATGGCCCAGCCCTACTCTGGACCTCCATCTTCAAAAAGGTATTTCTGCGAAATGAAACACTCTTACAAACTACTTTCCGCTGCTCACAAGGGGCTGCCACAGCAGGTGGCTCTGCATGTTTTATTTGCCACATTTTTAACATGGATGCCCTTCCTAACACCCCCAGGATCGAACCGATAAGCTCTTGCATTTTTAGGTGAATGTGTAAATACCGTGAACAAAGGTTTAAAAAATACTATTAAAAAACTTTCAGAGCTCAGTTGATTTCAGCGCAAATGCAAGTGGAAGTATAATTGATAAGCAGAATCAATGGGCAAGCAGACTGAAATAATGGGAACCAGTTCTCTACAACATCTGGTTCTTAGTTCCCTAACCTTCACTGTGGCTCCCTGATGCCCCGTCTTTCTCGGCTTTTTTGACCATACCTGATTGACCATGCTAACCTTTTAGTGTTAAAAGAAAGAAGCAACTCTGTATTTTTGAATTGTTTAAAGTTGAGCATTGTCCATCTTGATTAAATGATTTTCAGGTTGAATGTAGCTCAGGTCAGGTCTTCCACTGATCGGAAGGATGGTGGTTTGATCCCTGGCTCCCCCAGTCTGCCTGCCAAATATCCTTGGACAAGATACTAACCCCAAGTTGCTCTCCGATGCTGCATGAATGTTACCTAGGAAGCACTTAATGTATAGAAGTATAGAAGTGCTTGTGTGAATAGGTGTATGTGGCATGTTGTATAAAGCTCTGTGAGTGCTCCAGGAGAGTAGAAAAGTGTTATATAAAAGAATCAGTCCAGTACCAGAAAATTATATTACGGATTAGTTTGATTCTTAGAGGGTTTCAAGGCTCATGCTAGTTAACTATAGTTGGTGGGCAGTGGTTAACATAACATTCCCATTCTGCCTTACCTTTCTTCATGTCCCTGAATGGCGGGTTGCTGAAGCAGTAGGGGCACAGGGGGTAGCTCTTTCCCCGCGCCCCTGAAGTCCAAAGCACAAGCTCAAAGTCATCCAGTGGACACCGGAGCTCCTTGTAAAGCTTGATGGCTCCATTCTGGGGAAGACTATAGGTCTCGTCACAGTGAGAGCAGTGGAGTCTGCTGGGCTTGGCCTGCATGCACATGTTTGCTTCATTTCATTTAAGAATCACTCACTGCCACTCATGGGCAGTTACACATTTTACCATAAAGTGGCTAAAGGCCACTTCAGATCAATATCATCACCAAGTCTGAAAACACACATCTATGTCTTCGCCGCTTCAAGCTATATTATATATATATAAAAAAATAAAAAAAAAACACCCAGCACGCCCCTGCGGGCGGTTTATCCTTCAAGCTCGGGTCCTCTACCAGAGGCCTGGGAGCTTGAGGGTCCTGCGCAGTATCTTAGCTGTTCCCAGGACTGCGCTCTTCTGGACAGAGATCTCCGATGTTATTCCCGGGATCTGCTGGAGCCACTCGCCTAGCTTGGGAGTCACCGCACCTAGTGCTCCTATTCATGTAGCCCCTTCCGCCGGGGTTACTTGCGTAGTAGCATTCCAACAACGCCCTGTTTTCGTCTCTTGCCCACCGATGCCTTCTTGTTCCAGTAGCCCACTTTTCGTCAGGGTGCCCTGGTTCCTCAACACCTGACGCGGACCTTGTTGATCCGGGCGACGTCCGAGCCGGCATGCCTTCATATTTATCTGTCTCGCTCATGTCTGCGGTAGGCTTGCTTAGCATAGGGGGTCTAGCCTTAGGACCCTTACTGGATACAGACGCCCCAGGCAGGAATTGAACTTGCGATCCTCATTCATATATATATATATATATTCATATATATATATTCATATACACATATACATACATACACATATATATATATATATATATATATATATATATATATATATATATATATATATATATATATATATATATATATATACATACATATATATATATATACATATATATATACATATATATACACATACATATATATACATATACATATATATACATATACATATACATATATATACATATACATATATATACATATATATACATATACATATATATACATATATATACATATACATATATATACATATATATATATATATATATATATATATATATATATATATATATATATATATATATATATATATATATATATATATGAGTCCTCTTCAGTCTTGTGTGGAACATACAGATCAAGTATTGAATGACTCTAGTGTGTAAGAAATAACACCATCAACACAAAGCAGCAGCCTCTGTGCAGTGCACAATGATAACATTGATCATACGTTTCAGTATAAAAGCTGCTTAACTGTTGTGCACCATGTTTACTGCCCTATGAAAAATAGAATTATACCAATGTGTCCTGATGTGTGTTTTTTCCCCCAACAGTAAAAGTAAAAGACACACTAAAGGCATTTTCTAAACTCCAAAGAAGACAAAAATACAAAAACCAAATTTTGTTCACTTGCTCGTTCCTGGAGAAAAAAAGCTAATGAAGACCACTGTGTTGGTACATTGCTCATATATCTCATATAGTGATAATTAGCAGAACTGCAGCTTCATGATTCATTCATGAACTTAAAAGTCCTTCCATCATCGGACAGAGATGGTAATAAAGGAAGCACATGAGCTTAATTCTCAAGGCCACAGTGAGTGGTCCACACAGGATAAATAAATGGTCATTTATTACTTTAAATGACAAAAGCACAGAGGGTAAACTCACGTGTCTAAATCCCAGCCATGTGGCTGTGATTTAGAATTGCAATGGTTAATTTCTTAGATGATTCAAAAATGCCACAATATATCAAAAAAGGCAGAATTTCCAAAGTCCTTGTCCTTAAACCCAGACAATAATATTTTAGGCTGTGAATCATGTTGAAAGAATTTGAACTGCAGAGAAATTTTTGCATTTTACATCTACAGATCTTGAGCACTATAGTGTTAGGATTTTCTTTTACAATCATGCTCCAACAGTCTTGATAATTCAATCTGTCTTCAAATGCTTCAGACGGGGTTTAGTGGCTTTGACTGCTCACCTGGATATACTTCATGAAGCGGTGGCATTTGCCACAGCGGGACAGCGGCTTACCAGTAGCAGCAATGGGAGAAAAGGAGACCTCCATCAACTCATCCATGTCTGGAAAAAATAACACACAAAGTCTGAGCTTCAGCTGCATACAAGAAACTGGAACCTGCAGTGTGCTTTAATAATATGTCTCCTCTGCATTCACAGGTCACATGTTTCTTGTTGATGTAAAACTGTAATTACAGCACTGTTACCCAGTCCCTGCCATGTTCGACCCATTTAGCAGAAACCAGCCTGTTTAAAGCTCTGAGATCTTTTCCATCTGACTTAAAACAGTTTTAATGGCACAGTTTTCTTACTCAAAGATTCAATGTGAGGTCACTAGCCACTTCACCATTTCCTCAGATTAGCAAACAACCTGTTCTGAGCCACAGCTACCAATAATAATCCCAATAATAATAATCAATAATCCCTTTAAGGAACTTGTGACACTGCGTTCCTGTGGTTTCACTGGACTTACTGGTAATGGAGTCAACAAAGTAGTGAAACTTCCTCTTGAAGATATCCAGGGCGTGCTGTAGGACCTGATGGTAGTTGGCCTTACCCTGCGCAATAAGGTTAAGCTGCTTTTCTACAGCACTGCGTATAGTGGGAAGCACCAGTTCTGCATCTGAGAAAAACACAATTAAATTTGCATTAATAATAATCTTGTATTTTATTAGCTCTATAAACCACTCTGTCTGGTCCTATATCCTGCAGGTATTTGGTTATATTCAAGTACCTGCATTAGTTGCCATAGCATCCAAAGATAAATCAGTTATGTTCCAGAAACCCTCCACTACTGACCAAGCACAAATTCATTACAAGAGTAAGAGAATACAAAGGTAACTTAAGCAAATGACCTATCTTGTAGTAGCCATGTACCAGGACTATGCCTAAGTTGGTTGGTTTCAGCTTGCGTCCACTCTCAACTGTCACATAGTTCCTCTGGCAGATGTTATTGATGTGGACTGGGATACTAGCATCAGTTCCTGGGGGGAGGACAAAGACCAACATCTATAAGACTGTTTTCAGAATTTACAGCCAAAGAACTGCTGTCATGCATTAAGTCCTCAAAGGTTGTCCTCAAAGATATAATAAACATGTGTAATGAGCAGAAAGATTAATGAATCATCCATGCAATAGAGATGACAGACTGGGTGACTGGCATCTGCAATCCGTTTCTGCCTTGCTTCCCAAATACCACACAATTAAAATATGACCAGACATGAAGTGATAACCCACAGCAGGTCCATTTCCTGGACACAGACCAGCTTTCCATCTAAGCGAACAGCTGAGTTTAAATTAAGCAATGTGCACAGGCAGCTTGTTGCTTCCATCCATCCATCCATCCATCTTCATCCGCTTTGTCCGGGGCCGGGTCGCGGGGGCAGCAGCCTAAGCAAAGAGGCCCAGACCTCCCTCTCCCCGGCCACCTCCTCCAGCTTGTCCGGGGGAATACCAAAGCGTTCCCAGGCCAGCCGAGAGATATAATCTCTCCAGCGTGTCCTGGGTCTGCCCCGGGGCCTCCTCCCGGTGGGACATGCCTGGAACACCTCACCCAGGAGGCGCCCAGGGGGCATCCTTGTCAGATGCCCGAACCACCTCAGCTGGCTCCTTTCGATGTGGAGCAGCAGCTGCTCTACTCTGAGCCCCTCCCGAATGGCCGAACTTCTCACCCTATCTCTAAGGGAGAGGCCAGCCACCCTTCGGAGGAAGCTCATTTCTGCCGCTTGTATCCGCAATCTCGTTCTTTCGGTCACTACCCACAGCTCGTGGCCATAGGTGAGGGTAGGGACGTAGATCGACCGGTAAATTGAGAGCTTCGCTTTTATACTCAGCTCCCTCTTCACCACGACGGACCGGTGCAGCGTCCGCATTACTGCAGCTGCAGCCCCAATCCGTCTGTCGATCTCCGGCTCCCTTCTCCCATCACTCGCGAACAAGACCCCGAGATACTTGAACTCCAGCTTGTTGCTTAAATTATTTAAAAAGTATTTAAGTATACCAATGCCATGTTTCTCCATGAGGGTGATGAGTTCAGCCTCAGTCAGGTAGTCTGGTGGGCTGGTTTGCTTTTCTATCAGCTTGATCTCATCTACTGAGAAAGTGTCTCCAGGCTCACATACTGGTATGGACTCTTCCAGAGGGATGCCCTGCCATGGCATTACAGTCGTGTAACCTGAAAACAAAATGCACATTTAGCAAGGATTAGCTTGCTGCAGGCGTGGTAATTCTTTAATGTTCACAAATCTCTTCACTACGGGTGGGTGATATAAACGATATACGATAGAAACGATATAAATTTGGCCAACGATATCGGTACCGCGATAGCGCATGATGATGATGTCATCAAGCTGCTACAGCTGCGATGCTTCCGACCAAAACAGTAGTTGTAGCAACCACTATCATCTACAAATTATGCCGGGGGACAGTCATAGCAAAGAGATGAAGCACTTTTTGAAATATGGGGAAAGCTAAAAACTGTGCTTCCTCCACTTCCGTAACATTGATTCATTAATGTTGAATTCTCTCGCAGCTGTTTTATTCCCATATTGTTGCAGTATATTAATAACTAACCTTGTATTGTGGATAAATAATCTCAGTTCTTCTCCTGACTGAAGTTTGCCCCATGTATAGCATCCTGCTATGCGATTGCATTTGTCCCTGACCACCAGAATCCGTCACGTTAACATTTATTGAGTAGGAAAAAAAGTTAATAAATGTTAACGTGGGAAAAAAAGTTGGCGTTCATCCTCCAGCTTCACTGTGCTAATATTATGCTAATATAGCTGTGTCACTAGCAATCACGTAGCACAACATTATATACCAGGCAGTCCAACTTCAGTAACCCTGCAAACGCCCTTGCTGTTTAGTTTTCTGTCTTCATTTATGTCGGAAGTGGTAGCAGAGCTGTACGTTTTAACTAGTTTCAAAAGTCTCTCAGTCAGAACATGGTATGTTATGTTTAGCTGTAAACTAGCGAGCTAACTTCCTGTTAACTTCTAACTCCGTTAAATTTAATAAATTCTGTTTTCATGGATGCATGGATGTTAAACTTAATTGTTACACCTGGTAAAGCAGCAACGCTGATGATTTTATTAAAGATTAAAGAATTTAGACCGTGTTTAACTCTCAGTGTTCGTTTGACTTAGGGACCTGAAGAGACGGAGTTTTGGACCCAGATTACTCCGCGAAGCTCCTCACTACGGCAGCCGTAATGCTCTGACAATCCATCAAGCAATGCGGCTTACCAAAGTTGTACTAAAACATTTTTTAACAGATTTCTGCACGCCAAAATCGATTCGAGGTCAGTAAGCACAACCAGAATTCATACATAAGGCACACTCTCAATTTTTGAGAAAATTAAAGGATTTTAAGTGTGCCTTACAGTGTTGGTCAAGTTACTTGAAAAAAGTAATCAGTAACTAATTACTGATTACTTCCCCAAAAAGTAATCCCGTTACTTTACTGATTACTTATTTTCAAAAGTAATTAATTACTTAGTCACTTTTTAAAAACCCGATTTACAACCTGAATAGGTGATAAAGCGATAGATCTTTCAGCCCAATTCTACTTTTTCTGCATAATCCATCATACAAAATGTAATCAAATGGAAAAGTCTCTTTTTTTTAAACTTGTTTTTATCAGTTTTAATCTTTTAACTTTATGCATCAAGCGAAAAATTTAATTATATGCACCATTCTCTGACTTGAAGAAATTAGTTTAACATTTAAACCTATTTTCTGCACATTCCAGCACATAAAATAAAAATTTTTTGTCAAAGGAGCTTGCAAAGAAAAGCGTCTGGACTTCTTTAAGTTGCTTGAAGATGTTTCACCTCTCATCCGAGAAGCTTCTTCAGTTCTAAGGTCAAATGGTGGAGAGTCCCAGATATAAACCTAGTGGGAGTAACCCCCCCCCACAGAGGGAGAAAAGGACCCCCTGATGATCCTCTAATCGCCTGAGCCAAGGTGTGAAACTGGGCGTGGGTCCCAATTAGAGATGGACCGATCCGATATTACGTATCGGTATCGGTCCGATACTGACCTAAATTACTGGATCGGATATCGGAGAAAAATAAAAAATGTAATCCGATCCATTAAATATCACGAAAGCACCTCACAAAACTTGCAACACGCTGTAACTCACCTCAGAACGTTAGCACGTCGGAGCAGTATGCATCACGTGATAGAGCGGCTGTGGCATGCGGGACCTGTCGGTGGTCTGGATAGCATTTGGAGCTTCGCTAGCAACCCGGCATTTCATCTCCGACAAAGTTATCCCCGAGAGAAGTAAAGCAAGTGTGTAAGTCCATCTCTGAATGTCTGTCTGTAAAGCATTCCTGCGTTAAGCTTAACGAGCGACTGCCTCTCGCTCTCCGGCTGCTACTTCAATCATGAAACTGCTTAATG
Source organism: Aulonocara stuartgranti (assembly GCF_965226115.1). Classification (NCBI taxonomy): domain Eukaryota; kingdom Metazoa; phylum Chordata; class Actinopteri; order Cichliformes; family Cichlidae; genus Aulonocara; species Aulonocara stuartgranti. The sequence goes on from NC_138948.1 coordinate 29,676,255, forward strand.
ATCAGCTGATCGGCTTTTCTGTCGCGACTCTTGTTTGTCTCTTGTTTGCTTTTGGCCCACTTTGCACCAGACAGAGGAAACCAGCGACTAAACAACAGCAGCACGTTTAAGCTTGATCAGCTGTTGTTAGAATTTATTTATTATTACTTTCTACTCCAGGATCTTTTTCTACAGCTGACGCTGGTAACTGTGCAGGGGCGGATCTAGCAAAGTTTAGCCAGGGGGGCCGATAGGGCATTAACAGGGAAAAGGGGGCACAAAGACATACTTTTCTTTCTTATTCTCATTTAAAATGTCGAGCTTTTAATTATTTAATATTTATCTGAATCTTACACCCAAAGTTTTAATCTGATGTAAAATGTATAGAAGTCCATTCTTGTATATAGTAACTGTTAAGTCTAATATACCCTAGTAAGCTATAGTACTTTTTCCTTTGGGAAGGTACCATCTGTGCAGTCTGCAATTTTGTTGAAGAAAGATGTTGAATCTATTTAATATTTCTTGAAAAAGAATTGATTTCTGTGTATTTTTTTTTTCACACTGCATCAAATTAAGGTTGATTACGTCGATTAAGCATCATGAGGTGGAGCGTGAGGGGTGGTTCCCTATTTTTTATTTATTTATTTTTGTTGTTGCTGGGAGTTGGAACCCTATTAGTTAGGTTGCTTAATATTTATGCTAAGTACTCTTTAAAATACCAGAATAGGGAGGATGGTGTAGGTTTAAGTTTATTAGATTGATCAGTATTGCTGAACTATGAATTTTTTTTTTTTTGCATACAGGTATAACAGAATAGCTTTGGTGTAGTTGTTGTTTTAAACTTGAGTATGAACTTATACAAAATGCAGCAAGATATTTAAAAAACAGTTTTGTTGATTAAAAAAACACTATATCGGATTCATATCGGTATCGGCAGATATCCAAATTTATGATATCGGTATCGGACATAAAAAAGTGGTATTGTGCCATCTCTAGTCCCAATCAGCCAGAGTTTCGGGTGAGCTCATTGTGAAACCTGGCCCCATCTTATCATGCGAATTCCTGAGGTCAGCTGGCCCAGGATGTAAGTGGGCGTTAAGGCGTCTGGGAAGGGATCTCAAAACTGGATTATAGATGGCAGAGAGTTGGTGTCGTAAACCCCCGCCTCTGTTCAAAGATGGTCGCTCACAGTGGACATAGATGGCTTCTTTCACTCCTCTTTCAAACCATCTGTCCTCTCTGTCCAAAATGTGAACATTGGCATCCTCGAAAGAGGATTTTAGCTTCTCGCAACTTAAAGAAGTCCAGACGCTTTTCTTTGCAAGCTCCTTTGACTACGATGACCTGGATGACTGAGAACCTTCACAGACAACATTTTTTTGTGTTTACACTTTCAAATAGATGCAAGTAAAACACAGCAGAAAATAAATAAAATCAAAGACTCAGCGGTCCTTTTGCTCTATTTTCACCTGTAAAGCAGGAGTGGGGTTGGCGGAGGTTTGCCCTGGTGCAGGTGTGCCGCAGTGGTCAGTTGAAGAATCCGCGAGTTTCTCTGTGAATTTCCCATTACGTCGTTGCACACTCGGTGCTTGTTTAGGGGTTTTTTTTGCTGTAAAAAGAAGTTTTCTTCCCACGCACAATGGACGCAAATGTTTTTGTCACTTTTTATGGAATCAAACTCAAAATAAGGTCAGTACTTCCACGCTTTAAATGCTGCATGCTCATACTCTCTCCCGCACTCGATATATTATCCATTGTTGATCTGCACACAGCTGTTGTCACGAACGTCGCACTCGCTTACGTCATTGTCATGAGACATTCTCGCAAAAAAATAAATAAAAAAATCACGGTTTAAGTAACGCAGTGTTCCTACAGGGAAGTAACGGTAATCTAATTACCGTTTTTGCAATAGTAATCCCTTACTTTACTCGTTACTTGAAAAAAGTAATCAGATTACAGTAACGTGTTACGTGTTACTGCCCATCTCTGGTGCCTTAAAGTGTGGAAAATACGTTATACAGAAGAAAAGAATATATCGCGATATATATCGTTACCGCACATGCTTCAAATTATACCGCGATATGGATTTTAGGCCATATTGCCAGCCCTACTCTGCACTGAAGATCTAAGCCATAATCTGATTGTTATACAAGTCAGAGGAGTAGACAAATAGATCCTTTCTTAATGTAAAGATCTATTAAGGTTTGATCTTCCCAAGACATGTTTAAAGGAAGTGTACACAACATTAACAAAAAACATTTCTGCAGGATTCTTGTCACTCATCATATCAGCAAAGCGACTAGACTATGGGGGAACAAAGTACTGCTCTGCAAAAAGAACACTCAAGCCTGAGATGCATAGACTCATGTAAATTTTTCTTCCACATGACTGCACGTTTAAATGATAAAAATTTTGTTGGAAGAAAGGGAAATACTGTTGCAGTTTGGGCCTGTTTTCCTGCATCTGGGTAAGAAGTATGGGTGAGACTATGTTTAATGAAGCAGTAAATTCTTAATCAAGCAGCTCTAAAGCACAATGTCAGGCCATCGTTCACGGACTCAGAAAGCTGATTAAGGACTCACTACTGACATTATTTGCAGCTGTATTCTAAAATAGTTATGAAGAACCACAAAATATAGACAGGTGTCAAATCCTAAAAACTCCATCTGAATAGTGCCACCATGTGGTCTGTATCTTGTCTACACCAAAAGGGCATACAATCACAGAGTCTGGCTATAAGCAAAGTTTATGATGTCATAAGGCACCTTTGACAGCTACATAGTCACAAGCAATTACTCCATACACTAAGCAAACAATGATGTTAATACAATGCAATGGTTTACTGCAGGTAAGTACTGCAAAATTCTGCAAAACAATCATCTATGTTTACCTGGTGATATAAGGGTTCTTCCACTACATGAGAAAGCCTCTGTGCCAATGCTGAACTCTATAGTGGTTTGTAGGTACTTGCAGTCTTGACTTACAGTGGCAATAAAATGCCGGGTAATGTACTCATATAGCCGCCAGCCATCACTTCCTGTGGGAAGAAAAGAACACATTTGGGTATACATAGTTATTGATGTACTATTCTAATATTCTACAGTGTAATAACTTCACACTGTTAGATGTTGGGTTATTCAATTTCAAATACTTTTTAGAATAGTGTGTCTTGTGCCATATTAGCACAGTAATGTATTGACAGAGCAGTGCAATTAAAACAAGTGACCAGAGTAGTATACACAGTAGTGAAGCAGCATGATCAGTCTAGCAGCATGTAACATAAAAATGAATCAGATACGATATGAAATATGACCATGAAAGTTCTGTGACAAGAATACAATATAAGGTCCTGTTTCAGTCACTTATGGATACTGTGAGGGGAGTGGGGGCACATTCTGATTTAGGACCAGAGGACAGAAGCTACTAGAGTCTCGTGATTTTTGCCCCCATGGTGCGGAACCTTCTGCCTCATTGCAGAAGTTGAAACAGTTTGTTACTGGGATGGGACGAGTCCTTTAATATACCTGTTTCAGTACCACATGGAAGCTCCTGTCAAGCATCATGGTGGCTAAGATGAAAAGGCACATGGCTCAGTACGTGAGTAGGACACAGAAAGGAAACACCAGAGGGGCAAAACACCAGCTCCTGGTAGAAAGAGCAGTTGCCTGAGACTGTAAGACCAGACTGACCAACCTGTGCACTACCTGGATTGACTACAAGAAAGCCTATGACTCAGTGCCTTCCACATGGATCTTGGAATGCCTAGAAATATACAAGATCAACAGGACCCTAAGATTCATCAGCGATTCAACAGGGACAACTTCAAATCAATAGCACAAGTCACCACCAAGTCCGGGATGTACCAAGGAGGTGCCTTGTCCCCACTGTTGTTCTGCATAACCTTGAACCCCCTCAGCCAGATCATTAACAAGACTGGCTTCTTCTGTCTGCCACGCTGGGGCCTGTCCTTCAATAATGGTTTCTCTTATTGCTCCCCTTCATTCTTGGGTTTCTGCTGTCTGTGGTATTCACCAAGCACATGATCAGCTGTGACCATTGTCAATAAGACAATGTGTCATTCACACCTGGCATCGATGGAGGCATTCATGGAGAGGAGGTGACTAATGAACGAAGAGGAGCAAGAAGTGAAACCATTATCGACGGACAGGCCCCTGCATGGTATGTACCACTGGCAGACAGAAGAAGTGGCTGATATTGAAAAATCCTACTGACACCTGGAGAAAGCTAAACTGAAACACAGAGGCACTAATGGTGGCAGCACAGTACACAATACAGCACAACTTAAAAGTGAAGCACGAAGTCGATAGAGGCTGGGGTCTACCACAGCAAGCAAGATGCCAGGTGCAGGCTGTGCAAAGATGCCTCTGAGACAATCACATAACAGCAGGGTCTAATATGCTAGCAGGTAGGGAATAGTGTGTATGTATATATTGAAAATAAAAATTCCTGTTTAATTAATTAATTTTTTAAAGGATAGCTGACCCACTTTCAGGACATTTTTTCACACAGTTATTGATTTTACTATGCCTGTTGCTCATTTTTGTTGAATATTTGTAACATCTAATCTTAATAGTAACAGTTTGTAAAAAGAACTGAGTTCATCTTATTGGTGCTACCATCTACCAGTTAGTCATGCAGTGGCCCTGTGGGAAAATTAATTGCCCACCCCTGTGCTAGAGAGAATTTAAGAGTTCAAGTTAAATGGACTGATTCTTACATATAGCACTCCCCCAGAGCATTCAAAGCCATTTTTATACAACATTTCACCCACTCAAACAAGCACTTTCTTCTACTCTTTAAGTGCTTTCTATCAAAACATGCACACATTCATACTCTGTCAGATGCATCAGAGAGCAACTTGGGGCATGCAGACTGGGTCAAACCACCAAACTTAAGATTAGCAAGTGATCTGCTCTATCAACTGAACTACAGCCAACTGTGTGAAGTTTTCAACTACTATCATTTGTGAGATTTTAGAGCACCTAATGCTTCTAAATGATGACAAGCTTTGTGCACAGGTTGCTTTTGAAATCTGTTGACTCGCCTCAATAAAAATGCCCAAACCATCATTAATTTGTGACAAATTGCTTTTTTAAACCAAATTCACAAATTCCACAACAAAGGATATTTTTTATTTTAACTATAATAATATTTTAACTATAATAACCATCAGACATCCTAACATGTTATATATAGGGCTTTGAATATTCAAACTCTTTATTAACCTAACATTTCCTAGATTGACTAACAGAAAATATGTCTACAATATTGCTCATTGCTCCTTGAAGGCATGCCCTATATAAATAGAGGTGTATCATAAAAAGAGGTGATATTGTTCAGTTATTTGCCTGTATTGCTCACCTAGTTCTGCTTCCGTGGCAGCACACATGGGAGTAATAGGTGGATGATCTCCAGCATCAGTGCCCTTCCTGGGTTGGTTTATTCCAGTTGAAAGCAGAGCTTTTACCTGATGAAAAATTAAAAAAACCTTTTATCATTTTCAATCACATTAATTTCTAAGTGGCTCTTTCTTTGTACTACTGTAGGATTGCCTTGATGTGACTGTTGTTGCGATTTGGGGTTGTGTGAATAGAATTGAATTGAACTGAATTGAATGAATCACTTTATGTATACACATATGAGCAGCCTTGAATGAATGTACTCACCTCTTCTACCCAGAAGGGGTTGTTGGTCTGCTGCTTCAGTGTTCCCTTCAGGTCGAAGTTTGCTGGGTAGTGGGTCGTCTCGGTACGTGGGTAGCTGATGTAGCCCTGTGTATATAGGCGCTCAGCAATCTGCATAGTATGCTGGGGACCCATGCCTGAAACATAATATCACATCCTTTATCACATCCTTTTTCTCTTTAATTCTTTCACATTTTTTCTTCCAGCAGACAGAGTACACCGATGAGGAAGGCTGGATGTGATTGGCTGCAAACTGGACACACTTGAAACTATGGCATAGAGGCTGTCACTAAACAAACTCTTATCCATCTATGTATAACCCAGATCACCATCTGCACCATTTACTGGACAGGCAGTGGAGCATCTTCTCTAACAGACTCATTCACCTGTGCTGCCACAAGGGCACACCCAGCAGTCTTTCATGCCACATATAATAAGTACAAAGAAATACATCATCTAACAGAGAAATGCATTGAGATATCTTATGTCACATAAGTAATGGGTGTGATGGTCAAACTCATTAAACATTAAAACAATAGAAAACCTGAGTCCATTCCTGTGAATATAAATTCCATTCAAAAGACTTTTTATGATAAGTTTAGATATAAGGTAAGAATAGAACAGAAGATACTCTCCAGTAAGTGACTGTTCCTCTCGATCGCAAAGGATAAAGTGTAAGGTGGGTTTTCCAGTACATGACCCTTACCTTTCATTGAAACAATATTAAAAGTACAAGGATCAAATATAAAGACAGTATCATTTTATTTTTGCAAACATAATAATCAAAGATCAGAACAACTGTCAGTGTTATAGCAGCCATATTCACAACCCGAATTCCGAAGAAGTTGGGACGCTGTGTAAAGCGGCGATTGGCAATAACAGTTTTATTTATAAAGCACATTTGATTACAATTTAACTCACGGTGCGTAACACAGTAGCTAAAAATAGTGGATACCCCTCAGCCTCCTAGTAGATACACCAAGGATATCCTATTCCGATCACTCAAAATACTTTACACTACACCACATATCCATAAAACACATCCTGCATCAACACATGTATCAATTTAGAATCACCAGGGAACCAAACGTGTTCAATTATATTTGAGTCAGTTTCATCTAATCAAGCTTAACATTCTTAGTTCAAACTTCATAAAGATTAAACAAACCAAAACAAGAAAAAAAAACTATTGTTTTTCCTATCCATGACTCATGAAAAACCACAAACCCATCCCCTCAGTGTATTTGTATGCTCAGGAGAAATGACAGCTCATGAAAAAGTAAATATAAATAGCTGTAAATGTAAATATACATATGTAAATACCTAAGGCAGAACTAGCCACTCTCAACATCTCCACTGTGTTTAAGGCTTGAGGCCTCTGCTTGGTCTTCTCCTTCTTACTCACCAACTCCACCTGTGAGAGAGAGCAGACACCTGCTTAAGCAAGCTGACCTAAATTTATTATAATTCAGATTGACTGGAAAATGTTTTATAAAGCAGACGTTTGTCTTTGTAGTTAATTTAATATTTGGTGAAACAGGAAACGGAATAATAATCATGACCTTCATAATGTCAGACAGCACATGTACAATAAAAAAATATTATCTACAAACCACAAAGTCTGGTTTTTGCACTCACCTGCGCATCCCTGGATGTTTTCGCCAGGTTGACAAACATTTGACCCACCTCTCTGTCAAAGACCCTAACTCTGTTCCAGTCCAGTGTCAGTGGACTCTCCTTTCCTTTAAAAACCTGAACAAAGCACATCATTTCTGTCAATACCGCACAGCAGAAAGGAATCTTTGACAGTGTGGCAGGAAACTGAGGTCATGGTTTACCTTTGCCTGGATGACCCAGTAAGTCTCTGGTTTAAAGGACTGGATCTTGTCATGGCGTTCCACACAGAAGCCAAGTGTTGGGGTCTGGCACGGACCAAAGGAGATTAACGAAGAGTCTAGATTGCCATATTTCCCTTGAAAATACTTTGTTTGGAACCTGAAAATTAGTTTAGTCAAGAAAAAAACCTTAAATGAACAGTATAAATATCTTTGATCAGCTGTAATCAACCATGTTTTCAAAGATTCTGGAATTTCATAAACCTCTGACCAGATGAACTAAGCTTTGGATGGAGGTGAAATCACACAAAAACAGTGCTCTGTGGCATTTTGAGTTTGGGACCCCCTTTTTTTTTTTTTTTTTTAAATTAGTGCAGTTTGAAAGTGTGGTATTTAACTAACCTTCCTCTTCTGCTTGATTAATCACACAATTCTGAGCTTACGTGAGAAATCAAAGTCAAAGTCAAAGTAAACTTTATTGTCATCTCTGCTACATACAGTACAGTATATAGAGAGATGAGACAATAAGGCTCCAGTATCACCAGGGTATTTATTTGAATTGTAATTTTGAAACCTTCTACATCAGTAGACAGCTGTGTGTGGGTGAAGAGAGCAGTGTACCGGGTGAAGGCACAGCCAATACGCAGATCCAGCTCTTGCCGTGCATCTACTGACAGAGCTTCATTGTGATTGGGCTCTCCAAGGCGGTTCATAGCATTCCAGATGTCAGTGTCAGTAATGGAGCTGAATTTGGCACGGTAAACACTCCTGGCACTTCCCTTATTCATCACTGGCTGAATGGCATCCAGCACCTTGAAGAGAATTACAGGTGAGGCAGAACACAGAAACAAACAGCACAAAAAGATCAAGAACACGAACAGGACAAAACTAGAAAGAGCACACAAAATTAAATGACAGCAGCTTGAGCATGTACCAGGTCACTAAAGGATGACTGTAGGCCATCTGATACAGCTACAACTATAAGTTTTATCAAAAAGTTTGAAAGCCTTATGTTAATAGAGAGTACTAATAAGAAACAGATGTGGTGACCAGCATTACCTCGAAACATATGTTCTCTCCTTCTTTGTCACAGTCCAACCACAAAACCACACAGTCACTGCCTCTGGCTTCAACCTGACATGATACCACAAACTTACGGTTAACAATGCAGTGCAGTGAAAACATATTTGCACCCTCCCAAATTTGTTAGTATGCTGTGCAACTGTGACACGTTTCAAATCTTCAAAAGAATTATATTAGAAAGAGAAAACCTGAAATAAATACAAAGTGCAGTTTTAAAATGATGATTTCATTTATTAAGGGAACAAAATCTATCAAATATACCTGGCCCCTTTGTTGATAGTGAATTAAATGTGATTAACTACATTTTGGAAAGCTGAGTTTAATTTGATTAGCCAGATAGCCTGATTAGTGCCAGATCTACTGAATCAAGAGATCTTTTAAATAAAACCAAGTAGGCTAAAAGATCTCAAAAAGCAACACATAATGGGGTTTTTTGTATTGTGGCACCCAGAAACAAAGTCATTTCTCAGGCTCTGGGACTCAAGTGAACCACGGTGAGAGCTATTATCCACACATAGAAAAAAACCTACAACTGAACTCCAACTCCAAAACTTCAAAAGTATTGCTCAGTTGGGTTATTCCGCAGGACAATGATCCAAAACCATTCAAGGCACTTTACATTAGGGAAAGACACTACATCAAGATCGATAACATAATAATACACCAGCAAGTCTACATCTGAACAGCTAAAAAAAAAAAAAAAGCCAAATAGGTTTTGGAGTGACTAATCAAAGTCCAGACTCTAATCTGATTAAAATAAGAAATCACATAACAACTAGTACCGATGTATTGTAAAGCCAATTAATGGGTCAACCTACCTGAAGAAACTTGACCATATTGAGTTTAGGGTTGGCCTCCTTCTTTTCAGTAGGAGCTTTACTAAAGAGTTCTGCAGGGTCTACTTTGTCCCAGTTGTTATATTTCCCTGGAAAATAAAGAAAAAGTGCAACATCCTTCACATTCACTACACTATTGCTGTGGACCGATATCAGCCATACAGTTCATATCACTTGATCACTGCAGTGTACTACAATACAATGACTGACACTTTTTTTTTATACAATGGTGCTTCACAGAAAATAACCCCTTCATCATCTGACACCAATAAGTTGTGGCGTTTTGAACTGTATTATTTTATAAAACTGTCCCTAATAATCTGTTTTAATTACTCCTCCCATGTAAAATTAGGAGGTGAAAAAAAAAACAGTGAAAATTTAGATCAAGGCTGAGCAAGACCTAACATGGAGGATACCCACCAATAAAATCGAGACTCATCACATGCCCACAAACAGAAGTCATCTTAAAGTGTACAGTTTGGCCCTGGAAAATGCCGGTGTATTCGTGCACTGAGCATGCGCCATTGAGCCCCTTGCGACTTGTACAGTTTCCTAAAGAAAAAGGAGAGCAAATTAGGCATGAAAAAGGCTACACGGTTATCTTATTATAATTACAAACAGATAAGGTCATTCAAAACATTTCAATGTTCATGTTAAAAAACCAGAAGCCTTAATACAAATTTAACAGCTCAAACAGCAGATGAATTTTAATTGACAGGTCAACACCTACACCTTCATTTTGCTGCTCCTTTTATGGAGATCCCATCTCATCCTATCTCTAGCATCCTCCTCTGTCACACCAACTCTCTGCATGTCCTCCACGACCCTGCATTCCGTTTTCTTCTATGGGCTTGGAGAGTTTGGAGGTATGGTCTTCACTCCAGACTGTATAGGAATTTCAAGACCATACCTCCAAACTCTCCAAGATCTTGTCCACCTGCTCCCTACTCTCACTACAGATCACAACGTGTTTGCAAACATCACAGTCCACAGACACTTCTGTCTGAGCTCATCTGTCAGTCTGTCCATCATCACTGCAAACAAGAAGTGGCTCAGAGCACTTCTCTGATGTAATCACCAATCTGCCCTCATGCATATCTTGCACCACCCTAACCACCCTCTTGACATCCTGATGTATTAGTTTGGGGTCTTTATGGTGTAAGGTCTACCTTACAACATAAAGTGCCTTGAGGTGACTGTTGTTGTGACTGGGTGCTGTATAAATAAAACTGAACTGAATTAATAAATGACTTGTTTTGCTTTTTTTTTTTTTCTACTGAGCATTTTACATTTAGAAATCAATTTAAAAATGAACTTCTGAATCACGGTCAAAAACTTTACAGAAAAGTTACTTCACTTTTTTGTTCTCTCATACTGTAGTCTAATTGCTGATGAGTCATAGAAGCAGCCATTAGCACGAGGCCAAAGTGGTCGTGAGCAAGCGTCCTCTCCCTGCTTACATGAAATTTCTGGTACAGGCTGATGTCCTTATGAATAAAATGACTCTCTCAAGGCTGAATTATAATGACAGTACGCAAACTATTATGACAGTAACTAATATATTCCCCACCCCCTACACAGACACAGCTACCCCAGCCTCTTTGAGGTGAACAACCCAATCAACAATGCACACAAGCAGAAATCCAGCCAAGAACAGGGCACATATATAGAGGTAGGTCCAGAAACAGTTCACAGATCGACTCCAAGCCAAAGAACAGAGTGACCACCAAAGAAAGGCAAAGAAGCTCCACTGCACCTAACTCCAGCCAAACAGTCAAGCCATGGAACAGCTCCAGGTAAGTATGCTGCCTTTTTGGTTTTTAGTAATGCCGACTGACATACAGCAACGTTAAACTCAGATGGGCTTTAAGGAACACACTAGTAGATTTATGGATGTTTTCACATCTTTCAACTCTATTTAATTCAATCTGCAGGTTAGTAAAATTAAACAACATTCATTTTCTATTAGAGCTGGATATCGTCACAGATTTCTATAACTGAATTGATTTGATTTTGACTCAGACAGTCAGAAATATTATAATTCTTATTACTTATCAGTACATATCCATATTTTTATATATGTATAAAAACAAAGCTGACAATTGTAAGACTTTAGAGGTGCAAGCATCACAGCAGATGCCTTTTTATCAAAGTGACTGAGGATAAAACACAGAAAAAAATAAAGTAGATTTTCTTGGCCTGGCTTTTATAGCAGATAACCCTTAAAAAGATTCTGCAGTAGTTAAAAAACTGAAGAAAACCACAAGTCAGTATATGAACATTACCCAATGCTGCTGAAGTGAAAATCAGAGCAAAGTTACAGAGGTTTTATAAGAGAAATAGCCAAGTGTTTTGCAATCTAAGCATATTTTGTAAAAGCTTAAATTTCTTTGGTATTGAACCGCAGAAATTAGGCTCTCTTATCGGAGGTCGGTTTGGGAAAAAAAAATAAAAAATGGCGGGTGACAGCGTGCAATCAACAGTATACTGGTGCGTAAAAAGCAAGCAAATAATGCAGAAAACAGAGATTATTGATGGTAAACTGGTCTCTTGAGCACACTGTGAGAGAGCAGTGAAAATGTTTTTCAAACATGAAGCGTACTTTTGCTCTTCTTTTGCTGCTGGTTCAAACTGGCAGCTTCTGAATGTGTGAGATGTCAGCTTTCAGCACCCCACTGCATGTCCGCAGACATGAATGAGCTGTGCTTTGTGTTTACATCTGTTTACCTGCTCTCAATTGCTGTTTTAGCCGTTTGGTGGTTGTTGAAATAGTTTTGTGAGGTTTAACCTGAGATTCTGGCGTTTCTGGCAAAATACATTTATATTTAAAAATCGATATTGCATTATTCAAACTAAAATCGATTTGAATTAGAAAATCAATTTTTAAAATCCCACCCCTATTTTCTACATACTTACTTTATTAGACATCTATAGCGGTGTTCAAATATCTGCATATCCTGACTGCACAAGTTAAGTGTATGAATCTATTACAAAAAGAAAAACATTTGTATGCTGAACCCACTACAGCATTTCTGTGAGTCCATTTTTTAAAGACCAGTACAGGAATGTTATTCACCTGACTGGCAATATCTACCAGTAGCTCAGAATAAGTAATTTGTACAATAGGAAGAGGTTATGCCAGATTTCCTAATATAATAGTAATTAAAAGCTGGGTCTCTGATAATGTAGGGAGTGTTGTTCAAGTAAAGTAAGTCAGTAAAAAAGAAAAGAGCAACCCTGTAACATCGCTGTATGTGATCAATCTTGAGAGCCAGACAATGTAAGAGAGAGAACCACAACAACCCACCATGAACAGGCACAGTGAAGTGGTGGTGAGGAAATCTTTTAACAGGCAGGAGTTTAACAACTCCTGGCAGAACAAGGCTCAGTGTGGGACCCATTTACCTTCTGTGGACAAATTAGATAAAGGACCCAGTCACACCTGATGAACTGAACAGGGTGACCTTATCTACTTCAAACCAACTTCCAAAATTATGTCAAGGCAAAAGTAGCGCTGCGTGTTTTTTAACTTAGAGGTGACAGAATATTTGACACCTGTATAATATTTTTCCTTAAGAAATATGAGCGTGGCTTCCGCTAAAATCTTTAATAATTGTAAGAAGCCAAAACTTACAAAGTAGGACAGGAAGTCTAAAGTCAAAAACTATCCCATCATAGGAGACCAGTATTACATTTGCCACCTTTAGAAGGTATAGAAACCTTGGTGATGTGTCTGGGTTCACCGATTAGAAACTCATCAATCCATCAAAACATAAACTCGCTGACTGTGTGTTCAGCAGCTGCGTGTCTTTCTGCTGTGTCTGCTGGCCCTTCATCAGTGCGTGGCCCTGTCACTGAGCAGCCAGTGTGTGGACGAATCTTTCTGCACGTACAGCCTGCAGGACTACCACAGCCAGCTGGTCAACCTGCCCACCCGCATCAACGAGCGCAGCATTGCGACCTGGAGCTACGTGTAAGTGCTGGAACCTGCAACGCAAACTCTTATGCTGATTCTGCTTGGCTGAGAGAATGTTGAATGGGATGGGTCTATCCAGCAGTGTTAAGTCTAGTACTAAGAAAAAGCATCTCTCCATATTGGAACTTTACAAATTAGCAGAAAAAGCTGCGGGAGTCCTTCATTAAAGCACAAACTTTGCGAAGAAAAGCAACTTTTGTAGCTTTTTGTTTCTCTGTTTGTTTTACACAGAGAAAAATCTCCAGTATGTCTGCAGAAGTTGAGGCTTTCGTAACATTTTTCAGATCGAAAGTGAAATAATACAAACTATTGTATTAATTAAATATCTTAATTTTTATAATTAAAATATATATTTTTTTAAAAACTCCACACTTTTCACAAGCCAATGAGCCATTACACTCTGAGCCATGAGCTGAGGGTTGTTAGGTTAGACAGTAATTAATATTAATAAAAATGTCTACACCACCATAACATCTGTTTTCAGCAGCACAACAACATTCCTCCAATTAACATCGGAAAGCCTTCCAAGAAGACAGAGTAAAGGTAGATTTCTTATGCCTTAGTATATTGTATATTTTATTTTATTTGACTTTGACCTTTGTCTGTACTTGAGACTATTTACATATTTTTACATTTAAGATTATGGTTTCTTAAAAAAAAATGGAAACCAATGAGTAGTTCATTCTTAAAGACCTGTGTTTTTTTCTAATTTGAATATTTATTAATGCTCATTAATAACAAAAAAAAAGTTATTCTTATGTGATTAATCAATGGAATAATCGATAGATTACTCGAATATCCGATAGCTGCAGCCCTACAAATTAGAGCTCTGGATCTTTAAACTCGATCCATTTAATAATAAAACTCACTGGCTCACAGCCTAATACGGGAGACGTGGACATCCCTCTTGTTTGTTGCAGATCAAGGTGTAACTAGAGAATGCATTTCCTGAAGAAAATGCAGTGTGAATGCTGACAGCTGAATGGTTTGAGCTGAAATGTAATAATTGCTGAATATTTAGTTTAAAAAATCTTGAATGAGCTGAAATACATTGAATCATTCACCTGAAAGCAAAAGTGCAAAACTGTTGAAAGCTGAAGTTCACACAGAAGAAGTTTCAAAGTTGGAAAGTACCTGAACGTCTTTAAAGTTAAATTAGAAAAAGCTGATTAATGACAAAAGAAAATTTAGCATCAGAAAACTTCTGAATGAATAATGAAGTCCGGTATTCCTTAAATCACTAGAAGAGTGGAATTACGTATTTTAAATGTCTAAACTCAAGAATAACAAATGAAAAAAAAAAAAAAAGCTGCAAAAAAGCTGTTGCATGCGTATGTCTGTGAGTCTGAGTTACTGATGCTCAATGGGGAAACAAAGACATTAGACAAGGTTAAAAAACTTAACACCTTCCTACTCTTCCAGGGATGCTGATGCTATTTTCTGGAGAACTGATTGGCCAGTAGGTGGTGATTTCTAATCTGGAATTTAACCTGCTCCAGAGCAGGTTAGATTCACAGCATGAGTTACCATGGTGAATTACCTCAGTAAGAAGTGAACCACCTTTGTAGTACAGAAAATCCAGATAAGCCCAAATCCAGATTCACAGTATAGGCCTACTCTTCATCTCTCACCAGGGAAAACATCGACTTGAACCGGGTGCCTCAGGTCATCCATGAGGCCAGCTGCCACACCGGCCACTCCTGCAGGGGACTCGACAGTGAATTTGGTTTAGAGACCATCCCCGTATCCCTGAGGATGCCAGTCCTCAAAAAGAACCCCAGCTGCTTCCCCTCAGCCAGCTACTCTCTGGAGTTTGAGCTCATCACTGTGGCATGTATATGTGCCATCTCCAGACACAGCTGAACACAACAGAGCATGCTATGGTCAACTTGGGCCACTGGAAAACTTCACCAACATCCACTGTTTAGACAAAGTATAGTTTTCACATCAATTTTACTGAGAAATAGCCCATTTCACTCATTGTGCTTGTTTTCCAGAAGACACTGAAAAGGTTATCAGTTATTACACACCTGTTAACAGCTCATTAAAGCAATCTGAGACACTTTATATTATACGGTGTCAATTCTGTGTCCATGTGTAGTGTTTTGACAGCCTTGTTATCACAACACTTTTGTTTAATTCGAGATCCAGTCTAAGAGTGTCTAAAAAAAGAGAGTACTGCTTTAACTATTGTATATAATATGTCATTTAGCAGTACAGGCAAACACAGGAAACAAACCAACAAGTCCAACACTGGAATCATCATTTGGATTACTCTAATTAAGACAAGCAGGCCAGCCAGGCTTATATATGCTGAGTGCCCAGATTTAAAAAATCCTTGTATTCTGAAAAAACAAAGAAAGAAACAACAAAAACAAAACAAAAACCAATCAAACGGCAAAAAGTCAGCCGATCAAAGCTAATCAATTTCATTTCGGCTCCACCATACTTCCACTGCGTGCTGATCGACACAGCTTTTACTCTGTACCCACCTTTAGAAAGGATTTTGGCAATGGCCTGAGCCAAGGACGGCTTCTCCGCTACCATCAGCACACTTCTCATGATGAGCAGTTTCCCTCAGCTGTCGCTTACTGTCCCAATCTTGTCAAAAGGAAACACTGACCTGTGCTATGCTTATCACCGGCTAACAGGCTGTGTGAGAAACTACTGCAGTGGCCATGGCGCGTTCTACCATACGAGATCTACTTCCGGGTGAACGTCATGGCCTTTGCCTCCCATTTAATTAGTTTTAATGATTTGATTTTCTTTATCGTCTTCTCTGCTATTATTATTATTATTATTAAAAATTGGTAGTGACAAATAAGGTGACAAATTAAATACAGACTCGTAGCTCAGCTAACTCAACAAAACTAACAAAAATATATGCGTGAGGAGCGTAACATAATTTGAAAAGAAGCTTACCAAATGGACAAACCCAAAAATCTGAAAGAAAATTTTTATTTTCAGGTAACGCTGTCGTTTTCTTCCGTAATCTAGAGGTTTTAGATTTTGTTTAGGTTAAAGTGAATTTAAAAAACAAAAGAGACAAAAAAAGCTATCATATCTTTTTGTCTTTTCTTAATGCCGCGTTGTCGTTCTTGCGACAATAAAATGGCACGACTGTGTGTGTGTGTGTCTGTGTGTGTCAATCAAAATTTGGACACAAGATGGCGGTAGACGACACGAAATAACCGGGTACGTCAGTCATTTTCTTCTACCCAAAGTGAGAAAACAGATCATCTCAGCAGAGCAGGTGTTTGTTTTTCTAAGAGTTTTACGTATATCTTTGTGTTTGGTTGGTTGTTTTTATTTACGTGTTTATTGTACTGATGAAGACCAGCCATGTGAATAATGGCAGCCTGGATTCTGTTAGGCCGAAAGCAAACAGTGACAATGATCAGAATAAGAAACAAAGATGTCATGCTGTCACTTCTATGATCCACCTTTTTTTTTCTTTAAACACTGCTACACAGCTGTGTGTACATCCATCCATCTAGTACATAGTGTTCTTTGAGAACTGCGTGGGCCACTGGGGCAAAAGGGCAAGAGCTAGAAAAGATGCAGGGAACTGAGGGTGTGGAAGCTGGTCTTCTCTTCATCTTTGGGGAAGGTGATGGGATGCTGACCCCAGGCAGATGGTGATGAAAGAATTGTGTGTGTTGTTTCATTCACCCCCTCCGCTACACTTCAAACTAAGTCATCAATTAAATGCATCCTTACAACCGTTCCCTCCATGCTGCCCATTGAATAGGCAGATCTTCTGGGCTCAGTCTGTGGCTCTACCATTTTCTCTTAAAGACAGTGTTGCTAACCAATAACACTTATCTGGTTATTAAACTGGCTATGTTTTTATTCTAATATTCAGAACAGTCTTTGAGGATTCTGGAAAGAAGTCTTTTTAACCTTTTATAATTTCCAAATATCTCTTGTGTATATTTTGGGAAAACAGTTTGTTACCTCTGTGCCATAAATTTTACTATGAGAAGCTACACACCTCCCTCTCCCAAGCCACCTCCTCCAGTTTGTCCGGGGGGACACAAAGGCAT
The DNA here is from genome assembly GCF_965226115.1 of Aulonocara stuartgranti. NCBI lineage: Eukaryota > Metazoa > Chordata > Actinopteri > Cichliformes > Cichlidae > Aulonocara > Aulonocara stuartgranti. The sequence goes on from NC_138948.1 coordinate 29,693,715, forward strand.
TCCTAGGCCAGCTGAGAGATATAACCTCTCCAGCATTTTCTGGGTCTGCTTCAGGGCCTCCTCCCAGTGGGACATGCCCGGGAGACCTCACTCAGGAGGTGCCCAGGAGGCATCCTTGTCAAATGCCTGAACCACCTCAACTGGCTCCTTTCGATGTGAAGGAGCAGCAGCTCTACTCTGAGCCCCTCCCGGATGACCAAACTTCTAGCCCTATCTCTAAGGGAGAGGCCAGCCAGCCTTCGGAGGAAGCTTTTTCCACTGCTTGTATTCGCAGTGTAGTTCTTCAGACACTACCCAAAGCTTGTGACCATAGATGAGGGTAGAGACAAAAATTGACCGATAAATTGAGAGCTTCACTTTTATACTCAGCTCTATCTTCACCACTATGGACCTGTACAGTGTCAGCATCACTGCAGCCACAGCACCAATTGGTCTGTTGATCTCCTGCTCCCTTCTCCTGTCACTTGTGAACAAGACCCCAAGATACTTAAACTCCTCCACTTAGGGCAGGGACTCGTCCCTGAGTGGGCACTCCACCCTTCTTCTTCTTGAGCATCAGATTTCTAGGTGCTGATTGTCATTCCCACCGCTTCACCCTCGGCTGCAAACTATTCCAGTGCAAGCTGGAGGCCATCACCCAATGAGGCCAACAGAACCACATCATCTGCGAAAAGCAGAGATAAGATTCTGAGACCACATAAGTGAAAGCCTTCCACCACTTAGCTGTGCCTAGAAATTCTGTCCATAAAAATTACAAACAGAATTGGTACAAAGGGCAGCCCTGGCGGAGCCCATCACGCACGAGGAATGAGTCTGACTTATTGCCGGCTATGCGGACAAACTCTTGCAACAGTTCTATAAGGATCGAATGGCCCGTAGCAATGGGCCCCATACTCCCGGAGCAACCCGCAGTACACCCAGGGGGACACAGTTGAATGGCTTCTGCAAGTCCACAAAACACATGTAGACTGGTTGGGCAAACTCCCATTCACCCTCAAATTTTCTTGACAGGATAAAGAGCTGGTCCAGTGTTCCACGACCCGGACAAAAACTGCATTGTTCCTCCTTTATCCAAGGTTCGACTAACAGACGAACTCTCCTTTCCAGCACCCTGGCATAGACTTTCCCAGGGGGGCTTAGGAGTGTGATCCCTGAACACAACTTCCAGTCCCATTTCTTAAAGATGTGAACCACCGCCCCGGTCTGCCAATCCAGAGGTACCGCTTCATGTTTCATTGCAATTTTGTAGAGGCATGTCAACCAAAATAGCTCAGGGTGAACCTCATCCACCCCAGGGGTTCTGCCACCAAGGAGTGCCTTGGTGGCAGAACCCCTGCCTTAGTGACCTCACCTCAGCCAAGTTGTCCCCCTCGTCTCCAGTCTCTGTTTCCTACGAGGAAGACTTGCCAGTGGGATTAAGGAGGTCGTCGAAGTATTCATTCCACCGCCTGACAATGTTCTCAGTCAAAGTAAGCAGCGCTCCACCCACACGACACACAGGGCAGGTAGAGCACCACTTTCTCCTAAGTAGCCTGACAGTTTACCAGAATCTCTTTGAGGCAATCTGCAAATCCTTTTCCAGGGGTTACCACCACGACAGGCACCAACCACTTTGCAGCTGCAGCTCAGTGTAGCTGCTTTGGCAATGGAAGTGCTGAACATGATCCATTTGGACTTAATCTCCACAGTCTCCCTTAGGGACTCCCTATTAACAGGACAAGCCTCTGTCAGAACCAGGCTCAGGAAGGGGTGGCCATCTGCTACAACTGCCTGGGGTGAGTGGAGGAAGACGAGATGAAGACATACTGTGGAAGAGAGCCAGAGATTATTAAGAATTAATGATTAATTGCAGATAGGTGTACATATAGTGCGTGACAAAGGTCAGTGAAGACAAAACAGTCAGTGTATCATGGGAAGCCCTCAGAAGGCTTCCCTTCTAAAGGGGCAGGTAAAATGCATACTATTGTATAATACCAATTATGTAAGTGTTCTGATAAAAAATTATTTAATTATCTTTGTTTTGATGATATATAGTTCCAATATCTAAAATTTAAGAAAATACAATACTGGTATTTTTGTCATTTGCCTCTTGAATGGGCCATCAACTGTACATAAGCCCAGAATGATCACTTAATAATCCGGTCAAAATTATCACCAGTAGTAGAAGATTCCTTTAAAACTATGAAGTAGATGGCCCAGAGTAACATGTAACACGTTAAAAAAAAACAAAAAAAACCAAAATAATTATTCCAAGTATTGAGCCTTGGGGGACACCACATACGAGATAGATTAGTCCTTTTTCATCAGTACCTACTCAAGTCAGCTTGGTTCGACTTGAGTCGACTCAGTTTTTAGGGTGGTAGTATTTAATTAAGTAGTAATTAGGTGGTAGTACCTGGTATCAGGTACTTTTTTTAGTACCTACTCAGCTTAGGTTCCAAGCAACCTGAGGCGATACAAAAATGTATACAAAATACTCCAATCTCTGTTTGTTTAATACATCTCTACAGAGATTTAAATACGTAAATGTGGCTTGAGTTACACATAAATGATTTTGCTACAATTGCCTGTAGTTTTGGGACAGGCACTTGGGATAGACTAACTTGTGTAATCCTGTGGGTGGGTCGTTGGTGTTCACAGATATTATGGTTTTATATTTTGTTATTGTTTTTAGTATTAATTTCATTTCAAAGTTTTATTTTCAGTTTAGTCTTAGTTTTGAAAATGTGTATGCTCATTTCAATTTAATTTTTGTTGTTTGAAAAGTATTTCACTTTGAGTTTTGATTAGCTTTGTGATGTTTTCAGCCACAAGATTTATGACGTTTACAACAGGCTTTACGGTGCAAATGCTTTGTTACAGGGACATGCTAGACTCAGTAAATATATTAACCAAATGATGATACGTATTTTATTTGTTTGTTTCACATTTGGTTTTTATTTTTATTCTACTAAGGCTTGTGACTACATAATCTTAACTCAGTTATGAAGCAATATTGTGAATGTTGCCAATTTTGTAAAAGCTCAGCAATCTGAGCACTGCACACAACACTGCTTAAGAGCATAGAGCTTAATATTGCCCCTTTTACTGTTCAGGTTTCCGATGGTCTTTGTGTCCCTCCTGGTTTTCTTCCTCACATCTTCACTGCTTAACCAAAAGAGCTGCTGAATGTACATTAGCCTGCGCTGCTCCTCCCTCTCTCTATACCATTAGAATAGCTGTTGCAGGCTGTGTTGCTATGGTGACATACTCCCCTTTTCCTCTCCAATGTCGGATCCATTTGGAATGGTGCTCCGATAGCAAGTTCAAATCTGGGGCTGTAGAATAGAAATATTGTGGTATTGATCCCATGCAGAAAGAACTGGGAAGCATTTCAAAACTGGTGCAGTGCAGACAGATGAACATTGATGTCAATGCAACATATACACGAGATCTCATGTGTACCCATAAGGCTCTTTACAGCAAATAGGGAAAATGTACATCAGATAAATTTTATTTATATAGCATCAAATCCCAAGAGGCACTGTAAGGTAAAGACCCTAAAATAATACAGAGGAAACCCCTAACCCTAATCCCAACAATCAGATGACCCCCTTTTGAGCATACTTTGCAAGAATGGGAAGGAAAAAGTCAGAGAGGAGGAAACAGGAATGGGAGGAAGACAGGATGAAGACACGCTATGGAAGAGAGCCAGAGATTAATAATACCCAACGACTGAATTCAGATTGGTCTATGTGGTAAAAACACATAGTTGGGGAAAAATGTTAAAACAGTGAATGAATATGAACTTGTTCACGTTACCACATTCACAAAATCTTCAGAAAATCAGTGTGAGGGACCAAGCAGCCAAGGCATAGGGGACACAGGGAAAAAAATGTCTTCAAAAAGGGTTTTTTCTGTTCTATTTTAACCCTCAAAAAAGTTCAAAAGAGAAAATTCAAAAACATAATTAGCTGGCCCATAAAAGAGGTCAATTAAATATAACTTTACAAAAAGTAATGTCCAGAAACTTAAATAAAGTGGACACAACTCACAAACTGACCTAATTAGGGTAGCTTTTATAGTGGTTTGTCCGCCGCACTATGAAGTCTGGGATATGTTGGGCCATGGAGGATACACGGACCCATCCTTAAAATACAGGGACGCATTTGAGGGCCGCATTTCGAGCAGCCTTTGAATTGGGACAGCCTTTGTCGCGTTGCTGTGATGTAATCGGCCTTAAAAATCGGCCTTTAAGGCTGCAGACCCTGAATTGGGATACAGCCATAGACTCTTGGATGTGTCCAACAGATTGACAGGTGGTGGGATATGGTGTATACTGGTGCAGTAAACTTAGAGTTTAAAACTTGTGATTTTAATACACCATGTTTCTAAGATGTTTGTACTGTCAAGTGAATCTAAAAGAAGGAAATTCGAGGTCATACAAGTTATTATGTCTTTAAGACATTCCAGTAGTTTAATTAATTGGTGTGTGTGTCATTTGACTTCATTGACAGATAAGGCTGGGTATCATCTGCATAAAAATGAAAACGTATGTACTGTGCCTTCTAATAATACTACCCTCAGGGAGCATGTATGAAGTACAGGTCCCAGTACAGGACCCTGTTGAACTCCATAATTAACCTTAGTGTGTGAAGAGGACTGTTTACGTGGAAAAGATTTGGAGTCTATCAGACAAATACAATTAAAACCACGGGAGCTCAGTACCTTTAAAACCACATGACTTTCTGATCCTCCTCCTTTTACACATTGAAATCTAGAGCAATGTCTGAACATATTTTCTTTAAAACTATGAAATATTAAAGCCTGAAATTACCATCAGAATGAATTAGAATGGGATTTGTACAGCTTGTGGTATATATATATATACCACAAGCTGTACAAATCCCATATATATATATATATATATATGTGTGTGTGTGTGTGTGTGTGTGTGTGTGTGTGTGTGTGTGTGTGGCACAAATTAGAAGAATTCATCATTTGATAATTTTATGCTTTATATGCAACAATTGTACCTTTTTTTTTTAAAGCAAATAGGATATGGTTCAGCTGAAAATGTTTTACCTGGGATTAGAGTGACCCACATCTTGAAAATGAAATAATCCACTTATTTAACTATTTTCTGATTTATAATTAGAGTGCCATCTGGAAAATGCAGTATATTGCTTCAATTGTACCAGACAATCTACCAATATCTTTGTTTTTGTGATATTTATCTATTTTCTCAGTTGAATGAAAATGACACTTTCTTCATTTTTGTGACTAAGAATTTCATGCTAAAAAGCATTCCCCATGATTTATTTTGTAAAATTGTGTAATTCAACTATATACCATTCAGAAAATGTCACTATTTGTCTTGTGGAAGTTGCAATTTTTTATATTGAAAAGCCAATTTAGGAATATTTAATAGCAAATGGCCTGTATTTATATAGCGCTTTACTAGTCCCTAAGGACCCCAAAGCGCTTTACATATCCAGTCATCCACCCATTCACACACTGGTGATGGCAAGCTACATTGTAGCCACAGCCACCCTGGGGCGCACTGACAGAGGCGAGGCTGCCGGACACTGGCGCCACCGGGCCCTCTGACCACCACCAGTAGGCAACGGGTGAAGTGTCTTGCCCAAGGACACAACGACCGAGACTGTCTATATATATATATATATATATATATATATATTAGGGGTGCAACGGTACTCGTATCGATATTGAACCGTTCGATACAGTGCTTTCGGTTGGCTACGCATATGTATCGAACAATACAAAAATGTTTATTTGTTTTATCAACTTTTCTTCTGACGATGCTGTCCGTGTTGAGAACTCAGTGGATCTGCGCTCGACAGTGCAGTCTAGGGGGAGTAGTCGAACGCAGATCCACTGAGCGCAGCACAAGCTAGCAAGACAGAAGCTCGTTGCAACATGGCAAATTGAACCTCCCCCACCCTCATTCAGATCTGGCGTTTGGAATTATTTTCCAAACGCCGTCCAGCCCCACGCACGGGGCAGTCCACGGTAGCTTGTTAACGGAGATTTGCCGTGTTGTGGCATTAACCTCATTTCAGATTAACGCTGACAGCACTAGTGGGAACACAATGAATATGACTGCACATTTACGCCGACATCATCCTAGTGCAAAGACAGGTGGAAGCAGACAAAAACAACAAGCACGCATGCTACAAACTTTACCCAAGTCATTTAGACAGCCGTTAGCACATGATTCTCCTTATGGGGACCTGATATGTTTAATATGCTGCTGAGAATATAGCCCAGAAGAAGCGTATAGTATAGCTTTTATTTTGGAAAGAGACATTTCTCTGTAATAAACTCTCTTTTCCAAAGATGAGTGATTTCTCGATCAGATAGATTTATTTTTTTCTTACTTTGTTGTTTCAGCAACATTAAATTTAAAAACGGTACTTTTGAGTTAAAATATATATATATAATTTTAATAAATGACAAATTAAAAAACCATGAACATTTTTTTGTATCGAAAAAATATTGAACCATGACACCAAAGTATCGAACTGAACCGTGAATTTTGTGTATATATAAGGGGTATGATCGATGTGGCGGTTCCAAATGGCAGCAGCATCAGAGAAAAGGAACACGAGAAGCTGGAGAAATACCAAGGGCTCAGAGAGGAGCTCGAGAGGATGTGGAGGGTGAAGGTAACGCTGGTCCCCGTGGTAATCGGAGCACTAGGTGCGGTGACTCCCAAGCTAGGCGAGTGGCTCCAGCAGATCCCGGGAACAACATCGGAGATCTCTTTAAAAGTATTCGGCCCCCTTGAACTTTTCAACATTTTGTCACATTACAGCCACAAACATGAATAAATTTTAATGGAATTCCACGTGAAAGACCACTACAAAGTGGTGTACACTTGAGAAGTGGAACGAAAATCATACATGATTCCAAACATTTTTTACAAATAAATAACTGAAAAGTGGGGTGTGCGTAATTATTCAGCCCCCTGAGTCAATACTTTGTAGAACCACCTTTTGCTGCAATTACAGCTGCCAGTCTTTTAGGGCAGTGGTCCCCAACCTTTTTTGCGCCACGGACCCGATTTATGCCCAACAATATTTTCACGGACTGGCCTTTAAGGTGTGGCGGATAAATACAACAAAATAAAACTAGTACTGGTACCGAAAAAAAGATTTATTCATAACACACGTGAAAAGACCCAGGAAAACCGAGTTAACGATAAAAACGATAACAAAATAGCGCTGAAAAACGATAAAAACCCTGAAAACCATACATTTCACACCTGAGCCTCAACTCTTGCGGCCCGGCACCAAACGACTCACGGACCGGTACCGGTCCGAGGCCCGGGGGTTGGGGACCACTGTTTTAGGGTATGTCTCTACCAGCTTTGCACATCTAGAGACTGAAATCCTTGCCCATTCTTCTTTACAAAACAGCTCCAGCTCAGTCAGATTAGATGGACAGTGTTTGTGAACAGCAGTTTTCAGATCTTGCCACAGATTCTTGATTGGATTTAGATCTGGACTTTGACTGGGCCATTCTAACACATGGATATGTTTTGTTTTGAACCATTCCATTGTTGCCCTGGCTTTATGTTTAGGGTCATTGTCCTGCTAGAAGGTGAACATCCGCCCCAGTCTCAAGTCTTTTGCAGACTCCAAGAGGTTTTCTTCCAAGATTGCCCTGTATTTGGCTCCATCCATCTTCCCATTAACTCTGACCAGCTTCCCTATCCCTGCTGAAGAGAAGCACCCCCAGAGCATGGGGTTAGGTATGATTTTTGTTCCACTTCTCAAGAAGTGTACACCACTTTGTATTGGTCTTCCATGTGGGATTCCAATAAAATTGATTCATGTTTGTGGCTGTGTGTGAAAGCAAATGTGGAAAACTTCAAGGGGGCTGAATACTTTTGCAAGCCACTGTATTATCATGCTATTTGCAACTACATGAATGTACTATTCCTGTGTGATTTATTACTATTACTGAAGGTTCCTCGCCATACCAATCTGAACTAGATATTTAAATCTTAATATAGCGATTGCAGCGATTTCGTATAGAAAACTATTCCGCGAGTATATAAAACAAGTCCGCGGGACCTCTGGCTAATACATCGGGTTCCGTGTCGGGCTCGTAACTGAAAACTAGCCTTACTTTGTTGTCTGGGTCAACTTTGCTAGCGAGAGACAGAGAGAGGCTTGAAAGGCTGCTCCAGCGGAGCTTATTGTTTCGGAGGAAAACACGAACACAGTGTACAGTCGAGTCTTAATAGCTTACTTACAACTGGGCTCGTCAGGCACTCTTTTTGGCTGGAGTGGTTATTATTATATTTACATGCTTCTATGTCCCCTTTCTGCTCAGTGACAGCTCGTACTTTTCGACTCTCCTTTTTCTCACTCCCTGGCGCTAACAGAAACATAAGGGGCATGGCAGTCCATTCTCCCTCCAGCACGGATTACACTGCCCATGAGGCTACATTCTTTAGGGCTATGCCTGTAACACTCTGCCTATTGCCTTCATATTAAATTATTTTTTTTAAATATTTCTTCACGTCATTATGTGGGCCGCATGTTTGGGTTTCCACTGGTGTGGAATTACCAAAAATAGAGAGTAGGGATGGGTATTGATAAGATTTTAACGATTCCGATTCCATTTTCGATTCTGTTTAACGATTCGATTCCTTATCGATTCTCTTATCGATTCTTTTTTTTAAAAAAGGAGAACACTAAAGTCGATTAGCTTAGAACTTTGTTTTATATCTTCTCTTTGAACAAGATAGAAATTTAGGAGTAACATGGCCTTACAAACCCAACAGTGAGATCTTAAGAGATTCACAGCCTACGGCTCTTCAATGGGGTGTCACAGGGTCCCCAGGAAAAAAAATGTATATGTAAAATAATAAAATAAATATTCTCCTGTAGCAATAACAAAGTTTAACATAAATTATTCTGTAGCAATTACACAAGAATATCCAGTAATGTCCCTGCCTACAATTAAACATATTCACTTACCAAAGTGAAATCGGGGGCATCTGCTGTGGCAAATGGGTGCAAGCCTTTGACCACAAACTTAGACACTGCTGGGTGACATTCGTCTATCCTGGCCTGAAAGGAGACGCTACCGGTAGACTGCAGCGAGAACTGCCAGCATCTGAGCCAGCCAGACTCTGTCTCTCTCATCATGGTTATCTAAATGCAACGCACAGTAATAGCAGGTTTTGTAATAAGGTAAATCGCGCTAACATAATATGCAATGCTAATTGATTAGTTACCTGCAGTATTAACGGGAGAGGACGTGGAAACGCTACCGCTGCTGCTGGGCTGAGCTTCGCTAGTCCGGAGCGGATCAAAAACACGACATTCGTTGAAAGCAATCGCGTGTTTTTTGAGCAAATGCTTTTGCATATTCGTAGTGTTTCCTCCCTTTGATGAAATCTCTACTTTGCAAGTATTGCACGTTGCCCTGTTGTCATCCTTTCTCATAAAGTGTAACCAAACTTTTGAGCGTTTGTGCCGCTCAGGCGCCGTGTTTCCTACTGGGTAAAAGACGCTACTCAACGTGATGACGTCATTCGGGGCGACTGGAATCGATAAGGGAATCGTTTTTAAAAGTGGCAAACGATTCCAAGGAATTGAAACAGTGGGAACCGGTTCTCAACAAGAACCGGTTTTCGATACCCATCCCTAATAGAGAGGGCATAGCCTAACATATGAAACAGGAGGAGACCACCGTGTAATCCATTTATTTCAACAAAGTAACTGTATTCTGAATACCACCCTTTAAAACGGTAACTGTAACGGAATGCTCATATTTGTATTTTAAATATGTAACGGCAGTACATGTATTCTGTTACTCCCCAACACGGACAAAAGGGACAAGATAGGAAAGAGCAGAAAGGAGAGCCGGAAGGGGGGCGCCCGATCTGGCTTCCCACACCTACCCGCCGGATCGGGCTGTAAGCTCTACCTCCCCACTGCCTCCCAGAAAAGAGAAGAAGAGCAGAAGGAAGAAGAGTTGAATATTTTCTTTTCTTTCACAGTTAGCTGACTGCCTTAGCTACCCAAGTGATGTCAGTCCTTTTTAACCATAGCCAGTGACTGGTCCTCTCAGCAGTGTTAGCTAATTTTCTTATAGCCTGCCGTTGCACCTGTCCTCTGATCCCAATCTCTCTAAGCAGTTTTGCTGTTGTACTGGCAACAAAGCAGCCTCTGTCCTCTGCCTCAGCTGCCAAGTTGGCATACCGCAGCTTCTTACGCTCTAATGTTTCCTCAATTGCTTCCTCCTGTGGTACCGTCAGCTCAATGACATGCGCATGTTTTTGGGAGTTATACCAAAGGACGAGGTCTGGTCGTGGTCGCAGAGTAGTTGTTACAATCTCTGTGGGAAAAATTAGCCTCTGATCCAAGTCCACTTGCATCTGCCAATCCCAAAGGACAAGGTCCTCCCATGGTACCGTCAGCTCAATGACGTACACAAGTTTTGGGGAGTTAGACCAAAGGACGAGGTCTGGTCGCAGAGCAGTTGTTACGATCTGTGAGTCCATGACCACTTTAATTCACAATAAACTAGAGCCTTCCTTAATACTTTCATGCTGATTTACCCATGTTTATTATGCCAAAAGTAAACTATACCAAGATGGTATCATGCAGTACATTTAAAATGTATAAACATTTTAATTTAAATGGCACCCTCTTCCCACACTTCTGTTTAATGTCACTCCAGATCAAACCAAATATAAGTTACAGTTCACAAATAAAGAAGCACTATTTTGTTATGCTTTACTGTTTATTGTGTTGATTTTCTATTCTTATTTGCTCTTAAATCTTTAATAGCTTATGTCTCATGAAACCTAGTTACTGAACTACACTGAAATTTGTTACTGCACAATACACATAGTACACACCTGTAAACCTCTATTTATACTTTCTATTCAGTTTAAAGAATTATTTTCAGCAACTTATAGCTCATTTCTTTTTCTTTTTTTTGCATAAGACATGTTTCTTTCTTGTTCTTTTTATAAACCATCACTGGAAGTTAAAGTATTTTCCTCAATCACTAGACCTGGTGAAGTCTGATTGTTTCTGTGGGATCTTCACTGTATTAACCATGGTTCTCCCTACTTCTCAGACTCCCCAGTGTCATCCAGCCTGCTCATCAGCCATCTACTGACCGCCACTGATACTTTCATCATCCTTCATGACCAAGTACCTAGCTGCTTGCCCACTGCCTTCCAAGCCCCATTCCCTGTTCTTTCACATGCTTTCCTGTTATCCTTCATTCACCTCTAAAGACTTAGTTTTAAAATACAAATAAATGTAAACATAAATCTACAACAACATCTGTCATCAGAGGGAAGATAATCTAAAGCCTTACTTTTGCATTGCTCTTGTACATTTAGTCCACAGTTACTTTACAATATCTGTTTCATTTTATGAAATAAGATGAGTGACAAATTAAAGGTGTTGAGCCACCACATTCTGCCAGTACAGATTCAGTGAGCCTTACAAATAATTTTGTAATTCTCTGGAACTCCGTTGGAGGAATGATATACCGTTCTTCCAAAATATATTCATTTGGTCTTTTGATTATGGTAATGGAGAGCGCTGTCCTGCTGTCTATTGTAAATAAATAATAGTAGTAACAAATAAACTATTCAAAAACCTCAGTTAAAGAAAACAATCTCAAGCAGCTAACACGTGATATGCATATATACTACATTATTTTGGACACTTTTTTTGAGTTTTTACACATTTTTTTTAAAAATATATTTTATTCCAGTTTTGAATGCAGGACTTTAACATTTTTTATGTTCTTTTAATTTCACTGTCTACAAAAAAATAAGTGCACATAATGTCATGGGATTTTCACGTTTGTGAAATGTATTCGTATTTGCTCAGCTACATTTAGCTAAGGGCTCGAGTTACTGTTACATCTTCACTGACCATGATAAGTACCCGAACAGTAATCCATAATTCCTGTGTGCTATGAGAATGTAGGATTTTTGGCTTCTGAAAATTCTTTTCCGGAGTCTTGGCAATCAGAGGAGTGACATTAAAAAGTAATTTTATTAATTTAACGATTTCTTCCTACAAAACACATAAGCTGGCTGAAAACCAGACTGAATCCTGTAATCACTTCAGATAGGAAACAAATGTCCACTACATAAAGCCTGATGACAAACAAATACTGTTCAAAATGTGTGCTCATGCTGAATTAAAGATTACATACATGCAGTACTTTTAGTGGAGAAAAATGAGTGAAGGACAAATAAGACATGGTACAGATGAAAACAATTTAGTTCAATCAAAGTCCTACTGAGTTTAGGTTTTTTTTGTAATAGAATATATTAGTTAGTCCTTTTTTTGCAGTCCCATGATAAGGGAGCAAATGCGATCTTCAGGGTGCAGCTTGATTGATTGATTGATTGATTGGTAATTTATTTCAACATGTGAACAATATACAAGTACATTTAGAAAAGAAATGAGAGAAAAAAAATATACTATACAAATTACATACAAAAAAACATTCTGATTAATTTACATGTTGAAAGGGAGTGGGAAGAAGTATACACTTATTTAATCCCACCCCTGTCCCATAAATTATCAGTGAATATTTAGTCAGCTTCCTTACTGATATAATTTGTAATAAAAATAGTGAACAGATTTCTGATATACTATATACTATAATATCACATCATGAATTTTTTGTTTGTTTGTTTTTAAATAGAGACATTCACTTAATTTAAATATTTTCCTTTTCTTTATAGATCGAGAAGATCATATTTTTATAACTCTTTTTGAACAGTTTTATGTTTGGACATTGCTTTAATTCCATATTCAGTTTGTTCCATAGTTTCACTCCTTGAACAGAAACACAAAAGCCTTTTCTTGTAGTACGTACCTTCATTGTTTTGAAGTTACAAAAACCCCTTAAATTATAACTTCCTTCTTTCAAAAAAAACATACTCTGAATATTACCTGGCAGTTCTTTATTTTTTGCTTTGAATAGAATTTGTGCTGTTTGGAATTTCACTATATCGTCAATTTTCAATATTTCAGACTGCAAAAATAGTGAGTTTGTATGTTCCCTATAACCTGCATTGTGGATGATTCGAATTGCTTTCTTTTGAAGAGTAAAAAGTGAATGTAATGTGGTTTTATAGTTATTGCCCCAGACCTCTGCACAATAGCTTAAGTATGGTGAAACCAGTGAACAGTAGAGAATATGAAGTGATGTTCTGTCGAATACCTGTTTTGCCTTGTTTAGTACTGCAATGCTTCGTGATACTTTGGAATGAATATATCTTACGTGAGCTCTCCAGTTAAGTTTTTCATCTATTATTACCCCCAGAAATTTATTTTCACTGACTTTTTCAATATCAACACCATTTATTTGAATCTTTGCATTAGTATTTAAACTACTATTTCCAAATAACATAAGTTTAGATTTATTCAAATTTAATGATAATTTGTTTTTATCAAGCCAGAACTTCACTTTACTTATTTCATTAGTCATATCCTCCAATAAATTCTGCAGATCATCACCAGAGCAAAAAATGTTTGTATCGTCAGCAAAGAGAACCACTTTTAATACTTTGGACACTTTACAGATGTCGTTAATGTACAAGTTGAAGAATTTTGGACCCAAAACTGACCCTTGGGGTACACCACAAGCAATGTCCATACATAAGGAGCAACCACCATTTATTTTCACAAACTGCTTTCTGTCACTTAAATAACTCCGGACCCAATCTAAAACTACCCCTCTGACACCATAACGTTCCAGTTTTCTTATTAATATATCATGATCTATAGTGTCAAATGCCTTTGTCAAGTCTATGAATAACCCAGCCACATATTGCTTTTTGTCTATGGAATTTGTGATGTATTCTATTGAATCTAATAGTGCCGATGATGTTGATCTGCTTGATCGGAATCCGTACTGACTCTCAGTGAGTAGTTTATGTTTATCTATAAATTTTTCCAGTCTGTTTTTAAACAGTTTTTCAAGAACTTTTGAGAATTGAGGTAGTAAAGAGACAGGCCTGTAGTTTGTGAAATGGTGTTTGTTTCCAGATTTGTATAGAGGTATAACTTTTGCTATTTTCATTCTGTCTGGAAATCGACCAGTTTGAAATGATAAATTACAGATGTATGTAAATGGTTTTATAATAGCCTCAATGACTCTTTTAACCACTATCATATCAATATCATTACAATCCAAAGATTTGTGATTTTTACATTTTTTGACAATTTCAAGAACTTCATTTTCATCAACGGCTGTGAGAAACATAGAATATGGATTTCTGTCAATCAGTGTATCGGGTTTTTCCTGTGCTTTCCCAGGATGAGTGATTGTTCTTGCTAAATTTGGTCCAGCAGTTACAAAGAATTCATTGAGACTATTTGCCACAACATCCATATTGTATTCTTCATGGTCATTACAAATGAAATACTTGGGATAGTTCTTTTGTCCAGTCCCACATTTTATAACACTGTTCAGGATTTCCCATAATCTTTTATTATTATTTCTATTTATATCTAATTGCTTCTTATAGTATTCCTTTTTACTAAATCTAAGTATATTAGTTAACCTATTTTTATATCTTTTGTATCTGATTTCAGCATCTTTAGTTCTCGTTCTTAAGAACTCTCTGTATAGAGCATTTTTCTTTATACATGCATTTTGCAGACCTTTTGTTATCCATGGACAGTCCATATATTTCTGTTTCCTACTATATTGCTTTATTGGACAGTTGGTATTGTACAGTAATGTAAATATTCTAAGGAATTTATTATAAGCACTATTAACGTCCTGTTCCTGATATACTTCACCCCAGTTTTCCTTCAATAAATCTTTTTTAAATGCATTCATTCTTTCTTCTGTTCTTACTTGTCTGTACTCTTTTTTACTGTCCATTTTATTGATCTTGTAATTCCTATCATAGATTGTAAAAATTGGAAGATGGTCACTTATGTCGTTAATCAGGAGTCCACTTACAGTCTTATTTTCAATGTCATTTGCAAAAATGTTGTCTATGAGAGTTGCACAATGTGATGTAATCCTGGTAGGTCTAGTAATTTTAGGGAATAGATTCATACAGTGCATTGTGTTTATAAATTCCTCAGTGGTTTTATGTTTATTTGGGTTTAGCAAATCAATATTGAAGTCTCCACAAATGAAAACTTTTTTGTGAGCTATTTCAATAAATGTTTCTTCTATCCAGTCTTTAAATGTCTCAATACTACTACCTGGAGCTCTGTATATACAGCTAATGATTACATTTTTACTTTTTTCTTTACAAATTTCAACTGTAATACATTCTAGTACATTATCAATCACCATCGTCATCTTTTCCACCACATTAAATTTCAAGGATTTGTCCACATACAAGGCCACTCCTCCTCCTCCTTTGTTTCGCCTAGTTATAAATGTGAATTCATAACCCTCCAGTTCAAAGTCTGTTCCTTTTTCCATATTGATCCAAGTTTCTGATAAGGCAATGACACTAAATGGATGTGAAAACTGGTTAAGATATTCTTTGATATGACTAAAATTAGCATAGAGACTTCTACAGTTAAAGTGGATAATTGATAATTTATTCTCAGTTTTAATCCTCTGATTGTAGTCTTTATTTGTATAGTAGCAGCAATTGTTATTGTTAGATGAGAAAAAGTTGTTGTCTGGATCTATTTCATGCTTCACAATGACATAACTGCTAAACAATTACCACAAATAAACTAAGATGTACTGTCACAGTATATCTGAAGCAGCAGCTGTTGTGATTTGGAGCTATATAAATAAAATGGAGTCAACAATTTGTGAGATGATTCATTTCAATCAAGAATCATTTGCTCTGCTTTATTCTTTAACTCATTGACACAGGCAATATTAACAATATTGCTCTCACTCATCATTTCTTTCTCCCCCCCCCCAAACACCAGAAGATTCAATAAAATGAAATTAATTAATAGACCATTTATTTAGTGCTGGTGGGCCTGAAATACACTGTGTTGGACATGCAGGCCTCGGAGAAACTGTTCCCCCAAAACAATTATTTGTGGTGTTTGAGAGAACAACCAGGGACAGAGAGGTGTTCATTTCAAAGAGTTAACCCTACACAACCTCTGTGATTAAGTCCTGGAAGCGGCTGTGAGAGGAGAGTCCGGAAAAAACGAATGACGTTTGATTTATTTATCTACAGAGGTTCCAAACAGCAGGCCTAACATCAGAAAAATATCTAAATAATTTGGAGCAGCCTCCTGGCGCGTTGAATTTCGTTAAAGATAATTGTCCCGGACACGCTGACACTAAAATCCCCCGCTGAGGAAGCTGCATAGGAATTATTTTTGACCTTTTATGGTTTCATTCATTGCGCTAATCCTTGTCAACTCCATTAGTTTGGCCTGTCCTTGACTAAATGGAGCTCCGGTTGATCTAAACTGGTTAGGTCAGTACTCAGCTTCTTCCAACATGTGTGGTCCAGCAGTTCCCCGCTTTAACCCTTTCACTGGTGGCGTGTGCTGCGGCTCCGTCAGGAAGTCTGTTTTCTTTTCTCTCGCTTTAACACAACACGCGGACGAAAACTACTCCAGTTGGTTAATAACTGTGCGACATTAAAGGTGCCGGTGCTGGCTGTGCCAAGTGCCTCGAGAAACCATGAAGCGTAGGAAGAGCATTCGAATCCCGACGTTGCTTTAGCTTTCCACTCCGCCGGAAAACATAGTTCCTCAGCAGTACACGGTTCACGTTGGCATGTTGCTATGGTTACGAACTCCTATACGTCTGTAACAAAACTAGAATGTACACAGCGCGGACTGATATGTGTGCGTGGGGAGTGGGGTTGCATTTAGGTCCTTGTAAATTGACGCTGTGTTCACGTAATTTAGGATTTTTATTGTAAAAACGCCGCAGAAATGTTGTAGTAGGAACTGTGAAAATTGACACCATTAACAAAGAGTGGTTTAGGTTTGTTGAAGGTTTATTGATATTTATTTCAGGAGAATAGGGCTGAGCCAGTCACGAACAGAGATTAACAAATGCGGGATATCATGTATTCGAGTATTCGGCCATTTTACTATTTAAAAACTCCGATTGCTGGCTTGTCTGATTATACCTGTGATTATTCCTCTTCAGCGAATGAAAGTTTAACCTATTACCAAATTACTAAGTACAAAGCTGGAAGTAACAGTATGTTTTTGTAGATCTATTTTCAAAACACAAACCCTCATAAATCCTTACACAATTTTCTCCTCTGCTCTGTTCAGAAATATTAGTCAGGACTCAGACTATATGTATTATTGTAGAATATAAAGCGCCTTGAGGCGACTGTTGTTATAATTCGGCGGTGTATAAATAAAACTGAATTAAATGGACTGGCTCCTGCTTTTTCTAGGCTCCTGTATTTCCTACCTTTCGTTACAACGTGAATGCAGCATGGTGTTACCACGATTAGGCTACAGTCCTCGGAATGCCAGGAGGCCAAACCCCGCCCCTCGCGAAATTTTTTTTATTCAGAACACACCCCTGCGCGACTGCATGGAGGGGGGGAGGGGGGGATTTGGGGCACAGGATGTTTGAACTATTTTATTCACAGATGTAGTAGTATACGGATGATTATCAGGACCCATAGAACATACAAAAAAAACCCGTGAATGTTTTTGATTCCCTGTTCTGCATACAACCATATCAAACAACATGGTCTGCTGGTCTGCACATGTTTTCATAATCAGAGATTTTGTTGGGGTTTTTTTTTTTTTAATTTAATTTTTTTTTTTTTTACCAGTGTTGTGGACAACAAACAGTGGCATAGTCTAGAAGTCAAATGATGTTCACTCTCCTCTCATTAATAAAAATTTAATAATAAACACAGCAACTACACAGGATCAGGTATGATGTACTGTTGCCTCTTTAAATAGAACCTAGGTTAAAGTTGTCATAGCTCCGTCACTAGAGCATCAAAATGAATGACACTTTGTAAAGTTACACTCATTTTGTACCCTCAAGTATGAAATGAATGAAATTTCTGTTTTTTCTCTTAGAAATTAATTGTTTTCTACATTTATATATAAAAAATCAACTGATGCGTTAAATTATACATTATAACCTTGCTATCTTCTTTCCTAAATCTTTATTTATTTCTGTACCCCTACAGTTGTTTTGTGACCCAATTCAGGTGCAGTAACTATGGAACTATTGCTTTTTTTTTTTACTCAACTTATGCTATTTACACAATAATGCATCAGTCTCAGCATTTTGATTTACACACAAACACACACATAAAAATTATTTTCATGCTGAATAACCTACAGGCCCTGAAGACAAGTTTCTCCACTATAATTAAATTCTTTAATTAAAGGTGTAAGAGACCATGCTCAAATGAATTAATTGTTTAATAAGACCAAAGTTATAAATAAACACACTTTTTTCCCCAGAGTAATTAGTTTATACCACAAAACCCAATTTTCAGCTTTTCATGTATTTTGCACCTGGGATTTTTGCAGAGTTGAAATGCTCATGTGCCTGTCTCTAAACACTTTGGGTTAGCTTCTGTTGGGTTGTAAATAAAATAGATGTGACAGTCAACAACAAAAGGTTCAGACATTGTTCATAGTGCATGTTTGAGGTACATTTTTCATTAAATAATGAACACAATTCAGTGGGCTCCATAGAAGATATAAACAAAGTATTGATCCTATTGTGCTAGTATGAGTCTGATTGCAATAGCAGCATACTGCTTTACACAAAGCACTAAGAGTTACAGAGAATGAGGTCATGTTGACCCAGAAATCAGAAAATCAGATAAATGAACCACAAATACAACAACCTTGCCAGTGTCTTCAAACTAACCTATGATGACAAAAACTAACCGGGTTATTGTCATGTCATGGCAGCAGATATACATTGACTTATGACTATCATAACACAGAAAACAGCAGAACCCTCAAACACCAGCACACAGAACACCCAAATGAAAGAGCACATCCAGATATCTGTAATGATAAACATGAAACGATACTTGGTTTCTCACTTTCTCTTACAGTATTTTAAGATATTTCTTAAATGTTCGCTAACTGTTTTTTCCAAGCATTAATACTCTTGTTGTGTTACATCAGTCCCAGAGCCAGCATTTATGGTCATATTTAAGCACTTGGTCACAAAATACAATCTTATACTACTCTCTCATAAAAAGTATGCTGCTTTTATTTTATGCTACTATGTGAAAGTTCAAGATTCCAAACACTATAACGTACCTACACTGAGCATCATTACACCTAGCTGCAAAGCTAAAATGCTGCATATTTATAAACACAGAATTATAAAATTACAGCTATATAGATTTCAAATACTAGCCATATTTTTCCATTTGCCTTAAGTAGCAATTTGCAATGCAAGCTTTTTATTTTATTAAATCTATTTTATTAAAGTAATAGACACAATTGACATGAGTCATTTATAGATTTTCAGCATAAAAGCAACAAAGTAAATCAGAAAACTTGTTTTATGGAAAAGGTTTAGTGTGTTATTTTAATCAGTCCAAAAGGATTAATTTTCCTTTTTGTATTATAGCAGTAAAGTGCAATGGAATACACACATACAAATACAATAAATACTACCGCTAAATATTGCATTTGTAAGTAGGAAAAAGCATGGGACATAAATCACAAAAGTCGCAATGCAAAAATATTCTAATGGAATCCCTTTAAATAATAATGATCCACACATCAGCATGTCTGACTGCCTTCACAATGGCTTTTTGTTCTGACTCTGCTGCAGGCTTAATTCTTAGGATCTAAGTGTCTTACTCGAAGTCACCTGAGCAGCAGTGAGATGGCTACTGTAAGTCTGAGTTAGGACAGCTCGTCACTACCTCTGTGGGCTTTCACATGCAGATGTGACTTTTTGAAACGCTTGGATTCATGAGTTGATGAAATCACACCTTTTCCATGTTGCAGGCTTGCATTTCCACATGACTAAGCAAACATTGCCTACGTTGTTTTCCTGACAGAGCCAGAGTTGTGTCCTGCTGCTACTGCCCCTGACTGATCACATGATCTGTACATGGGCGGAGCTAGAACACACATGGGGGCTGATGAATTCTTGCAACTGTGATTGGCTCAGAGTCACAATGTGACACATTGATGCCTGGCAGTCAATACTGTTAAGGGATTTTCTTTTTCTTGAAGGCCACAAAAGCACAAATGCTCAGTGGGACAGCATGTACTTTGTATGGAGACGAAGCCAGACTGCAGTCAGCCTGATGCCACACCAACACAGGATTATGAAATTGTGACGCGGATTTTTTGAACATGAAAATACAACTCTCGCTCTCATGCTAAAGTCTTCCCCGGTAAAGTGTTGGATAAAAACTTTTTGTCTTAGTTTAGGACCTGTCCCTGTCTGGGAGATCTGGCTGTGTGTGTGTGAAGCTTGTCTGCAGCCCTCAGAAGAAATGTCACATGTGATTAAAAGAACGGCTTTCCAACACGTTGTTACATCAGCCAGTTTGATTAAAGATACTCTATCAACACCAGGCTGGATGAACAGCTCTGTTACACCACACTAATGAATTATAAAAAGAAAATCAACTCACAAGAGATAATGCTCCGTTTGGCTCCATTGGATGCACTGAAATCAAGTTGTTGTTGTTGTTGTTGTTGGTTTTAAGGTAAGTCCCATGAGAGCGGGCTGATATGTATGGTTCTTGTCTTTTATCCTTCAGCAGCACTGTTGGCAAAGAAAAAGGTGAGCTGTTATTTAGGATGCTGCCAGTTCTTTTATTTCCTATGAAAATGAAGGGCAGGGATCCCTTCAGAGTGTGGCAACCTTTCATTAAAGTAAGCTTGGCCTAAATCTTTCTGTGACTGCAAAAGTGTTTTTGGAAAACTCTTTGTGCTGTTACAGATCTATGAAAACTGAACAGTTCCCGAAACATAACTCCTGTTATTTCTGTCATCTTGTGTCCAGCAGCTACTTTCACTGCTGAGAAGACTCTGAAACCCCTCACAGAGATGCATTCAGGAAGTGGAGCTATTTGAGCTGCTGACGTGCTTATTTTACACAGAAATGTTGAAAAATACTCACTGAGCTAAAACCAGAGCACATTACCACACGGAATATCTGTAACTTTGTGCCATCTGTTGTACAATGTTTAGTAAAAGCTAAACTGACAAACACGGGCCATGCACCCAGAGCAAACTGCTGCTTATCTGCTCAGATTTTTATCACCATATTTTTAATGTGACTCCAAGCAGCTCAACACTTAATGACTTTAGTGCTGAACAGCTATTCTGGCATATGTCTTCTCAGTTTTTCAGTCAGAACACTATTCCATCTTTAAAAAAATATGCTTTACATGTTTCTCATTTCATATTCCTCTCACATTCACTCTGGTGTTTGTTATTTGGTATTCTTTCTTTGTTATTTGTGTATTTTTAGATTTTCTTTTTAGATTTAGATTTTCCCCCCAGTTTAATTACAAGTGAAATTTCAGTTCTGTGGCCATGAGGATGGTTTGGCCATACACTTTGTGTTTCATCAAATAGGAAACTGTACAGATTTAACGATGCATTATATTCATCACAAAGAAATTCACTCGCAGCCAGAATTTGAGAGTGAGGCTCACAGCTGGAGGTTGTTTGTGGATATTTTTCCAAGGAACAAAGAAAAACAAGAAAACACAAGTTTGAACTTTGATTTGAACACAGCCCAGATGTGTGTGGACCCGAACGGCGGTCGTCACCACTAAATATGGGCATGGAACTTCCTGCGAACCCACACACCTCCCAGACTGTCAAGCAGAGACGAAAGTGAGTGCGCGTTTCTCACATACCATCTACCGCACGTCATGGCACACAGATCCGTGCAGAAAAGAAAGGCAGTGTCATATTTATAATGCGTGACTTATGTGTCACAGTCCGGGATCACATTGGTTTAAAGTGACAGGAAGTGGGAAACACCGGCTTGCAATTCATCATGAGAAAATATCGACGGGCACGTGTTCTCGCCGTGATATTTAGCGCAAGGCAGCACCGTCCCAGCACTGGTCCCTGTACGGAGGCGGGTCTTTTCCTCCGGACAATGGCATTATTTGGGCTCCATTGGTCAGGAATGGCACATTTCACAGGCTGTTGCCCTCCTCCGAGCGTCGACACAGCGCCTCCAGTGAGCCCAGCCGCCTTTAACCTTTTCCCACCCCAACCGTTACCCGCCCACACCACACCGACACATGCTACCGGGACCGGTGCAGCCATACGTGTCTGTGCCCACCGAGGGTCTGGGAACCAGTTATGTCCACGCTGCAGGAATACACATTCCACACTTCCTCGGCTGTTATTGCACCCGCATGTGTTTGAAGTGAGGGTGGTCCCGCTGCGAACACCATACTCTAGTCCACCGTCAGCTGCCATTTTCTGGGACACTGATGGAACAAGTTGCTGACTGCGGCTCTAAGTCGTCATTCCTCGCAAGCACCATAACACGATGTAGCACCTCACAGGCGGGTAATGAAAAATTTGTGAATGAATAAGAGAATTTGTGCTCATTGTTAAAATTAAACTATACAATGACGTTCCATTGGTATGTGACCAATCCCGAAAGTGATGAGATAATATTTCCACCAATAAGAACACAGGCACAGAAACGTACCAATTGGAAGCTGGCATGCAAATAAGGAATTTGTCTCGGCAAGAGCTGAATGTCAACTAGTCAAAGATGGAGTCCGGATCTGGGAGGCCGTGAGGTTGCCAATGGACGAAACAGCCTTGTTTTAACCGAGGAGCCGTTACGCCGGTGGAAACGGATGTGTGCGTGGGAGATAGATGGTGACGGCTCGGACGGTTTTCCCACTGAAGTGCTTCAACTTGGTTCCGTTGTGCTTCTTCAGTGTGTTAAGGACCGGCCCTGCCTCCGTCAGGTACCGTTGTCTGCGGGGGGAGAGAATCCAGCCACTGCTGCAGGCGGGGTAGCGTGGAGCTCGCAAACAGACGTGGATGTCGGTGGGTGTGATTGGCCGTGGAGAGGTTTCACCGCCTCTCCTAGCTTAAAACTGTCGAGCACTTATTGTACGTTTGTGTGCGTGTGTATGAGAGGGGGGAGGCGTAGATTGCGGGCAAAGTGAGAACACGCGTCTTAGAGAGCGTGATTAACAGGCGGGTGCAAGTAATCTTTGCCAACGGAGATATGAAAACTAAGTAGTTACTATCACTGGAGCTAGTCTGCAGCCTTCAGAAGAGCTACGGGGACACCCGGTAGTTCGCCACGGCTGTCAGCGGGGCCCAGCCCGGCTGCAAAGCAACCGTTAGTGCGAGTCCAGTTGAAGTTGTAGTAGTAGAATGCTTCAATACACACCTCGAACTTTAGAACGACCGAAGCTTCGCGCAAATTTTTCCAGACAAGTTTGTGGATGACTGGGCTTTGGTTATGCGGCAGACAACATGCAGGAACTGAAGAAACGTGTGTGAGATGGATATAGATGTATATCACACAAATTACACACAGGACGGAATGTCCTGTGTGTAATTTTATTTTGGTTTTCTTATTTTGGTTAAAATATGTTAAGAGACGTCGTTGCGTTTTTGCCGTTAACCTGACATGTAGCGTTTCTTTGGGGGCGTTTAAGTTTTTCAGCAGCAGAAGTAGAGCCGCGTGTGTTAGCTCGCGCTGCTGCTGAAGCTCTCGTTAGTTGGCGCGTGACGCGATGTGAGAGTTCAGACGGGAAAGCGAGCTTCTTCAGCTGATTGTAAACTTGTTTCAACAGTGAAAATAACAAGCCCCCTTCCCTCCCTCCACTCACAAGCCCCGCCCCTCTGTTTCCTAAACGAGGAGGGTTTCAAATGGCCACTTTGGCTAAAGGGCCAGGAATAGTAGGTATTAAATGAAGGTTTGTGGTATTGTATCGCGGAATTTGCTCTTTGCCCTATATACATCTTCTCCACCCTCGTTTCCTCCAAGCGAAGTCCGCGTGCTGCCGCGTGCAGCGTCTTGCAGCTTTTAATGTTGACCGGAACAAATGACAGGAAAGCTGCACGCATGAAACCAGCATCAGCAAATGCTGTGCTGCCATCAGTTCTGTGTTACACAGGACCCAGCGTAACAATGTCTCTCCAATTTGCATAGATTATATGCTTTCCTCCTTAGGCCTGTGTGTTTTCCGCTGTATAACCGCACGCTATTGTAAAAAGCCTGCTTGCTTTTTGCACGGCCGCGTTTGCAACCTGTTAATCCCGATAGCCGTGTGGAGGCTCGCGCTGAGCCACTGGCCTGTCTCCATAGTTTAGGAAGGCTGGAGCTGATGGCTTGTATGCGGGCTGTTCAATGGAGACCGCACGGACCGTGTTGTCCAAAGCCCTTTTTCTGTTGTACTACTGTGAAATCAGATGAGCAGTGCAATATTAAAAGGGCATTGGCTGACACCCCCACCACACGCACGCACACACCCCATCCCCCTTACACTTGTCGGTCCCCTTTTCGCGTTCGTCCAAATCTTAGATGTAACAGGACATAATGTTAGCTTTAAGGTGACTGGAGTGCTAGTTGTAAAGCTACGGCTGTGTCACAGTTTAAACTGCCCCGTCTTTACTGTGTGTGTGTGTGTGTGTGTGTGTGTGTGCGTGCGTGCGTGCGCGCGCGCGCAGAGGTCAGCTGCTTTGACGATGTTGCACTACTGTATCATCGCGGAAGCAGTGCAATAGTATTGTCATAGCATTCGGCCTTCGCCCTCCACTCCCAGCAGCGGGGAGACGGATGCCGACAAACGGAGGAAAATAGCGAACAAACATTTCCGCGAGCAGCCATAACTTACGCTCCAGCATAGTAGTTCCATGTTTGCTCGGTCCCTCAGTGAACTGTGAGGCTCAATGGAATAAAGCCTGTAATCAATTTTTCTTTATCACTTACAGTGATACAGTGAATTTCCAGTGAGAGATGAAATGCGTTTTATTTAAATTCCTAAGTAGCACGTAATGACTTTAAGTTTTACACATTTTTTTTAAAATAAAAGAGTCCCCTGGCTTAACGATGAATTTAGTCTTTTGTTTTTCTTGAGCTAAAAAAAAGTTGTATTTAGGAAAGTCCCTTAAGAACCCCTGCAGGTCCCCAGGGGGCAATTTGGGAGCCAGTGGCGAAGTTCAGAGGTTATTATGACAGGAAGAGTGTGTGGCTTTCCTATTCAACATGCTGCCTTATTTCTTCAGAGCCATCCAGGGCTTCTCTCCTGGACCCCGCCTCTTTACAAAAAAAAAAAGAGAACATTTTGTTCACAGGCTGCCTCAGTCTGCATTCACACCAGCTGTTCATACTAAGTAACTTTTTTTTAGGTCAACTGAGCCAACTTTTCTCACGTTTTGTTAGGAGTGAACTGTGCTTCCATGATGCGCCATTGTATGAAATCAGACTGAACTGAGACCCTCCTGGGTCAGCAGATAATCACAGGAGGGAGTGACTAAAATCACGGAAGAAGGGGAAACTGTTTTATTTGTAAAAGTCATATGATATTTACAGCACAGTCTCTAAACTCAGTGTGTGTGAAAGTCAGTCCGGCTCATTTAATGACACTGAGATGATTGAGAGATGGTGATAATGAAAATGCAACAACTTTTTCTAATGCAGTGTGTGCTTATATTAGCACAAACCCTTTTCTTAAGTCCTGTAGACCTGGTCTTTCCAAAATGTATGAATTAACCTTAAAGATTTTAATGTGTAAGAAATGTGCTTAGTCTTGATTTATGTCCAGTCATCCAACTTTTTTGGGTTGTGTACTTTGTTTTTGTTTTTTTGTTGTTGTTATGTTTTTTTATTTGTTGTTGCTGTTGTTTGTTTTGTTTGTTTGTTTTTTTTAAAATAACTGTCTGCAGTTTGTGTGGCTTTACGGTATGTGCACGTTTTCCTGGCGAAAATGTTAGGTTTTTTTTTTTTGTTTTTTTTTTTAAAGAGTAACTGTGTATGTCTTTGCTGTAAACATGCAAGTCTGTAGGTTAACGCTGCACGCTTTTTCTTAGTTCCTCAGAGTGTGAGTGGTGCAGTGCAGCGCTCCCTTTTTTTTTTTTTTTTTTTTTCCCTCTTTCTCTTTCAATTGGCTTTTCAAAGCATAATTTAAGTGTGCAGGCTTGAAAAAGTCACGGTGTGGGTGGCATGGGGGGTAAGTTTCCTATTTGAGGCAAGTCAGGGTGGGGGTGGTGGGCCTTGTTAAGGAATGTTGAGGGCAGGGCCACTCTGGTTGGGCGCAGGGGGTTGGAGTGTGAGAGAGAGAGAGAGAGAGAGAGAGAGACTTGCCTGTAGCTTTACTTAGCCAATTTTGCAAGTGACTGTGGAATTTGCTGCTTGTTGTCTGGCTCAAGGGGGAAGTGTTGTAGTGAGGTGTATACTGGAGATATTGTTTGCAGTCGTGTCTTTAGCTGCTTGTTCAGTCTCTTGTGTCTAATAATGTAATGAGAAGACTGAAAAACGAGAAACTATTAGTGTTGGGAAGGCCTGTTATTGTACCACTGGTGGATATCATGGTAATTATTAGTGGAGATTCACCCTTCTAGTTTTATGTAAATATGGCTAATGTTTAGGGTAGCATGGTTGTTAGCACTGTTGCCTCACAGTTCAATTCTACCATCAGGCCGGGGTCTTTCTGTGTGGAGTTTGCATGTTCTCCCCATGTTTCCATGGGTTTTCTCTGAGCTTCCTCCTAAAGTCTAAAGATATGCAGTGAGTGGGGTTAAGTTAACTGGTCACTCCAAATTGCCCATGGGTGTGAAGACGAGGTAATTATTAAAAAAATAAATAAAAATAAAAAGCAGGATATGCATGTCATAGTAGTCCCTTGTTTTTAATGAACAATGTTACAGCAGCAGCTTTTGTCATTTTGTCCAAATGGAAATAGTAAAAGCTTCAATCAGCCAATTGTGTGCTGTCACAAATGCCAAAGTACAGTGGGAGAGGTTGGATGGCCAGCATGCAGACGCTTGCTGCTGTGATGGTGATGACAGGCAAATATCAGAGCAGACTGGCTCCATGTGAAATGCAGCCTATAGGGACGCTTCAAGCAGGAGAGAGTTATTCTGCAGCTTCTGTTAATGTGTCTCCTGACTGACCAGCTATATCTAGCCCCTCAAGCACAGCAGCAAGTAGATCCAGGTGTAAACGCACCTTAACCACCTCCAGAGGTGAGACATCCAGTTAAAAAGTCAATGTGTAAATGCTTCAAGGAGGCCACAGGAAGTTGCTGCACACAAACACATCCTGGTAGTGTTGTTCTCAGTTTCCATTTTATTTGCTGCAAATATGAATCAAATGTGTATAAACAAAGCACTTAGCATGATGAGCAAATAAAACAGATGGAGCTGGACTGGGAATCAACCCCAACCTGTTCATATGTTATGCTGTGAATAAATTCAGTTTAAATGCAGTTTGCAGTTGATTAGATCAATTATTCAACTGCTTCATTTGTGAAAGAAAATTAACCATGGTAGTAGTATTATTATTATTATTGTTGTTGCGTGAAGGGGGTTATGGAGTAGATCAACGACGTGGTCAGGACCCTGACTATTTCTTGAGCACAAAGTGGGAGAGAAGAAGAGTGGAATTAAATTCATCTGTTGTCTCGAATGTCTTTGGTTTTATTGAATGTCACTGAAAATGATGTAGTCTGCCTAACATGCTTTCTGTTACCAAAAAAAGAGGGAGCGAGAGAGAGGTCATTGAAAGGACCAACAAAGATATTTATTCATCATGCAGTGAATAAGCTGGAAGCCCTTTAAACACACTAACCTAAAATGGAATAAATCATATTTATAAAACGGGGAAAATAAAGCCATTGGAAAACACTACAACACCCCTTTTTCAAGAAGATGTGAATTAAATTTTTCTGCAAAGAGTCCAACATTTGAAAACTCCCTGTGAAAAAATAAACTCTTTCAACTTACTTAAATTAGTATACAGTCTGTCTGAAAAAAATGTGATTGCTTTACTAGTTCAAAATTCTCTAAACATTTCTAAAATGTGAAAGAAGAGTTAAGTTAACGAATGTGTGTAAGCTAAGTTCTATAAATTGAAGAAATTAAATTGAAATTCTTTCACACTTGTTTTCCTTTTTTCCATTTAAAAAAAAAAAAAAAAAAGGTTCCTCAGTTAACAGGGAGCCCTTACAGCCATTACTCGGTTGAAAGATGACATGAGTCTGCTCCCAGTTACACTAGGATATAACAATGCAGTCTTACAGTTTTGGAAATCTAGAAAAATAGTTTAGAAATACTCCATTTCTCATGTGCATGTTCCCCAAAATTATTTTTCTTTTGTCCAGCCTCATGTCACCAATTTCATTTCAAAAAAACATACAACTCTAGTGTTTATAAATAAAAATAAATGAAATGAAAAGTATACACCAGTTGCTGAACTTCTATGAAAATAACAATTTTGGAAACCTGGCCTGTTATTCTTGTACTGCTGGTCCTAATGCGAATGCAAGTTGAAAGGTCCGAGTTCTTTTGTCAGTAGTCAGTACTGTATAAATTATGATTTAAAAAAACAAACAAAACAACAACAAAAAACATGTCTGTCGCTTTGGATGAAGAGTGCAATACAATTCTGCACACCAAGCATCCACTTACCTTTATTCAACTTCTAAAATAAAAATTTGACAATCGTAATGCAAACAGGAAGCAGAAAATTGTACAGAGACTGAATGAGACACACACACACACACACACACACACACACACACACACACCCACACATATAAATATCTTGGAGAGGACAAAGAGCTTGTTCAGCATCCCATGATTAGAACTAAAACTGCATCGTTCCTCCTGAATCTGAGGTTTGATGGGCTCTTGTGTCCGTTAACCTGATGTGGACATTAGCAGGGAAGCTGAGCAGTGTGGTCTTCCTGTAGTTGGAGCACACCCTCCAGTCCTTCCTCTTAAACCACCTTAATCTGCCAGTCGAAAGGCATTGAATGTTGCCTAACAGAATCTTTTCGAGGCCAACCAAAAGTCTCGTTCCATGCCCTCACCAAATGCCTCCCACACGTATTGATTTTTTTTTTTTTTTTTGGCTTTAGCTACTTCCATCTACCAATTTTCTTTGGGAGAACCTACCAGGAGCAAAGGCCTCTAACAACACGGCCATGGAGGGGTGGTTTGTCAAAAATATCCTTGTATCATTTTCCCACAGCTTATCACTGATGGGTGTGGCAGCTAGTTGTAGGAGTGTTGTCTATTATTATTATTATTATTATTATTATTATTATTATTATTGTTGTTGTTATTGTTTTGGTAACACTCTTTTTGATACAAAGAAGAACTATCTTCACTTTTTAAATTGGCTTTATTTATTTTAAATCAGACTTTTATACCTGTCTGGCACTTGTTGGCTTTGTGAATAATAGTGATTTGAGGTTTGGTAGCCAGCCCTTTCGCTCCATTAACGCTTGTTTTGACACATCATTTAGAGCAAAAATGTATTATTTTAAAAATGTGTGTGTGACATTTGTATCAAAGAACAGATTTACATTTTTTTTAAGTATTCATGTGGGGATGACCATTTATAGCCACTTCAGACTTTTTCGTTCTCTCATTTGTTATGTAATAAGTCATAAGATGATGATGATAATCATTTTATTAAGGTTTCCGAGTTAAACATAGAACAGTGAAAATGGGAATAATTTCATTGTATAACTACATACACATAACTGATTTTTCCACTTTATATTTTTTAATTGTCAGTTTAAAAACCAAAAACTTATATTAGAATATAAAAACTACTATGTTGGGTATAAAACAAGGTTTGAGTTCAGTATATTGTTTGCCACTTCTTTTAAAGTTCTGTTTTCCTTGTTGCGACCTCTTAATGTCATTTTTCCTTTTTTGACTTTCAAAAAAAAGTACATTTCTTGATCACCTGTGAAACAAATTGATTTTTGTTTTATTGACTTTTGCAAATTTGTATATTAAACTGTGAGGGCTAGAAATGAACTTAAATACAAAAGTTCATCATAAAACTGTTTTCAGTAAGTGGTGTGTTCTGAAAATAAGCCCATTAAAAATGATTTTCTCCTGTGAAACCATGCATTTCTGGATTACTTTCAGCATAGTGATATTTTCAAATCATTCCCTAGAAGTCAGATTATGGCAGCTTCCACTGGTCCGTCTGCCATTTTACCATGGACCTCAAATAGAAAACACACAAACTTGTCTTTTAAACTGATCTGACATTCATGTTGAGCTTTTTTTTTTTTTTTTTTTTTTTTTTCCTGTTTTTTTTTTTTCTGGTTTTTCTGGGGGGTTTTCTGGTGTCGTGATTGCCGTTCTCCAGCTACGGCTCAGTGGTTTTCATTTTAAGTGTCCAGTTTCCAAAGCCAGGTCTTCTTATCCGGTAAGTAGTGCACTTCACTTCAAAAAACGAGGAAAAAAAAAAAAGACGAATGAAATTTTGTGTTCCTTAGGGGACGTAACGTGTCCTCTTTGTGTGTGCCAGCACAAAGCACATTGACAACATTAGTAGTGCATTGGTCATTACCTGCTCTGCTCCTCCCTGGAAGTTCCTCCAGTCCTCTAAATCTCACTGTTTTGATGCACTGGAGGAATCCAGCAAACATCATAGAGGCAAAGGTGCTAACCAGAAGCATTCACAGCCAACTTGACATGCACAAGAAGGACCTAAGCCACATTTATTTATTTATTGATTTTTAATGGGACCATTCATAAGTAGTAGACAGCAGAAACAAATAACAGGAGAAAGGTATACAATCAAGATAAATATCTAAAACAAAAAACACATTCACAGTGGTCTCTCTTTAGTGTGGCTGCTTCTAATAATGTGGTGATTCTAACAAAAATCACGAGCATTCCCTCGTTGCTAAATGTAATTGTGAAGTTCAATTAGATTATGTCGTCCACTGCAGGCGGGCAATAGTTGTTGGGGTGTTTTTTTTTGTTTTGTTTTTTTAAATGTATTTAATTTTCATCTGAATAGTCCACGATGCTCTACCATTTTTAATTAAACCAAGTCAGAATTGGCCACGGAGTCATCAGGAGGTATGGGACATTGTCTATTTATGTGATATGAGAGCGAGCTGTAAAATAATTTTCATTTGCATTTTTTTTTTCTCTGTAGCATCTCAAATAGATAATTACTACTTGGTTTGATTTTAAATTGTTCACTTTTTGTTTTGCTTCAGAGTGATAGTTTTAGCAAGAATAAAAGAAACCAAAGATTTTGTTTTGCAAGATTTCAAGTTAATGTGAACACATGCATTGGTCTGTTGTCTTACTAAACCTTGTATTCCTAACTTTGAGTGTGAAAGCATTTAGGCTGCAGAGTCAGATGCTCCTCTCACCTCACACTGACAGAAGAATGGTGTGTCACCTTGCAGACAAGCCCCTATCAGTATTGCCTCTGCTTTCACTAGAGTTAACAGAGTAGTGCAATATTGCTTATAGGGTCTTGGCTTTGAGGGATGGTCTTCCTCTGCCCTCAGGTTTGTTACTCTGTCAGTGTGCAGCTGGTGCTCTTGCTCCTTCCATTCCTTTACACTGCTGCAGGTCTCACTTACGTTAAATATGCAGTGTAATGCACGCTTTGAGGATTGTCAGGATTGTAGCCTTGCAGTAACGGAAGTCAGCGTTACTGCTACTGAAGGTGTTTCAAAGCATGTTGGATGAAAGAGCAGTCTGCCTGCTCTCCAGTGAATTTGTTGTTTTAAAGTGTCAATCTCTTGTTGGTAAACTGGGAGCCGTAACCCTCATCCAGCCGACTGAGTCCACACAGACCCCTGATCTATTTTTTTGTTCATATCTCACATGTGTTGTTTTTTGTTTTGTTTTTGTCATTCCAAACTTTGCCAGTCATTGTTTTTTATTTCTGCTTCGTTAATTGCTTTTAAATATACGAATGTTCAAAAAACAACTCTACCTACAATATTTAATGTTAATAAATCGAACTATTCATTCAGTTTCTGTTTGTCACGGGTTCTAAATTAAAGTGTCATACAATATCAAGAGGGGTAAGAGTACTTTTGTCAATCTTTTTAAAGAAGAAAAACTCATCTTGCATGGGGAGCTTCCCACAGTGGAAGTTATCAAAACAGTTGCAATGTCAGCAGATCTACTTGAGGCAGACAGATGTCCTGGCCATGCCACAAATGAAAAGGAGAGGTGATACGTTAAAATTGCAAGCCCCGATTGGATCCTGGGAGTGAGGAAACCTCCAGCTGCCTAACACTCAGTTGGAAAATCTCCTTGGAAAAGGTCTTATCCTTAAGAAAAACACAGGAAGGTCACACCTGTTTGCTGCTCTGGTCACAGCCAGTCTAAGCATAGCATGAGGAAAATTTGTGTGCTGCAACTGTCTGTAGTTTGTTTTAGCTTTAGCTGTTTATATTTCTTTGCGTTCCCTATGTCACAATATAGATTTCCAGCAAAGGGCCCATCTTATCTTAATGACCTTATCGTATCGTATCACCCCATTAGAGCATTTTGCTCTCGCACTGCAGGCATACTTGTTTTTCCTAGAGTATTTAAAAGTAGAATGGGAGGCAAAGCCTTCAGTTTTCAGGCCCTTCTTCTATGGAATCAGACAGACACTATCTCCACTTTTAAGATAAGGCTTCTCACTTTCGCCAAAGAGCTTGCTCATAGGGGGTCATATGATTGTTGGGTGTTTTCTGTATGTATTACTGTAGGGTCTACCTTACAATAGGTTGCCTCAATGCCTTGACACAACTGATGTTGTGATTAGGTGCTGTATAAATTTATAAAAAAAAAAAGAATTCCAGCAACTGTTCTTTGCCACTGCTTTCCTATGTGAAAGACTTTAGTCATAAATTTTATGCAGAGTAGTTCTAGACCCAGTCAATCGATGAAGAGTCTATACTCAATGGCCTCAGGATCACATCTGGGATCTGCAGTCCGAGATTGAAGTGTTCTCTTGGGGAGATATGGTACTATATAGTCTTTAAGATAAGATGGGACCTGATTATTCAATACCTTGCATGTAAGGAGGATTTTAAATTTTAGACTGAATAGAGAGAAATATGCTCTTTCTTTCTAGTCCCTGTCTTTATACTAGATGCAGCATTTTGGATCAACGGAAGGCTTTTCAGGGAGTTTTTAGGACATACCGATAATAACGAATTATAGTAGTCCAGCCTAGAAGTAATAAATGCATGAACTAGTTTTTCAGCATCACTCAGAGACAGGATGTTTCTAATTTTAAAGATATTGTGCAACATCTGAGACCTTACCATGGACAAATCCACAGAAATAAGATGTCATAGCATTGTGTGAGTGTGGATGCAGTAACCTTTAAGAGGGTTGTTACAAAACCTGGACAAAAATAACACTGTAGATATGTTGAATGTTTATATTTTGGCATGAACTGACCCTTTAAATATCAGACTGATAAAAGGCTCTTGAGAGAAGAAATATCTCATCAGTGACTGAAATCATTGCTGTGCTCACTGATTGGGTTGAAATGGATACAAATGAAGCAGGTCTTGTGGACACTGCCACTCCATTCTAAACTCTGAGGCTTGTTGCTGACACTCATCAGTGCACGTATGAAAGCGTTCTGCTCCTACACGATTCTCACTTGGCAAGAGTACATTTCCCCTGTTATGCTTGTATGTGCAGTTACACGTGTCCTCAGCTTTTTGCTGCAGTATTTTGTGAATGTTTAGGTCTCTGGTAGCACAACACAAAGGCTAAAGTTAGTTCATGATGTGTGCACAGGAGATTTACTCACAGCCTGATGAAGAGGAAATCCTCCTCTTCACTTTGCCCTTTGGCTTTCGGCATGGCAGCGACAGGATGCTCTCTGCTTGACACTCTTTCCCTGTTGCACTACTGTGGGAGATGCAGCAAGCAGTGCAATAATGAAAGGGCATCAGTCAGCTGAGCCTGACATCCTGCCCTAAGGTGGGCCCCTGAGCAAGGCAAACACACTAGTAACTCAGTGTATCCTTACTTTCATTAGGACCGTTACTTAAAAAAAAAAAAAAAAGAAGCTGAATCAAATGATTGTGTTTAATTCCAAGCTGCGATGATGATACTGATTGATGATGAAATTCAGAAAGAATGTGAAATGGGATAGAAAAACATTTGATTGGTTGGTGAACAGTGTAACATGTTGGCACGTGGATGTGGTAGGTTTCTCTGGTTATTGCAATAAAAGTCCTGTTGAGAAAATGTAACCGTTTTGTTCTGTGTGTAGAAAACTGGGCTACTTTGGCAACGACACATCCAACAGCATGTCATACAACTTATGTGCTGTGTTGTTTCAGTCCTGTTGTTAAGCCACAGAAAATGTTATTACTTTACTAAAGCAGACAGATTGTTAAAATATCCCATGGCTACAAATGTACAGGAAAAAACAAAATCATTCTGAAATTATAACATCTGTGAAATGCAATGAAAAACAGATTTATTTATTTTTTTGTTATAGACAAACCAAAATATATCAAAGACGGCTGTTTACCCAGTGTTCTCCAATCCAATTCTAATTTGAAATTGGAATCCTCAGTTAAAAAGGACTTGTGATTTTATCCCAGAGTTATGTATCAGAAGCACCTGTGGAGACATAGGTGAGAATCTGGCCTGTTCACAAGAGCCTGGTGCATGATGTGATGTTATTTATTTATTTGGAACCACAAATCTAAGGACCAGTGTTTGGGATCTTGCTGGTTACAACCTTAGTAACTCATAACTTTATGTGGCCGTGACCATTTACTGCTGCCGTCTTAGACCTCATAATTTCTGGGAAGTTTTGTCTGACTTTAGCACATTTTGACATTTCTCTCAGAAAATGCTGTATTTTTTTTTCCTCAGAGCATTGTCCCACTCCTTAATTTTTTTTTAATTTACAAAAATAATGGTAGATCACTGCCACAGAAAGCTTACCCAATAGTTACTGCTAAAGCTAATTTAAATTTGTTTTTTGATTTTAAAGTATAGTTATGATTAAAAAAAGAAGAAGGGAAAAAAAGCTTTACATGCGTCTCCAGAGTTGAGCTAATAACAAAAGAACTATCTTCAACTAAAAGGGAACAAAATTTTCTGGCACAACTTCACCTACTCCTAGATCTGATGATGTGAAAACTCCAGTGACACTTAAAGTATTGGGGAACAAATTTATTAGGTGAGCAACGCATTTTGGCTTGTGGCCTTCATCAAGGCTATTGCAAAAATACCAAACAGTTTGTATTTAAATAAAAGTTATATCAACCTGTTTGCATTTTTCTGTGTAATTTTGAGTATGAATTACTTTTGGACATGTGGGTAATTCCCTCTCCCCCCCACTCCCCCTTTTTAATCTGTAGTGGTTCAGTCCAGAACCTATTTGGGCTGTGTCCTAGCCAATTAACCATTCCACCTGCTAATTGATTAGCTTGTTTATTTGTGAATTGTTTTTTTTCTGTTTCCTGTTCTTTTTTTTTTACGAGTTTCTTTTTTTTTCTTTTTTTTTTAATTTAATAAAACCGGATTTGGTTTCCTGCGTTATAAAGGAAGCCATGATGTAGAAACCACGCTGTTTTATCTTCAGCCATGATGCTTCTGTGAAACACTGGAGGCACACAGGCCAGCTACTGCAACACACTGCACTTCCTTCTCATAGGTGGGTGGTCACATTTGTATTTCCTCTGCACTGCCTGCTGGGATTCATGCGAGGAGAGACTGGGAATCTCTGCATCCCCACTCCACTCAAACGTACGCTGTGCTTCTTAACAGTCCTCACTCCTGCTGGTTAAAGAATTTCCTTAAAGACAACGGTCCATATTAACGGGTCAAAACTAAGAGGTTTTGACAAAAATGGAACGATTTAATGCGTGTGTTTATGTGGCTGATATCCATGACTCCTGACGTCTGCAACTATGCTGAGCTCTGATACCGGCGCAAAGGCACGAGCTGCATGCTGCTGAGCCAGACCCTCTTTGCCTTTTATGGCACTTTAGCACCACATGCTGGACACGGAAAAGAACCGCAGTAGCTGGCAGCGCAGAGCCATTTTTCATTAGGGTGAAGCTAACCCTAACAGGGTACGTTCCAAAAGCATTTCCTACCTACTATCCGGTCGTTAAGTCTGACGTCACTAGCCGTGTCTGGGCCTAAACTCCGCTGCCGGTCCATATATCAAACGATCACTATGGCATTACTGAGAGTTGAAAAACTGTCTAAAGTCTTTCATCTTTAATAAAATGATCGGCGTTCTGCTCTACCAGGTGTAACAAATTGAGTTTAACATCCAGGCATCCATGAAAACGGAATTTATGACACATTTAACGGAGTTAGAAGTTAGCAGGAAGTTAGCTCGCTAGCTTCTATCTAAATACAATATAGCATGTCCTGAATGCGGGGTTTTGGAAACAAATTAAAACATACAGCTCTGTTATCACTTCCAACATAAATGAAGACCGAAAACTAAACAGCAGTGACGTTTGTAGGGTTACTGAAGTTTGGGTAGCTGGTATATAATGATGTGCTACGTGACCGCTAGCGACACAGCTATGTTAGCATAATATAAACAAGCTAACTTTTTTTCCACTCGATAAAAGTTAACGTGAGTGTTCTCAGTGGTCAGGAACAAATGTAATCGCATGGCAGGATGCTGTAAAAGGACCAAACTTCAGCCAGGAGAACAACTGAGATGATCGATCCACAATACGGGGTTAGTCATTCATATACTCGGGGTATGGCTCAGTTGGGAAGTGCATCTGTAACTGGAAGGTCGCCGGTTCGATCCCCGGGCTCTCTGTCCTGGTCGTTGTGTCCTTGGGCAAGACACTTACCCTACTACCTACTGGTGTTGGCCAGAGGGGCCGATGGCGCGATATGGCAGCCTCGCTTCTGTTAGTCTGCCCCAGGGCAATTGTGGCTACAACCGTAGCTTGCCTCCACCACTGTATGAATGCAAGAGTGAATGAATAGTGGCATTGTAAAGCGCTTTGGGTGCCTTGAAAAGCGCTATATAAATCCAATCCATTATTATTATTATACTGCTGCATGGGCTGGGCTGTAGTTACATCCTAAGGTTTTAAAAACTGAGCTTAAATAAATGATTAGCGGTAATAAAAGTCGAGGGAGGTCAACAGTGATCACTGACTGTTTTAGGAGCTTTTTCCCCCCCCGCTTTCCTCAGATATTTTTATTAAAGTTTCTGCATCCATTTTTACAAAAGACAAATTGAACAATGTGCCGTTTTCTTTTTGAAGAACATAAAACAATATGAAACATACACTCCCACCTCATAATTATAGGAGTACCAGTGGGTGTACAAAAAGAAAAAAGAAAGGGTCCAATCTAATAATACGAATAGTAAACCCTGGAGTACAAGATAACAGTTCCTGAGTGTACAAGAGAGATGTGGAGAGTTTCAGTGTTTTAGGAGCTTTTTGAGATTAAATAGAAGAAAATACAAAACATTAAACGCAGACTACTTAGGCCCGGAAGTAGGATTCGTCACGTCATCACTTAACGACCGGATTCCTGACCTTGGTGACTTTTTCACCTAAAATTCAGTAGGAGAAAAATCTAATGACTTAGGAAAAGAGAAGAGCCGTGTGTTGAGAATTGGAACGACACTCGTAAACCCAATATGACGCTGTGTTGAAACTACAATGTGCAGAAGATAGACCACAAAACGTGCATCTCACTTGTAAACGTTTTTGTTTGTTTTTTTAATAACCTGTCCTGGGCCCTGTTTCAGGAAGCCGGTTTGGAAAACTCAGAGTGAAAAACGACACTCACGGTTGAGTAACCCCGAACTGTCCAACTCGGAATATTCCGTTTCAGAAAGGCTGATAACAATTAGTTCAGTCAACGCGGAGTTGCTTTAACCCCAAGTGAAGCGCGCGGACGAGGATACATAAAGCCCTGATAAGCGGAGCACAGATTAAGCGAGTCACCATGGAGACGGAGGGAAAGAAGGCGCGGTCAATGTATCTTACAGTGCTTGAGGCCGAAATTCTGATGGCAGCATATGCCGATAACATGCAAATTCCGCGGAAAAAAGTAACACAGCCACAGCTGCAAAAGCATGCATGGCAAAACATAGCCAACAGAGTCAATGCGTGAGTGTTAATATAAACATTGATCTAGGGATTTCCACCCATTTAACACGTTATTTTATCATATGTTATTTTATTTGTTATTTTATACACTTTATTTTGTGATGTGATGTGAGCGCAGGTGCAACCCAACAGGCCCCAAACGTGCCTGGCAGCAAGTAAAAATGAAATATAAAAATATAGTCCAAACAGGTAAGGTGTAATTGTATTATGAGCCATACTGCTTGGTCTGTTTGTCCCATGTAAATCAATTGCAGTTAGAGGCTACATTAATTTTCTTTCTGTAAGCACTTATTGAAATTATCTGAGCACATTACAAGTACATATTTGCTTACTCTGTATGCTCAAATGTGGCCCGTTATAGCCAACAGAAAAAAAGCGGAGGCCCGAAAAACAGGTGGGGGTCCTCCACCACCACCACTCACAGAGGCTGAGCAGTTGGCCCTCAGCCAAAACAGTGGGCGCCCTGTGGCCGAAGGCATCTCTGCGGGGACATCCTCTGAGGCAATAACCCCGCAAGACACAAGTGCCTACATAAGGGGTAAATTCAAAATATTACATGATGTGCATACATCCTTTCTTCACAGTCACCTTTGCAGTGCTACTCATTCATTTGATAAACTCTTTACCATAATGGATTATTTTGTAGTGAAGTTATTTTCCGACTGATCTTGCCTTCCCTCAGCCTTGGTTGTCTTTGAGAGCATAATGACAATGAAGTGTAAGGTGCTTGGTATGTTTGTTAATTGCCATTTGGTCCCTTGTAAGTTATAAGTGACCTGTATAAACCTCATATTCTATCAGTTGATGGTGATGGTGTACTGCATCTGGTGCAGCCTCCTGTTGAGCCAGACCAACATGCAGTTGTGAGTAATACTCCACAGATTATATGAGTTTACAGTAGAACAGCAATGTTGTCTATTTCTTTACTACAGGAAAATAATGAAGAAACATTGACAGCTGTTAAGGAGGAGGAAGCAACAGAGACACTTTATGAGGTTTACATCTTTTAATACTTTGTGTACAGGAAATACAGGCGACCAATAAAGCCAGTTGAACAAAAAATCTGTTTATTCTTCTTTCAACATGTTGAGGTGATGGGTCAAAAGAAATGATTGTGACATATGGTGTCTCTGACTGCTCTTCCATCTTGTATGTCCGTGGGAGGGTCAGGATGTTCATGGTTTGGATCACTGCTGATGTTTGGTTCAGAAGGACAGTGTTCTCCTCTAATTGTGGCAATGTTGTGAAGAATCACACATGCCACAATAATGTCACATGCCCTTTCTGGGGTGACCCTGAGTCTTTGCAGGCACTGGAACCGGGCCTTAAGCATTCCGATAGTCATTTCAATTCTGGCTCTTGTCCTGCAATTAGCCAGATTATATCGCTGCTGTGGGCCCGGTTCAGGGTCAGGGTAAGGGGTAAGCAAATAGGGTAAACATGGATACCCCCTATCACCAAGCAAGTAGCCAGTGAACTCTCCTAAGACAGAAGGGTACACTTCAGTTCAAATGTCCCTGAAGCAATTGGTCTTTATATATTTTAAAGTATTCTCAACTCACCATGTCCAAATTTTGTGCTCAGTGTACATTCACGGAATATTTGTGAGTCATGGACAGAGCCTGGCCACTTGGCTTCCACATTTGTGATAATGTTGGCAGCATCACATATGATCTTCACAGTGCAGAGAACACAAATTAGCATCCATTACTATAATGAAATAATTTGTTAGTTTGACATGCTACAGGGAACTATGTACCTGTACATTAATGCTGTGGAAAGACTTCCTGTTCACATAGTCTCCTTCATTTACTGAAGGAGCAATGATTGGAATGTGAGTGCCATCTGTACAGCCAATCACGCCTGGGAACCCTGAAAATAAATGTGCAATTTAAGTAGTAGTCCAAGTATCACCACATCATACATTAAGTTTTGGTCATCCTGATACCTGCAATTTTGTGGCATCCCTCTTTGATAAATCTTGTGGGTCTGTGACCGGGGAACACCACAGACGAGTACAGGAGACGTTTCAGTGCAACTGTAACATTCCTGACTGCCCGACAGACGGTAGCCTTGGAAACGTGCTCAGCGTCACCAATATTATACAGAAAGCTCCCGTTTGCAAGAAACCGAAGTGCAATACAAATAATATGCAATGAACTGAGAGCATGTCCGCGATGTGTCACATGCGTAATATATGGCCTGAGGATGTTATCCAAATAAATTATAGATTGTGCTGAGAAACGGTAACGTTCGCACAGAAAATCATCAGGAAATGATAAAATGTCCAAACGCGCTCTGATCACTCTCTCCCGGCGGAGAGCTCTGCGGAGAATTTGGGCTTCACGATCTACTGGCTCTTCAAGGAAGTGGCACGCCATGTCCGACACTTCCTACTGTCAGGTTTCCGACAAAGGGGCGGAGACAGTCAGGGTTAGTTGTAGTAAACCTGCTAGGGGGCAGGTTAGCTTCACGGAGTGTGTCGTCATAGTGACTCACTCAGGCTTCAGCTGAACTCGCTTTGTGAAACCGAAAACCCAGAGTTTTCGTTAACTCAGGGTATACTTACTCAGTTTTTCCACTAAACCGGCTTCCTGAAACAGGGCCCTGTTATTTCAATGGCAGAATCATGGTCTGAGTGCTTTGAGCGCTGTAGACCATCTGTACCTTCCTCTTGCTAACGGTTTTGTTTATTTTTAGTATTCACGTTGTTAACGACAATACAAATGTATGTGCTCAAACAAAAACAAATAAAAGTGTTAAACCAACTTCCCCTTATCACTTAGCCCACACAATAAACAAGGAATCAAGGACATGTATAACCATAGCTACAGTGATAGATATAATTCAGATACAATTGGGCAGATTTATATATACTGTCAGTCATCAACTTTATCAGCTTCATATTCTTCCAAAAGCAGTTTTCGAAAGATCTTTATGAACTGAATAATGCTTGAACATTGCTGTAGGTCCACAGGAAAACTGTTCCACAGTTGTACCCCACAAATGGTATTACCTTTAGTATTACCATTTTAACCCTTGTCCGTGCTTAAGAGTCTTCAAATTTAATTTTCCCCTCAAATCATAGTCCCCTTCTCTGTCAAAAAACATCCTTTGTACATTTCCTGGTAACATATTGTATCTGGCTTTGTACATAATTTTTGCAGTTTTATATTTTATAAGATCCATAAACTTCAGGATTTTTAATTTCTAGAACATGTTCAAAAAATGTTAGTGTGGTCTCTAAATCCTGCTTTAGTAATCATCTTGATTGCTTTTTTCAAAATTTTACATAATGGTTGAAGTCAAGGGCGTAGATTTGGCATGGACGGAAGGGACATGTCCCCACCAATATCCAGTGATTATTGAATTGTCCCCACCAATAATTTGATCTCTTCGAGTAAAGAAAAAAAAAATAGAAAGAAAAAAAAAAGATCTGTCAACGTCTCATTCACCTAGCGGTGCAGAAAGAGTTACGCTCTCTACTGGAGTCCTACCTCATGTGACAAATATGGCCAATGTTATTGGCTGTGCCTTTCAGGGAGCTCTGTTTAGTTTTAGCAGCGGCAAGCCTGCGCTGAGAGTACCCGGAGGAGGAGAGGAGGATGGCAGCAAAAAGAAGAACCTGGATATAAGAAAGTATTTTTCAAAGAAACCTGTAAGTCACTTAAAGTCAAGTTCACTCATAAAATGTGTCCGTCATAATAACGTTACAGGCAATGCTAGGCTTTGGCCCACATCAGTCTAAAATTGTATGTAACCATAAATAACGTGTTTTGGAAACTAACTGCACATCAGGCAGCACTATTAGTTATCTCAGTCTCCTAGCATTTCTAATTTTGATTGAAACTGTCAGAAAAAACGGCAGCCTTGAACAAGCCAGGATATTAGTTTACAGAGGCTGTTAAAATTACAGGGAGTGCAGAATTATTAGGCAAATTAGTATTTTGTCCGCATCATCCTCTTCATGCATGTTGTCTTACTCCAAGCTGTATAGGCTCGAAAGCCTACTACCAATTAAGCATATTAGGTGATGTGCATCGCTGTAATGAGAAGGGGTGTGGTCTAATGACATCAACACCCTATATCAGGTGTGCATAATTATTAGGCAACGCCCTTTCCTTTGGCAAAATGGGTCAAAAGAAGGACTTGACAGGCTCAGAAAAGTCAAAAATAGTGAGATATCTTGCAGAGGGATGCAGCAGTCTCAAAATTGCACAGCTTCTGAAGCGTGATCATCGAACAATCAAGCGTTTCATTCAAAATAGTCAACAGGGTCGCAAGAAGCGTGTGGAAAAACCAAGGTGCAAAATAACTGCCCATGAACTGAGAAAAGTCAAGCGTGCAGCTGCCAAAATGCCACTTGCCACCAGTTTGGCCATATTTCAGAGCTGCAACATCACTGGAGTGCCCAAAAGCACAAGGTGTGCAATACTCAGAGATGTCTGTGAAGGTTCTCAGTCATCCAGGTCATCGTAGTCAAAGGAGCTTGCAAAGAAAAGCGTCTGGACTTCTTTAAGTTGCTTGAAGACGTTTCACCTCTCATCCGAGAAGCTTCTTCAGTTCTAAGGTCAAATGGTGGAGAGTCCCAGATATAAACCTAGTGGGAGTAACCCCCACAGAGGGAGAAAAGGACCCCCTGATGATCCTCTAATCGCCTGAGCCAAGGTGTGAAACTGGGTGTGGGTCCCAATCAGCCAGAGTTTCGGGTGTGTTCATTGTGAAACCTGGCCCCACCTTATCATGCGAATTCCTGAGGTCAGCTGGCCCAGGATGTGAGTGGGCGTTAAGGCGTCTGGGAAGGGATCTCAAAACTGGATTATAGATGGCAGAGAGTTGGTGTCGTAAACCCCTGCCTCTGTTCAAAGATGGTCGCTCACAGTGGACATAGATGGCTTCTTTCACTCCTCTTTCAAACCATCTGTCCTCTCTGTCCAAAATGTGAACATTGGCATCCTCGAAAGAGTGTCCTTTATCCTTAAGATGCAGATGGACTGCTGAGTCTTGTCCTGTGGAGGTGGCTCTTCTGTGTTGTGCCATGCGCTTGTGAAGTGGCTGTTTGGTCTCTCCAATGTAGAGGTCTGGGCATTCCTCGCTGCACTGTACAGCATACACCACATTGTTAAGTCTGTGTTTTGGCGTTTTGTCTTTTGGGTGAACCAGTTTTTGTCTGAGCGTGTTGCTGGGTCTGAAATACACCGGGATGTCGTGGCTGATTGGGACCCACACCCAGTTTCACACCTTGGCTCAGGCGATTAGAGGATCATCAGGGGGTCCTTTTGTCCCTCTGTGGGGGTTACTCCCACTAGGTTTATATCTGGGACTCTCCACCATTTGACCTTAGAACTGAAGAAGCTTCTCGGATGAGAGGTGAAACGTCTTCAAGCAACTTAAAGAAGTCCAGATGCTTTTCTTTGCAAGCTCCTTTGAATACTCAGAGACATGGCCAAGGTAAGAAAGGCTGAAAGACGACCACCACTGAACAAGACACACAAGCTGAAACGTCAAGACTGGGCCAAGAAATATCTCAAGACTGGTTTTTCTAAGGTTTTATGGACTGATGAAATGAGAGTGAGTCTTGATGGGCCAGATGGATGGGCCCGTGGCTGGATTGGTAAA
Organism: Aulonocara stuartgranti; assembly: GCF_965226115.1. Lineage (NCBI taxonomy): Eukaryota > Metazoa > Chordata > Actinopteri > Cichliformes > Cichlidae > Aulonocara > Aulonocara stuartgranti. Next base: position 29,737,366 of record NC_138948.1, read on the forward strand.
GGGCAGAGAGCTCCAGTCCGACTCAGACGCCAGCAAGGTGGAGGTGGAGTTTGGGCTGGTTTGGGCTGGTATCATCAAAGATGAGCTTGTGGGGCCTTTTCGGGTTGAGGATGGAGTCAAGCTCAACTCCCAGTCCTACTGCCAGTTTCTGGAAGACACCTTCTTCAAGCAGTGGTACAGGAAGAGGTCTGCATCCTTCAAGAAAAACATGATTTTCATGCAGGACAATGCTCCATCACACGCGTCCAAGTACTCCACAGCGTGGCTGGCAAGAAAGGGTATAAAAGAAGAAAAACTAATGACATGGCCACCTTGTTCACCTGATCTGAACCCCATTGAGAACCTGTGGTCCATCATCAAATGTGAGATTTACAAGGAGGGAAAACAGTACACCTCTCTGAACAGTGTCTAGGAGGCTGTGGTTGCTGCTGCACGCAATGTTGATGGTGAACAGATCAAAACACTGACAGAATCCATGGATGGCAGGCTTTTGAGTGTCCTTGCAAAGAAAGGTGGCTATATTGGTTGCTGATTTGTTTTTGTTTTGTTTTTGAATGTCAGAAATGTATATTTGTGAATGTGGAGATGTTATATTGGTTTCACTGGTAAAAATAAATAATTGAAATGGGTATATATTTGTTTTTTGTTAAGTTGCCTAATAATTATGCACAGTAATAGTCACCTGCACACACAGATATCCCCCTAAAATAGCTAAAACTAAAAACAAACTAAAAACTACTTCCAAAAACATTCAGCTTTGATATTAATGAGTTTTTTGGGTTCATTGAGAACATGGTTGTTGTTCCATAATAAAATTATTCCTCAAAAATACAACTTGCCTAATAATTCTGCACTCCCTGTATATGTCCAACATTAAAATGTTGGTGACACAATAATTTCATCCTAACGGCACTGACATATTTATGACAGCATGTTTGCACTGAAGCACCGTAGCAATTTCCTAATGTTGTAAACCTGCTCAACATTTGGCAATAAACCCCATTCTGATTCTGATTCTGATTCTGATATTCATGTGGTTAGTTTTTGAGACAAAATATCATGAGGTAGTCATGATTTTGCAAATATAATTGACAGAAACACTGAAGCAGCTACACATTTTATTCTTATTGTCATGTATGTCCTATTTGTCAGGTGACAGAAGAACCAACACAAAGCTCAGAGAGCAATGGTGATACAAGATCACAGGTGAAACTGGATGATGACTTGGTGGTTCATTACTGTATTTGAAGCTATTTTTGTATGATACCTGATTTATATGGAATATGGCTGAAGTAAAATAAAGTCTAAAATACTTAGTCATTTGTTTAATAGTAGTTTAACATGATATAATTCACATATAGAACTATGAATTGTAATTTTAAATGGTTTAAAAACATGTAGAAAAGCATATGTAGGCAAGTATATTTCTCCCTTTTTCTTTTTTCTTTTTTTTTTTATCAAGAAGCAAAGACAAAAAGGAAAAAAAAAAGAAAAAAAAGAAACGGGGCAGGGTTTGGTGGTTGAATCATTCGTCCTCACCAATGCCAAAACCAAATCTACGCCCTTGGTTGAAGTGAAGTTTTGTATGTATTTCCCAAGACTTCCACACAGTATTCCAAATATGGCAATATTATTAGGTGGTGTTTCTCTGGTGTGGTGTCATGGGTTTGCTTCCTTTTTCAGCACAGGTAGGATGTTGGCATACCAGCGGTACATCAGACGTCATTTGATGGAGCGTTTTTTAGGAGCAGTGTGACAGACGTCTGGTGTTGGAATATTGTCGCCTCCCTGACTGCCGTCAACTGCTTGCCTGTCAGCTGCTGGTGAAGCCGTATTTCCGGGATCACTACAGAGATCAACTTCATCTTTACCTCTGCATCCTGCGTGCGCTGATTTCCCCATTCACTCTGAGTTCGTGTCAGCTCCCTTCCCTGGTTTCCCTCAGTTTATTTGTCACTGTACACAACCTCTCACCCTGTGTAAATAATCCGGGCCTTGTAAATAAAGAGCACTCTGCATTCCCTGCGTTTCTGTGTGTTCTGCCATAGAGTCCGCTCGTTCAGCCTAACAGAAGATTCCGACCATTCTATGGACTCTGCAGAGCGCACACATCGGGTTCCTAGTGACGAGCTCCAGAGACACGAGGAATCTCTGTTGAGCTTGACCCATCAGTTCCGTGAGTCAGAACAATAGGCTGGTCGGGTTAATGATACCCTGATGGCTATTCAGGAAACACTAGCCCGACTCATTCCTCCCTTGACTACCGGTCCTTCGCCCCCTCCACCCGAACCAGAATGCCGGTTCGACTCACGACCCTGCTCCTCCGGCCCTAGTACCATTTACGGGGAATGCCCACTGTTGCTCAACCTTCACTCCATCCCGCTCCGGTCCAAGCATGGTCGCCTCCTGGGAATAATGCTGAGGAACCGATGCAGTTGGGTGGTATGAGACTTGCCCCCGAAGAGCGTCAGAGACTATGTTTGCGGCTATGCTTGTATTGTGGTCAGTCAGGCCACTTTGTATCTACCTACCAGCTTCGGTTAAAGGGCGAGGCCCATCAGTAACTAGTGGGTGGCACCTTTTCTTGGTCTCAGGTTCCCCACATGCAGCTCTCCGCTATCTTGTATAAATACACCAAGACCTACTCTACTCGAGCTCTTTTAGACTCTGAGGCTGAACAGAACTTGATCAACAACGGTCTGGTACAACACTGGTATTGAAACAGGGCTTCTAAAGGTCCCCGTTTTGGTTATTGCCGTCAATGGTCAGACCCTGCCGTTGGTCACCCATGAAACGGAACCTTTCTCATTAATTCTCTTGGGCAATCATCCTAAATTTCTCCGGTTTTTTGTTTTCGCGTCCCCTGACTCCCCCGTCGTCTTGGGTTATCCTTGGTTCGAGTGCCACAATCCTCATATCAACTGGGCCACCCGTCGTATAGAGAGTTGGAGTAGCCATTGTTTGTCACATTGTTTACAGTCTGCTTTACCTCCTTCGGTGGCCAGTGGTCCCGAATTGACACAAGAAGATTTGGACCTGTCGTCTGTGCCGGAGGTGTACCATGATCTGAGGCCAGTTTTCAGCAAACGTTGCACTCTGCCTCTGCCTCCTCACCGGCCGTATGACTGTTCTATTGAACTGTTGCCAGAGCTGTGCAATCTCTCTGGGCCGGAGAGGGCTGCCATGGAAGCGTATATTACAGAGTCACTGGAGGCAGGCTTGATTCGGCCATCCTCTTCACCCGTGGCTGGGGGTTTCTTTTTTGTAGGGAAAAAGGACGGATCCCTCAGACCTTGTGTTGACTGACGCGGACTTAATAACATCACTGTAAGGAATAAATATGCCCTTCCACTAATTTCTTCCGCCTTTGCCCCGTTACAGAAAGCGATTGTTTTCACTAAGTTGGACCTTGGACTGACCAATGCGCCTGCAGTGTTTCAGGCTCTGATCAATGATGTGTTGCAGGACTTTTTGAACCGCTTCGTCTTTGCATATCTGGACGACATTCTAATTTTTTCCAGATCACTAGATGACCGCGTACAGCAGGTGCGCTGTGTGTTACAGTGGTTTCTGGAAAATAAGCTCTTTGTGAAAGCTGAGTTATGTGTCTTCCATGCCGAGTCAGTGTCCTTTTTGGGTTACATACTAGAAAAGGGACAGTGGCTTTGAGCTGACCCCTGTAAGCCATTGTGAGTTGGCCGACCTCTTCCACACACAAGCAATTACAGAGGTTTCTGGGATTCGCTAATTTTTATCAGCGGTTCATTAAGAATTTCAGTTGCGTTGTGCTTCCGCTCACTAGTTTGACATCCCCACTCGTGGTTTTCAGTGGACACCGGAAACCGAACAAGCTTTTTCACGACTTAAGGAGCTATTTTGCTCCGCTTCCGTCCTCACCCACCCCGATGTGTCCAGGCAGTTTGTTGTTGAAGCTGACGCTTCAGATGCGGGCGCAGGAGCTGTGCTGTCTCAAATTTCGCCGGACGATGTGCGCTTTCTTTCTCTCCGCGGTTTAGTTCTGCCAAGAGAAATTACGGCGTCGGTAACTGCAAAATTCCAGCTCTTAAGTTGGTCTTGGAGGAGTTGCACCACTGGCTCGAGGGAGCAGAACATCTGTTTGTGATTTGGACCGATCATAGGAATCTCGTCTACATTCGAAGCGTGAAGCGGCTTAATTCCAGGCAAACCAGGTGGCAGTTGTTCTTTAGCCGCTTTAACTTTATGATTTCCTTCCGTCTGGGCTCCCATAACATGAAGGCAGATGCGTTGTTGCGCCAATTCTCCTCGGAAGCTGAGGCCTCGGACGTGGGCACAATTGTTCCCCCTCCTGTTTGGTGGGGGCCTTGGTATGGGAAATCAGGGATCGGGACCTCCGGGTAAGCTATTTGTTCCATCCACCGTGCGCCCGTGTGTCCTGCATTGGCTGCACACTGCGCACTTCGCCTGTCACCCTGGCATTCGTCATATGGTGTCTTTGTTGAAACTGTCCTTTTGATGGCCTTTGTTGGAGGGGGATGCACATGAGTATGTTGTGCGCGTTCTAAAAGCAGTCACCAGGCGACTTCTAGGCTTTTGCCCTTGGTCACTTTGAACTTTGTCATGGGGCTGCCGCGTTCCTCTGGTCACTTGGTCATCCTTACCATCGTGGACAGATTCTCTAAGGCTGACCATTTTGTTCCCTTGCCTAAAGTCCCTTCTGTCTTTGAGACTGCTCTCTTACTTGTTGATGACGGCCTCAGTTTGTGTCGTGCGTGGAAGCGGGTTTTGCACAGCTTTGGGGTGGGAGTGAGCCTCTCCTTGGGCTATCACTCACAGTCTAATGAGCAAACTGAGAGGACAAACCAACAACTGGAATCCGTGCTCTGCTGTTTGGTTTCGGTTAATCCTGCTTCCAGGACCAACTGCACCGCAGCAGCAGGATTTGGCGCCAGACCAAGGTGGCGATGCTTCAGACTACAACACAAGCTTGCTGTACGGCAGATTGGAGGAGATCTCCCACTCCTCTATACACCGTGGGACAAAAGGTGTGGCTGTCCTCTGCAACTGTTCCTTTGAAATGTATTTCTAGAAAGCTGACACACTGTTTTCTGGGTCCTTTCACAATTCAATGCATCATTAATCCTGTATGTGTCAGACTGCAACTGCCCGCTTCCATGAGGACAATCCGTTTCTCCTTCTCTGCATTCTGATTGTGAAGCGACCTTCTCTCCTCGACATCTCAATGACAATCGTGCATCCACCCCAAGAGAGGGAAGAGGGCAGCTCCAGACGGCGGTCCCATAACCCAAGGTCAAGAGTACCAGAGAGTCAGATGCAGTAGGCAGCCGACCCCAGCAGAGGTGAGGCCAGCCACCTCAGCCCCAGACAAACAACCAGTGGGGAGTGGCACGGAGGGGAACCCCCACCCACAATAACAATGTCCCAAAGGGACCAAGTCTCAGCAAACCTCAGACCAAGGCCTAACCATACATGCACGCACGCGCACACATTCACAGCCACCCAAACATCTGAAGTGCAGACAAAAAGATGCCCCCAGAGCCAGCAGTGACTCTGGAATGCAGCCAACTCCTAACCCAGACATGGTGCAAGAAACAGGGGTGTAGGAAGATCCTCCAGCTTCCCTGCCCTCTCAGTGTTAAAAGTGGCTTGTTTGTCATATAAACAAGAATGGCCTGTGGCAAATAAGCCTTTATTATAACGACTCGAATTATAAAAAACAAGGAAAACGTAGGGTCAGATTTACTAATGTTTGCAGCAGCCGAAAGAGTTCTTTTAACGTTAAAATGCTGCTGGATTTACTGACGAGGCACAGCGTCAGTTTGTGGCTGACAGTTGTGAACAGGAATAATTTGCAGCTGGCCTTCTGACTTATGTATTTGTTTTACTTTCAGGAGGAGAATATTTAAATGTGAATTAAAGTCTTTTTCAGCACACATCTAATGCTGAAAAAAAATCCTGCCCATTATGGTTGTTATAGCTGGTATTTGGAGTTTATTTTTAGAATCGACACTTTGCATGGATGCTCAAAGCTGTGAGTTAAGCGCCAAAACTTTGGCTGTCCTAAAACTCTTCATTCAGTCCTCATGTTGAGTGTTTAGAGGTAAGCCCCAGTTATTGTTCCTCAATAAAACAGGTATTTTATTGAAACAGAGCAGAAATTACTTGAAATTAGCTTTGTTTTTGCCTCAGCAGTGTGCACACAGTGGGCAAATTCTTTCTATTGAATCTGTGATGAATAGAATTGGTACTTTCTTATATTTTACTGTTATGATCCAGTGAAACTCCTTTCTGCCTTCCTGTGAACTGTTTCTATGGCTGCAGTAAAATTTCTTTCCATCCATCACTTAACCCAGCTGAACTGCACTGAAGTAAAAATAAACAAAAAAAAACAATTGTTTTTGCTTGCCTGTCCAGCAGGACAGCAGAATTGTTGTCTAAAGGCCAAAAATGCCCAACAGATTTACTTTCCCAAGTGGACCCATATAGCATTTGCAAAATGGTTCCCTTTATAGCCATATTTTATTAGATTAGATCTTTACTAGGATGTTTTATTTTCAGTTATAACAATCACAATGGACAAGACCATGGGACGGAAATGAAAAAAGAAGAAAGAAAGAGAAGTTGGGAAGAAAGTTAACAGAAACACCGCTTCAGTCCCTGCTGGGGGGGAAAAAAACAACCAACACAGCAGAAAAACCACAGAAACAACTGACATATGCATTAACAGTAAATAATTAATTTAGCTAACAGTAAATAACAAATATTAAATGTTATTAAACAGCACACAGTGCTAATAATACAATATATGTTTGGAGGCAGTCAATCAAGATAGAGTGTGATAGTGTATGTTTGTACATTTGTGCGTGGGATTGTGCTTGTCTTCCATGATTTCTCCATGTAAGTATCTAATAATGTGTATGTATTAATTAGGACCTTAGGGGCACTTCTCTTCTGGCGACCTGCAGCAGGCATTTTTTTGTGTTTTCTAACTTAGTTTTCAACCAAATTTTTAACTTTGTGAGGGAACGGATTGCTTCCCTGATTTGTTTCTCATGCCTGGTCAAGAACAAACTTTGAAAAGCCTTGAGGTTTCAAGGAAACATGGGAAGAAAGGCAGTGCGTGTCAGCGTCTAAGAAAACCTTGGAGGAAGAGTCGTGTTACTCTGCCTTCTATGATTCTGACTACCACTTCCCCATCATTTTTTATTGATGAGAGAGGGGCAGCTAATCTCTTTAGACACACTAAGATTAAGAGTCCTGGACCTCACAACATTTCTGGGCAGTTACTGAAAACTTGTGCTGATCAGTCGAGTGGGATTTTTCCATCATATTTTTTCACTTTCTCTAGAGTTACAGACAGTATCTAAGATTAGAAAACAGGCTGTCATTGTTCCAGGTAAGGTACTGAATAATTTTATTTCTTGATCCTAGTTTGATCAGTTGGCTTTTTGACAAATAGGTCGCAATGCGTAAAAGTGAACAGTGTTCTTTCTGATGTACTCTCCTCTCCTCCCCAGGGCTGCTCATCTCCTATTAAAGCTGCTGATATTGAGATTGTAGAGAGTTACAAGTATTCAGGGGTTGTTCTTGACCACAAACTGTGTTTTGAGCCTCGTGTTGATACCACTACCAAAAAAGTTCAGCAAAGACTGTTCTTTTTAAGGAAAATTAGGTCTTTTAAAGAACGTTTTATTGAATCTATTATTTCTTTCTGTATCGCTGCTTGGTTTGGTAACATGACTCTGAAGAACATGAATCAGTTGGGACTTTTTTGTAAAAACTGCCAGTAAAATCTCAGGGTGTTGGCAAGATGGGCTTTCTGCCATTTATAACAAGCATGAGCTGAGGAAGGCTCATTTTATTGTTAATTGTTTTAACCGTCCACTTCACGGTGAGTTTGACTTGTTGCCCTCTGGCCGTTGTTTTAGAGTACCTGTGAGGAAAACAAAAAGACTCCAGGTTTCTTTTATCCCTACTGCAACTCGTCCCCTTAATTGCAAATAAATGTCTTGTGGCTTTTTATTAGCATTTTGTTTATTCCTATTGCTGCCCTTGCTGCTAAACTAATTTCCCCTTGTGGGGCAATAAAGAATTGAATTGAATTGAATTGAGAGAGTATGTTTTAACCATCCTGAGATGTATTGTACTCTGTTAGCTATGGAATAGTGGTGAAAGGCAGGTCTAGTCTTCCTTTATCCCTGGTCCTTTGCAGGGTTTTTAAGCTAAAATGCAGTGGTTTATTTTTGTAAAGGACTCCAGAGATACAAACGAGTTAGGCAATGGTTTACTCGTGATCACTGAGAATAAATAATTGATTCTTGGCAAAACCATCACTTTTATTGAAGCAACTCTATCCGTGAGTGATATAAGCAGAGACTTCCATCTAGTCAGATCATCTTGTACTTTCTTCAAAAGTGAAATGTGGTTTAATTTAGTTAAATCTGCATGACTAGGAGAAACATTAATACCTAAATATTTAATATCTCCAGATTACAGTGGGGTGGAAGAAGAATTATGGAAGGAGCAATTCATTGTAAGAACTATAGATTTGAACCAGTTTATCAAATAATCTGAAGCTCTTGAGAAAGAGTTTATTAATATAATTACCTCACAGAGTGGTTTGTGAATAGTGGTGAAAAAGCAACATGTAATTCCCATAAAGTATGATTTTATGTTCAACACTCTTCACTCACTATAGCCGGTGTAATTGATGGCACAATAAAAATTGTAAACAGTGAAAGGGAGAGTGGGCATCCCTGTCTGGTGCCCCTCTGGAGACAGAAGCTGGAGGATGTTTGGTCATTTGTCCTGACACAAGCTGTTGGGAAACTATATAATGTTTTAACCAGTTCATGAAGGAGTTTCTAAAACCAAATTTGTGTAAAGTTACAAATAAAAATTTCCAGTTAACTCTAGCAAATAAGTTTTTGTTTGTTTTTTTTTTGTTTTTTGCATCTAGAGATGCAATTGCATTGTAGTTTCAGCGTTTTTACTGCATGAATAATCTATCAAATTAAGTAATCAACGTGTATTTGTTGATGAATGCCTCCCATGTATGAAACCAGTTTGATTAGGATTTATTATGAGGGGGGTTATCTCTTTATAGAATTCTGCTGGAAATCAATTTCATTTTTAGATGGGTGTCTGTTGTGAGTATAAAGCTTTGTAAAAGACCCCGAAAGTGTTGTTTTTTCTTTCAGGATCATATACTATTTTAAACGATGTTCAAATGAATGAGAGGAAAAAACAAAACAAACAATCAAACAAACAAAAAGAGGTTCCATAAGGGTGCAATCCGGTCGTTAAGTGATGACGTGACGAATCCTACTTCTGGGCCTAAAGTAGTCTGCGTTTAATATGGCTTTTGTGTTGTTAACATGTTTAATGTTTTGTATTTTCTTCTATTTAATCTCAAAAAGCTCCTAAAACAGTCAGTGATCACTGTTGACCTCCCTCGGCTTTTATTACCGCAAATCATTTATTTAAGCTCAGTTTTTAAAACCTTAGGATGTAACTACAGCCCAGCCCATGCAGCAGTATATGAATGACTAACCTCGTATTGTGGATGGATTATCTCAGTTGTTCTCCTGGCTGAACTTTGGTACTTTTACAGCATCCTGCCAAGCAATTACATTTGTTCCTGACCACCAAGAACACTCACGTTAACTTTTGCGTGGAGAAAAAAGTTAGCTTGTTTATATTATGCTAACATAGCTGTGTCGCTAGCGGTCACATAGCACATCATTATAATCAGAATCAGAATCAGAATCAGAATACTTTATTGATCCCTGGGGGAAATTATTTTTTGTTACAGTGCTCCATTTTAAACCAACATTAAGACAAGACAGACAATACGCTAACTAAGAATAGTACAATATATACATATATATACATACATACATACATAAGTCACTTATAAATAAATATTTGGAAAAGAAACATGTGTAGTTGTAGCAGCAAACAGTGTGTTAAGTGGATGCGTTGTACAGGGAGATGGCCACAGGCAGGAATGATTTCCTGTGTCGTTCAGTGGTGCTTTTCGGTAATCTCAGTCTCTCACTGAACGAGCTCCTGTGACTGACCAACATGTCATGGAGTGGGTGGGAGGTGTTATCCAACATTGTCTTTATCCAGCATCCGCCTCTCCGACACCACCTTGAGGGAGTCCAGCTCCATCCCCACAACATTGCTGGCCTTACGGATCAGTTTATTAAGTCTGTTGGCATCTGCGACCCTCAGCCTGCTCCCCCAGCATGCAACAGCATAGAGGATCGCACTGGCCACCACAGACTCATAGAAAATCCTCAGCATTTTCTGGCAGATGTTGAAGGACCTCAGTCGCCTCAAAAAATAGAGACGACTCTGGCCCTTCCTGTAAAGTGCTGTGGTGTTTTTAGCCCAGTCCAGTTTATTGTCAATGTGTACTCCAAGGTATTTATAGTCCTCCACAATGTCAACACTGACCCCCTGGATTGAAACAGGGGTCAAGTGTTTCCTGGTCTTCCTGAAGTCCACGATCAGTTCCTTGGTCTTTGCCACGTTGAGCTGCAGATGATTCTGCTCACACCACGTGACAAAGGAGTCGACCACAGCCCGGTACTCTGTCTCATCATCCCTGCTGATGCATCCAACCACCGCAGAGTCATCAGAAAACTTCTGAAGATGGCAGGTCTCTGTGCAGTGGCTGAAGTCTGTGGTGTAGAGGGTGAAGAGGAAGGGGGAGAGGACAGTCCCCTGTGGTGCCCCTGTGTTGCTAATCACCTTGTCAGACACACACTGTGGGAGACGTACATATTGTGGTCTTCCTGTCAGGTAATCAACAATCCAGGACACCAGAGAAGCATCCACCTGCATCGCTGCTAACTTATCACCCAGGAGGGTCGGCCTGATGGTGTTGAAAGCACTGGAAAAGTCAAAAAACATGACCCTCACAGTGCTCGCCGGCTGGTCCAGATGGGTGTAGACACGATTGAGCAGGTAGATGATGGCGTCCTCTGTTCCGAGACTAGGCTGATAAGCGAACTGAAGGGGATCCAGATGTGGTCTTACTATGGGTCGCAGCTGGTCCAGGATGAGCCTTTCCAGGGTCTTCATGATGTGGGAGGTCAGTGCCACGGGCCTGTAATCCTGGGGGCCACTGGGACGAGGCGTCTTTGGTACAGGGACGAGGCATGATGTCTTCCACATCACCGGGACCCTCTGCAGACTCAGACTCAGCATAAACAGTTTATGAAAGACTCCACACAGCTGGGGGGCACAGGTCTTGAGGACAAGGGGACTCACTCCGTCTGGTCCAGCAGACTTGCCTGAGTGAAGTCTCCTCATTTGCATCTCAACCTGGTATTGAGTGAAGGTGATGGGTGGGGGAGGGGTGTCAGGAATCTCACAGGAGGCAACATGTGAAGAGAGAGGCTGGCACAGTGGTGTGGCTCTGGATTCCAGGCTGACTGCAGGTGAGGTTGTGGGGGTGGGAGCAGACACTGTGGTGTCGAATCTATTGAAAAACAGATTCAACTCGTCGGCTCTATTCTCACCTCCCTCAGCTCCCCTGCTGTTGGTTGGCCTGAATCCAGTGATGGTCTTCATGCCCCTCCACACCTCTCTCATGCTGTTCTGCTGGAGTTTCCACTCCAGCTTCCTCCTGTAATTGTCCTTAGCCTCTCTGATCTTGTCCTTTAGTAACACCTGGACCTTCCTCACCTCCTCTTTGTTGCCCCCTCTGAAAGCCCTCTTCTTGTTGTTGAGGAGGGCTTTGATGTCCTTAGTCACCCACGGCTTGTTATTTGGGTAACAATGAACAGTCTGAGCTGGAACAATGGAGTCGGTGCAGAAAGTTATGTAGTCTGTGATACACTCAGTAAGCCCATTGATGTCCTCGGCGTGAGGCTCACAGAGTGTTTCCCAGTCGGTCACCTCGAAACAGCCCTGTAGTTCCGCTATTGCCTCCTCTGACCACCTCCTAACAGTCCTGGTGGTCACAGGTTCCCTCCTCACAATTGGCACATAGCGGGGGGTGAGGTGAATCAGGTTATGATCTGACCTACCAAGTGGGGGGAGGGAGGAGGAGCTGTATGCATCCTTGACGTTAGCATACAGTACGTCTAAAGTTATATACCAGCTAGCCAAACTTCATGTAACAAGTGTCACCTGGCAGTTTGTTGCTCTCTGCCAGGTGATTGGCTGAAGAGCTGTGAAAAGGTAGTGGGTGTGTGGGGGGAAGTCAGCGCACTTCTGTGGAAAAAACCAGAGGCAATTAATTCACTCAGGTGCGAGTGGGTATACTGTCATGTGACCACGAATTTTAATAGAAGAATTGATCAAGCCCTAGATCGACTGCGCGCAGGGAAACTGATCAATATTCGGTGCTGTCTCTGCTGTCCTTTTTTCGTTCTTTTGATTGATTTGTAATTTTGTTTTGGTTAGTCCGTCCAGCCGTAAAGGGGGTTATTGATTGAGAGTAAGTTGTGTAAGGGCGGACTAACCTCCCTTTTTGTTTTTTGTTTAATTGTTTGTGCCTCTTCCCTTTATCTCCCAGATTGCAGGCCATGCATAGCACTGATTCCCAGCTGCGCTGAGACCCGAATTGTTTGCAGTGTGTGCCACGATTGCAGTGTCGCTAAGCAGGTTGTGACGGGTTGCAGTGTTATTTTCGCACAGTTTGTGTGGTAAGTCTCATATGCAGCTGGGATATCAGCAGGATGTGTTGTAAGTCCTGTCTGGAAATGACTGGGAATTTGCATGTCTAACTCATGTAATAAATAAATGATCAATTTATTTCTTTGCCCCGTTTACTCATCCCTTGTCCTCGGTTACATTCAGTAACCCTACAAATGTCACTGCTGTTTAGTTTTCTGTCTGTATGTTGGAAGTGATAACAGAGCTGTACATTTTAATTTGTTTCCAAAACCCCGCAGTCAGGAAATGCTATATTGTATTTAGATAGAAGCTAGCGAGCTAACTCCCTGCTAACTTCTAACTCCGTTAAATGTCATAAATTCCGTTTTCATGGATGCCTGGATGTTAAACTCAATTGTTACACCTGGTAGAGCAGAACGCTGATCATTTTATTAAAGATGAAAGACTTTAGACAGTTTTTCAACTCTCAGTAATGCCATAGTGATCGTTTGATATATGGACCTGCAACGAAGTTTAGGCCCAGACACGGCTAGTGACGTCAGACTTGACGACCGGATATGTACACCCGGATGGTGTTTCAGCTGCTGGCTGAATTCCAAAGATTCCCTCAAGAAATTGAATTCACAATATAGAATGTTGACCAGAGACAACCTCGCGCCGAAGCTGGAAAATCGCTTATCAATTAATTCCAGAATGTCTGCAAATGTCTGCAGAGAAAATATGGTTTTGGTTGTGTTTTTTTTGTAACTGACACTCAACACAGATGAGTGAAAGCAAGAGCTGCACATTAGCATCTTCATTAATCTCTCCTGACTTTTCCCCCTGTTTAAGAGCACAAAAGTTGGAGGCACTGCAATGTTTGGCTTGAGGACCATCCCTGACCTGTAAGAGAAATCCTCTTGTCAATCACCATTGACTTGATGAGAAATAGCATGAAACCTGGCTTAAGTCTTCGCACCCCAGTGAGAAATATTGTTCCAAAAGCACGAACAGCTCCATGTGGCGCAAAGATTTTAAGATATCAGGTCAAATAGGAGAGCCTGGGCAAAAAGACAGACTCACATTTTCCAGTCTGACCAGACAAATTGAAAATGGGATCAATAAAGGCTACCCAGAATCAGAAATAACTGATGCTATAATTTGTGCTATCACACCAGGCTTGCAGTTAAGGAGTTACCTAACTTATCTTCTCAGGTCTCATTACCAGGAGAAAAGTGCCACAGAGTTATAGAAACAACTCATCTCTGAGGTTCAGAGTAGTAGAGAGATGCCCAACAATTTCTTGATCAGGACAATGGACATGAGATAGAAAATCCTGCTTGCTTCTCAGGGGGTTGAATGTATGTATCTAAAATATGATCCCTTAGCTACTGCAAACAAATACTTCAGATGAATTGTTGCTAGAGAAGCTAAATATCCCAGTCACAAATGAAATGGAAATCCAGCTCCATCATGAGTAGCTACTGTATATACTGTCCAGTCTAATGATTCCCCAGTGGGAAAGAGAAGCATAGCCCAGAAAAGAGTTCCTCCTTCCCGCCGATCTTCTCAGAGATATAAAAGAAATGCATGCTGACATGGTGCTGCTAAAAGATTTGAGGGCTGAAGTTACCCAAATAAAAAAAAAACCATTCAAACTCAACACCAGCATCTCAGCAGCCCGTTTTACCACCAGCACCCTTCTACAGCAGCACAGAAATACCACCCAGGGCATAGACCTAGGCATGTGAAGGGAACAGCACAGTGGGACACAGGTTCACAACGTTGTGCTACAGATGAGATGTTTGCATGAAACAGAAGAGACAGACTTTTAATTCATTTGAAAGCCTGATGCTTAGCCTTGTCCACCCTAGCTGTAAAACTCAGAAACCAGTTTTACTTGTTATCATCTATCGTCCACCTGGGCCTTACACAGAGTTTCTGTCTGATTTCTCAGACTTTTTATCTGATTTAGTTCTGAGCTCAGATAAAATAATTATTGTGGGTGATTCATCCATGTAGATGCTAAAAATGACAGCCTCAACATGGCATTTAATCTGTTATTAGACTCAATTGGCTTCTCTCAAAATGTAAAAGAACCCACCCACCACTTTAATCACACTCTAGATCTTGTTTTAACATATGGCGTAGAAACTGAACATTTAACAGTGTTTCCTGAAAACCCTCTCCTGTCTGATCATTTCCTGATTACATTTACATTTACAATAATTGATTACACAGCAGTGGAGAGTAGACTTTATCAAAGTAGATGTCTTTCTGAAAGTGCTGTAACTAAGTTTAAGAATATAATCCACCCACGGTTATCATCTTCAATGCCCTGTACCAACATAGAGCAGAGCAGCTATCCGAATGCTACTCCAACAGAGGTCGATTATCTTGTTAATAATTTTACCTCCTCACTACGTACGACTCTGGATACTGTAGCTCCTGTGAAAACTAAGGTCTCAAATCAGAAGTACCTGACTCCGTGGTATAATTCTCAAACACGTACCCTAAAGCAGATGACTCGTAAGCTGGAGAGAAAATGGCATATCACAAATTTAGAAGATCATCATTTAGCCTGGAGAAATAGTTTGCTGCTTTATAAGATAGCCCTCCGCAAAGCCAGAACATCTTACTATTCGTCACTGATTGAAGAAAATAAGAACAACCCCAGGTTTCTCTTCAGCACTATAGCCAGGCTGACAAAAAGTCAGAGCTCTTTTGAGCCAACCATCCCTTTAACGTTTACTTGTAATGACTTCATGAACTTAATCATCCAATAATATAATAATAAAATCCAATAATAACTCCAATAATCATCCCACAGATGTAATATTATCTACAGCTACTCTTAGTACCGTTGATGTTAAGTTACTCTTTTTCTCCAATTGATCTTTCTGAGTTAACTTCAATAATTACTTCCTCCAAACCATCAACGTGTCTTTTAGACCCCATTCCTACAAAACTGCTCAAAGAAGTCCTGCCATTAACTAATCCTTCGATCTTAAATATGATCAACCTATCTCTAATAATCGGCTATGTACCACAGGCCTTCAAGGTGGCTGTAGTTAAACCTTTACTCAAAAAGCCATCTCTAGACCCAGCAGTCTTAGCTAATTATAGGCCAATCTCCAACCTTCCTTTCATATCAAAAACCTTGAAAGAGTAGTTGTCAAACAGCTAACAGATCATCTGCAGAGGAATGGCTTATTTGAAGAGTTTCAGTCAGGTTTCAGAGCTCATCACAGCACAGAAACAGCTTTAGTGAAGGTTACAAATGATCTTCTTATGGCCTCTGACAATGGACTCATCTCTGTGCTTGTCCTGCTAGACCTTAGTGCAGCATTCGATACTGTTGACCATAATATCCTATTAGAGCGATTAGAACATGCTGTAGGTATTACAGGTACTGCGCTGCAGTGGTTTGTATCATATCTTTCTAATAGACTCCAATTTGTACATGTAAATGGAGAGTCCTCTTCACACACTGAGGTTAATTATGGAGTTCCACAGGGTTCAGTGCTAGGACCAATTCTGTTTACACTATACATGCTTCCCCTAGGCAGCATCATTAGAAGACATAGCATAAATTTTCACTGCTATGCAGATGACAACCAGCTCTATCTATCTATGAAGCCAGATAACACACACCAATTAGTTAAACTGCAGGAATGTCTTAAAGACATAAAGATCTGGATGGCCGCTAACTTTCTGCTTCTTAATTCAGATAAAACTGAGGTTATTGTACTCGGCCCTGAAAATCTTAGAAATATGGTATCTAACCAGATTCTTACTCTGGATGGCATTACCTTGGCCTCCAGTAACGCTGTGAGGAACCTTGGAGTCATTTTTGACCAGGACATGTCCTTCAACGCACATATTAAACAAATATGTAAGAATGCTTTCTTCCATTTGCGCAAAATCTTTACAGTTAGAAATATCCTGTCTCAGAGTGACGCTGAAAAACTAGTTCATGCATTTATTACTTCCAGGCTGGACTACTGCAATTCATTATTATCAGGATGTCCTAAAAACTCACTGAAAAGCCTTCAGCTAATCCAAAATGCTGCAGCAAGAGTACTGGCAGGGACTAGAAAGAGAGAGCATATTTCTCCTGTTTTGGCTTCCCTTCATTGGCTTCCTGTTAAATTCAGAATTGATACATTAAAATAACAGCCTGCATTCCATCGAAATCACTAATGAGATGTTATGGCACAGCAAGAACATTACTAACCAAAATAACAACGTAAATAACGTTTCAACATAACTTTATTATTCCATGAGTTATTTACAAGTTTCTCTTTGTTCACAGCCATTGACATGTCAAAGAGGTTAACACGTGAGGAGCGGATCACAATTGTGTTGATATCTGGTGAACGCAGTAACCGGGTCATTGCAGCAGATTTCAATGCAAGACACCCTACGAGACCACCCATCTCCCATGCTACAGTTAGCAAACTGCTTGCTAAGTTTCGCGAAACTGATTCAGTGTTGGATTTGCCCAATATGTGGACGCAAGAAAACTGTCACTAATGAAGAAACAGCAGTGGCTGTCCTAGCTTCATTCAGCAAGAGCCCACAGCATAGCACGTCACTGGAGAGTGGCATTAGTCGAACATCCCTTCGGCGGATATTAGCTACTCACAAATGGCACCCTTACAAACTTCAGCTACTGCAGCATCTCAACGAGGATGACCCAAATTGGCGCACAGAATTTGCAGAATGGGCAAAACAAAAACTGGAACAGGAACCTCAGTTCACGCAGAAGATTTTGTTCAGTGATGAGGCAAACTTTTATGTGAATGGTGAAGTTAGCAAACAAAACCACCGCTATTGGTCTGACACTAACCCACATTGGATGGATCCCTCCAAGACTGTTGGACCAACAAAAGTGATGGTTTGGTGTGGTATATGGGGTAAAACAATAGTGGGTCCATTCTTCATCAATGGAAACCTCAAGGCCACTGGATATTTGAAATCGCTACATGATGATGTGTTTCCCTCTTTATGCACTGAAGCTGGCACGTTCCCTGAGTTTTTCCAGCAACACGGTGCACCACCACATTATGGGTGCCAGGTCCGAGCATTCCTAGATGAACAGTTTCCTGGAAAGTGGATTGGTCGCCGTGGGCCAGTGGAATGGCCCCCAAGGTCTCCTGATCTGACCCCCTTAGACTTTTATCTTTGGGGTCATCTGAAGGCAATTGTCTATGGTGTGAAGATACCAGATGTGCAGCACCTGAAACTACAAATACTGGAATGCCTGTGCTGGCATTTCTCCTGCGGTGTTGCTGTCAGTGTATGAAGAGTGGGAGAAGAGGGTTGCACTGACAATCCAACACAATGGGCAGCACATTGAACACATTTTATAAGTGGTCAGAAACTTGTAAATAACTCATGAAAGAATAAAGTTACGTTGAAACCAAGCACACCATTGTTTTTCTTAAGATAAGAGAGAGAGATAAGATAGAACTTTATTAATCCCTCGGGTGGGTTCCTCTGGGAAATTCGACTTCCAAAAAAAGCACAGCAACGACCGAAGTTACAGTTACAGAACTGTTATATATATATATATATATATACACACACACACACACACACATATATAAATACAGAGACAAATATAAATAAAATATACAAAGGGGATAAATAGAATAAATAGGAATAAAAAATAAAAAATAAAAATACAAGTTCTTGTGACATTACCAATAAGTTTGATGTGTCACATGGCCCTCTTCCTATTGAAAAAAACAAAAGTTGTATCCAAGATGGCTGACTTCTAAATGGCCACCATGGTCAGTGTTGGGAAGGTTACTTTTAAAATGTATTCCATTACAGAATACAGAATACATGCCCCAAAATGTATTCTGTAACGTATTCCGTTACGTTACTCAATGACAGTAACGTATTCTGAATACTTTGGATTACTTAATATATTATCATGCTTTTTACAACAACGTGAATGTACTATTGCTGTGTGATTTATTACTATTACTGAAGGTCCGCGACTCCGAACTGTAGTAAAGGGACCTCTGACTAATACGGCGGGGTCCCTGTCAGCTCGTAGCCGAAAAATAGCTTTACTTTGTTGTGTGGGTCAACTTTTCTTGCGAGAGACAGAGAGAGGCGTTGAACTTATTGTTTTCGGAGGAAAACACGAACACAGCGTACAGTCGAGTCTTAATAGCTTACTTACAACTGGGCTCGTCACGCTCTCTTCTTGGCTGCAGTGGTTATTATTATATTTACATGCTTCCAGCTCCCATTTTTGCTCGATGACAACTCGTACCTTTCCACTCCCCTTTTTCTCCCTCCTCGCGCTCACAGACATATAACGTGTATGGCAGTCCATTCTCCCTGCAACACGGACTACACTGCCCATGATGCTACATTCTTTAGAGCTATGCTTGTAGCATTCTGCCTGTTAGCTTAGCACAACAACAACAACGAAAAGGCGCTCTCTCACCCAGGAAACACACAGTCGCAGAGAGAGAGAGAGAGCGTCGCCCTGTAACCATGGCAACCGTAACGCTGCCGCCTGGAACAAAAGAACGTAGCTGTCAAAGAAAACCCAAACAGTCCTGACCCGCGACAATATGAAACAGGAAAGTACCGCAGTGTAATCCATTTATTTCAACAAAGAAACTGTATTCTGAATACCACCTTTTTAAACGGTAACTGTAACGGAATACAGTTACTCATATTTTGTATTTTAAATACGTAACATGTATTCCGTTACTCCCCAACACTGACCATGGACACCACCCATCTTGAAGAGTTTGCCCCCTCACATATACAGTACTAATGTGCCACAAACAGGACTTTAATATCACCAACCATTCCCATGTTATTACAGTGTATCCATATAAATGGCCCACCTTCAGTTTTCAGGCCCCTCTTCTGTGGAACCAGCTTCCCTTTTGGATTTGGGAGACAGACACCTACTTTTAAGATTAGGCTTAAAACTTTCCTTTTTGCTAAAGCATATAGTTAGGGCTGGACCAGGTGACCCTGAACCCTCCCTTAGTCATGCTGCAATAGATCTAGGCTGCTGGGGGATTCCCATGATGCATTGAGTTTTTCCTTTCCAGTCACCTTTCTCACTCACAATGTGTTAATAGACCTCTGCATTGAATCATATCTGTTATTAACCTCTGTCTCTCTTCCACAGCATGTCTTTTATCCTGTCTTCCTTCTCTCACCCCAACCGGCCGCAGCAGATGGCCGCCCCTCCCTGAGCCTGGTTCTGCCGGAGGTTTCTTCCTGTTAAAAGGGAGTTTTTCTTTCCCACTGTCGTCAAATTGCTTGTTGGGTTTTTCTCTGTATCTATGAAGCGCCTTGAAGCGACTTTTGTTGTGATTTGGCTCTATATAAATAAAATTGAATTGAATTGAATAGAAGAAGCCATGTCATGAGATCAGAGCTCCACTGACTAATATTGTCAATACTCAACCTTTTGAACTCATATCAATTGATTTCCCACACCTTGAAAAGTGCAAGACCAGTTATGAATACATTATTGTAGTCATTGACCATTTTACACTTTTTGCCCAGGCTACAACTTCCAAATCAGGTAAAACTGCTGCATGCAAAATCTTTCATGACTATGCTCTAAGATTTGGCTTTCCAGCACGAGCGCATCATGATCAAGGTGCTGAATTTGAAAATTAGCTGTATGTGCAACTGAAAAACTACTGTGGAGCTGCTGAGTCCAGGACTACTTATGAGTGCCTTCGTCTCCTCCGTGCTGATGTTGGATGCTGGGGTTTTGCATTGCTGGGACAGGCCATCAAAGAAGTGGAAAAGAGGGCTTTGTTATCCTACCCTGGAACACCACCAAGTCATTGGTTTAGGTATGTGGATGACACCTGGGTGAAAATCAAGTCTCAGGACTTACCAAAATTCACAGATCAAATTATCTCTGTGGACCAACACATCAAATTCACCAGAGAGGATATGAAAAGGGGCAGGTTAGCCTTCTTAGACTGTGAGATTTCCATCAGTAATGGGGGACATCTAAAAGGTGATGTGTACCATAAACCTACGCATACGTATTTAAGGTTTGACTCTCATCATCTACTGGAGCATAGATTGAGTGTCATGAGGATGCTACAACACAGAGCGAACACCATCCCCACAGACACAGCAGCCAGGGAATCAGAAGAACATCACATTAAGAAGGCCCTGATTTAATGTGGTTATCCCAGCCGGACATTTGTTAAAGCTGGGAAGATTCAAGATTGTTTATTTGACACCTAAAGACACTTAAAGAAAGCTCCAGTCGATCCAGGAGAGAAGGACAACTGCTGCCTAAACAAAAACCTAGTAATCCCGTATGTGTCAAGAGTATCGGAACAGTTGAGACGCATTTTTTCTAAACACTGCATTTCTGTGGCTTTTAAACCCCAAAACACGTTGCACCAAAAATTGGTCCACCGCAAGGATCGGGTCCCCCGACACAAATAGAGTAATATAGTGTACACTGTTAAGTGCCAGGAGGACTGCCATACATTAGGTAAACCAAACAACCTCTGGCAAAGTGGACGGCAGAACACAGAACAGCCAACTCGTCAGGCTAGGACTCAGTCAATTTACACCTACGGTGGACACTCTTTCAGCAATAAGAATGTACAGATCCTGTACAGGGAGGAACGTTGGTTTGAGAAGGGAGTCAAAGAGGCCATTTACGTGAAAAGGGAAAGACCATCTCTGAATCAAGGAGGGGGCCTAAGGGTACATCTGTCACCATCTTACAATGCTGTGATTGCAGCCATTCCCCAACTCTCTGTATATGGTACTCATGGCCATTGATCAGTGGTCTTTGATCAGTGGTTGTTGATGTCATAAGAATTTGCATATTAATGATCAAGGAACTCAATTCCAAGCCATAGGTTATTTCAGAGGGGTTTGTGGTTGTGGTGCTAGTTATTATGCAAAGTCAGTCATTATGCAAATGTACTGTTTATAAGGTTTGGGAAACTTGCAGTCAGCGGAGACTGAGGAAGTCACTTGGACGAGTGACGAAACGTTCCACTGAAAATACTGCATCCAGATGAAGAGACTCAACTTTTGGTGAGTGCTCAGACTAGAAAATATAGGAACCAGTCCATTTGATAACTGTGGCCATAGAGACAAACTGCTGAAAAACTAAATGCAACTGCAGACAATGAATACCTTCTTCTTGAGAAGATTTCATTGTGCATTCATACTTCAGTGTTAAATCTGCATCATTTGTACATCACAACCACAAACCCCTCTGAAATAACCTACTGCATATCCCAACGGACACCTCCCTGGAAAGGTAACATGTCACACTGATCCAGTGGCAACTATTGGGATCGGCCTGTTCAGTCCCTTCAAACCCTCATATGCATTTCCACTTACTTTTTTTACACAGTCCATTTTGCTTCAGAAGGTTCCTAACTGAGAGAAAGGTGAGCCAGAGGTATCTGTGTGGTAGCAATAATAAGAGCTGTTTCTCTATCTCTATTCTTTAAATACAAAATAAAGGAGCTTCAGTGCTTCCATTAGCATAGGAAACACTGGAGCATCATTTATGAAAGAGGAGGAGAAAACGCTGTCCCATAAATTATTGTAATGGATCACTGGCATACAAACAATCTGTATAATAAAATTGCACAGATCATGGAATTTCCTCCCCCTAATCCTTAACAAGGAGGAGGACATGAGATGAGAAATGACTTTGGTTCACAAGAGTAAAATATAAGAAAATAAGATTGATTTAATTTTTATGTGCTATGGGATAGATTTACTAAATTCAAATCATTGTGATGTTGCAGTTGCTTGGTGACCTATCAGCAATGTACTTTAATTTAATTTATATAGAAAGATACAGCTTGTTCACTGCAGTAAAAAACAACATTATGCGACTACTGGATCAATAATCCAGCCTGAAAACATCACTGCAATTCAGATAAATGACAGGAAGCCAAAGGAGAATCTATATACTTTTGATATAACCAAAAACTCTTCTGATAAGACTGAGGTGTTATATTTTCAGAGGACTGCACAAGAGAACTTCTGTACAAGTTGCAAACCTTTTTCCATACAAAGTAAACAAAAAGCAACAATTGCTGTACATCATATAGGTTATGTGGGAGTCTCTACAGAGTCCCTGCAGAAGCCTAAATCAGCTCTTAGTCTACAGCTGTTAGGGTATACCCTACACTGTTAAAGGCCAAACTTCAATGAGATTCCATTTAAAATGTGTTCAGGAGGATGTTGGTTTTCCTTTATGAACTAATGCCCTATGTTCTGTCTAGGTTCCACCTCCTCTGTCCTGATTGGATGCTGCTCACAGAATCCACCTAATTGCCAATCAGCAGAGCACTACTTAATGCCTGTGGAGCTGTTTTTCTGGGCCCCCTGGCCATTTTGATTGCTGTACCTGTGCAGGATTGCATGCCTTTTTGACTTGTATGTGCATTTTGTGTTTCTGAGTTCAGACTGCTTGTAGGGGAGAGCTGCCTTTTGTTTTGATTCCCTGTTTCCTCCTGTTTATGTGATGTTAGGTAGGTTATAGGTTTGTAACAGAGGACAAGGTACGAGTAAAAGGGGCAAGGAAATAAATTGATAATTTATTTATTACATTAATTAAACATACAATTTCCCAGTTATTTTCAGACAGAACTTAAAACACGTCCTGCTGATATCCCAGCAGCACATGAGACTTACCACACAAACAGTGCAAAAAATAACAACACTGCAAACTGTCACACCCCGTTTAGCGACACTGCAATCGATTTATCTGTGGCAAGCACTGCAAACAATTCAGGTCTCAGCACAGCTGGGAATGCATGACCTGCAATCTGGGATATAAAGAGAAGTGGCACAAACAAAAAACAAAAAGGGAGGTTAGTCCACCCTTACACAACTCACTCCCAACCAACAACCCCCTTTACAGCTGGACGGACTAACCAAAACAAAATTACAAATCAATCAAAAGGACGAAAAAGGACAGCAGAGACAGCACAGAATATTGATCAGTTTCCCTGCACGCAGTCAATCTAGGGCTTGATCAATTCTTCTATTAAAACTCGTAGTCACACGACAATATACCCACTCGCACCCGAGTGAATTAATCACCTGTTTTTTTCCACAGAAGAGCACTGACCTCACCCCACACACTCACTACCTTTTCAAAGCTCTTCAGCCAATCACCTGGCAGAGAGCAACAAACTGCCAGGTGGCACTTGTTACAGGTTGTATATTTTGTTTTCTTTGTGTTAGGCAAGTTCCTTTTATTTTCATATCAGGGATGTTTTGTTTGCTATGTTGGTCTCACCTCTCCCTGAAGTTAACCCTCAGTCTGAACTAGAACTGAATTAGAATTTCTAGCAAGAAATAAACCTTTTAACTTACCATCTTGGCTCTTCCTTCACTATTTACCTTTATGTTGGTCCCTTCTAACCCCTAGACTAGCCTGGGGACATAACAAATGAGAGAGCGAAAAGCAGTAGTGTTTACCATCATCTTCCATATTTTAACATTTAATAATAAAACTGATGTCATTCCACTGTTCAATCCATTCATCATTTTGCTGGTCCTTTTGTGTTTTTACTTGATATAGCAGAGGTGGTTGTTGACAGATGGAGCACAGTACATCTGCTGACAGCACTGAAAAACTGGAGCTTCGGTATTACTGAATTTGTTAAATATGCTGAATGAATACACAACATAATGACTCGTGTTCCTCACTTAGGCTACTATTTAAGATGAATGGCTAATTAAAGCATTTTAAAATTATGTTAATTACTCGAGTATCAAAGGCTGCTATCCTGGGCCCGTATCCCTAAAGATTCTGAGAATCCTCTCAGAGAGCTCCTAACTTAACCTAAAAATTCCTTGCCAGGAGCTTTAGCTTAGAAGTGATTCCAGAACATTTTCAGTGAACTCTGAGCAAGGAATGGATGGAAAATCTTATCTTAGTGAGGAGGTGTGGTTGACCCCGTTGCTAGGTATGAGTCATCATTTCAAAAGCCGTGATTGGTTGATCCTACAAGTTTGATGGAAATGAGTTTTTGGTGATAATGAGCAAAGGATGTACCCTCAAATCAATAAACATAATTATACACTCTAATCTTACGCTGACTGTAATTGTGAATAATATTTCACATTCAAGAAAATATCTGGAAAATGAATAGTAAGCTGTAGGGGTTATAGCCTAACATTAGAATCTAAAATATGTGAAAACTTAAACTCATTACACCCTGTTCAAATAATGATTCGTGTCTTATTTGCTCATATTAATATCCTAGCTGGCATATTTTGTACTTTCACTCCCATATGGACCCCATTGAAAACAAGATGGCCTATCTCAAGGGGCTGTCCTTAATGAAGTAGAAATCACAACGTTACAAGTCCAGTGTGGTCTTAATGAGGGTAACACGGCTCAGCTTTTATCAATGTCTGTGATTGCTGGCTGGTCTATTTATAAAGGCTTGTTAACAAATATCCTACAAACACAGAAAATGGAGAAAAAAGGACTCGCAAGCCGAACTGGACTGAGGAGCAAGGTTTGTTGCTGGCCCAGTTGGTGAATGAACATAAAGGTATGTTACGAGGAAAATTTGGCCCAACTGTCACTAGCCAAGGCAAGAGGCGCGCCTGGGACACAATATCCCAAATAATCAATGCCTCTTTTCCACTGGTGGTGCGGACAGGCGACGGTTGTGAGATAAGGTGATATGTGCTGCAGTCCAAGGCAAAAGATGAGATTGCAGCACACAAGCAGGAATCCTCACTCACAGGTGAGCAAAATATTATAGCCTACCACATAATCTGGCAACTTGCGCCTGCTGGCAAAGTTAATTTACATGCCTAAGTACTGTGTTCATTGACTGTTTCTTTCTAGGGGGTGGACCACCTGCAAAGCGGCTGTCCCAGGTGGCTGACACTGTCTTTCAAGTCCTGGGACACTCTGAGGTCAGTGTCACCGGGCTGCCAACAGGCATTGACACATCAATGATGCAGGCCCTTGAAGTGCAGCAAAGGTAGGACATAGGGTTATTCATATCTACAGTGTTTATTCATTGCAGAAGCCATTTCATGTGTTATCCATGCTCATTGTATTAAATTAATTTAATCAAAACAATAATTAAACTAGGCCTATGTATTTCTGTAGCATGGAGCCATCACAAGAACCGGGCCCATCAAGTTTGCCGATGAGATTGCCGCCTGAACTATCTGCAGCTGCTACTCAGGATAGCCCGGCGGATCAAACACCATTCCCATCCGCAGCACCTGCTCTGTCAGCATCCCTGCAGGAGAGCAGATTGCAACTCACAATTGATGTGTTTGAACAACAACAAAAAAGTCCTTTCCCTTCAGGAGGAGTACTACCGCCTTAAAATTGAACACCTAAAAAATAAACCATTTACAGATTGTGTTCTGTGTCTTGCATTTAACAATTGCAGGTGATGTGCAGTAAAACTGTGGTAGTTCTTAATACCATCACAAGTTCTCAAAAGACATGGGGCTACAGCTTGCCTGAAATGTAAATTTGTGAAGTTTGCCCTGTAAGGCAGTCCACTCTGGGCTAGGTTCCCCTGTGGAATGTAAATATCTTCTTCACCACCATCCTCCAGAGGTTCTGCAATCTGTCTAACCTTGCAAATATTGTGTAATATTGCACAGGCTATGATGACTTTGCTGACTTTTTCAGGCCTCAGCCGCATCTCTCTGTGGAGAACATGAAAGCGCCTCTTAAGCTGGCCTATGCCACGCTCCACCACTGCTCTTGTTGTCTTGTGGGCCCTACAATAGAATACAGAGACCTTTAATTATTTGATGGAAATATTGCACTACTTGGATGCTCTAACATATTGCTTGCATTTCATTTCCATGATTTTTGTATTGTTTGGCTTACCTGTTATAGTTTAGTTGGGGCCCTTGGCGTGGCTGGAGATAAGGTGTAAGGAGCCATGGTTTGCATGGGTAGCCACTGTCCACTAACAAGTGGTAATTAGCTGGCACATAGCGTCTCTCAAAAAGCTGTCTGATGCTACTCTCGGAGAGCATTCTCGCATCATGTGTGGAGCCTGGCCATTTAGCCACAATGTCCAAAATCTTACAGGCCGCATTGAATACTATTTGCACATTGATGCTGTGGAAATTCCTCCTGTTAACAAAGACAGCCTCGTCCTCTGATGGTGCAATTATTCTCACATGTGTTCCATCAATTACACCCACAACGCCAGGGAATCCTGCAATGTCCATAAATGCCCTTTTATGTGTGTGTAAAGTGCGGGCATCCAGCGGGAATGAAACAAATTGTCTCACAATATTAGGTTGTGACAAAGCTGTCAGTGTTTGGGTGATGACTGCTGACGGAGGATTGGGACAGACCCAAGTCATCACTGCTGCATTGTTGCATTTTCCCGGTTGCCAAATACCTCAGGGTTGTGATTACTTTAGTCTCCGGTGTAATAGCGTTGTGGCGTCGAGTTGGTGAAGTAATTGCATCTCTAAGGAGATCCACCACAAACATGATTCCTGCACGATCCAATCTGTAGCGTCTCAATAATTCCCTGTCATCCAGTGTTTGCAGGACATCTCTCCTGCCTCTTCTGTTGGCCATTTTGTGCAGCTACTTAGGGGAACTCCTAAGCCACTAAAAGTCCTCTTCCCTGCTCTTAGCAGATCTCACCTTAGGAGCCCTTTTAAGCGCTAGGAATCTCGAGGAATAGCTTTTATATTAACTGGGATAGTCGTGTCACTTTTAGGGGAAATTCTAAGAAAACGTCATGACTCTGAGAATTTTCTTAGAATTTGGCCGCTAGGAGCCACTTTTTGCACAAAGATTCTTTAGGGATACGGGCCCTGATCTCCATCACAGAGCCATTCTTAAAGTTTGCCTTTATGAAAAAACTAGAGTGCGCTTTCTAACATTCACACACTTTCATACTGCAACGTAGGGTTAGTATCTTGCCCAGACTGCTCGATCTCCTGAGCCACAGTAGAAAACTCACAGTGAGCAGAGTGCTTGTGGTCCCTTTGTGAAAGACCTCCAACATTGTGCTACGGGGGACTATGGGGTCACAAGATAAGGGTTTTCCTCCATTGCAACACTCTACAAAAGCGCAGTAAAACAATCAACTGTTACACATTACAATAAATAACCAAGCATTGTAATTGGACTCAGCACTGAGGTGGAGTATTCTGCCACCTTGTGAGTCTGGCAGGTTGTACACTGCAGTGTAAACAAAGGCTGACAGGATCAATAACGGAGCCAGTCTTGTGTTGTGCCAATCCCAATGCAGCAGCTAGAGTTAAGGTAGCAGGAGACATCTAGACAACCTGCTAAGCTTAGATAAGCTCAGCAAAGAATCCAGATACCAGAACCTTGCAAACACAGGAACAGTGGCGAAAAGACAGACAGTGAAGTGTGCTCTAATTACACCTATATACACCAAATATGAAATAAAGAAAGGCTTTATTACATACAGTACATGTCATTATGTATTTCTGGACAAAATTAATCAAATGATAGTTTTCTTCAGGGCTATAGCCATCCTCATGCATCTCCCCTGGCTCAATGTTATCCCTCATCACATTCTCCAAGGAAGAAGCTGAAAGAACATATTGAGGCTACACTACGTACACACAAATAATGCCTGCCAACCCCCTTCATGTCACAAAACACCCCGAGTGCTTCACATAGAAAAGATTTCTCAGTCAAGTCATACATCAGGTCCAGGCAGAAGCATGTCCATGCTCATGTCTCCTAATGATGATGATGATGATGTCAGAGTTCATCGTGGCGCAGCGGTTCCTGGCTGGGCTGGATGAAGACACCCTCCATAGTACGCCACCAGTTGTGCTGATTGGGGGAGCTCATGCCGTGCACCTCCCGCTGTCCACGTATGGGGTGGCCATACTGTTCGCCCGTCACACTCAGGAAGACGTCTGTGCCCAAGTGTTTGAAGCGCACAGCCTCGTCGCGCTCCCAGTGAATGCCTTCACACTGAACCGTCCACACGTCCAGGTCGTCACCCTCGCCATTCTCTCCGAAAGCACTCACCTCCTGTGGATGGTGCAGAGGAGAAGGGAAGCATTTGTACCCTGGTGAACATCCACATGTGTTTAAAAGAGCAAGAGAAACAGTTGTGTGTGTCTGACCTGGTTATTAGACAGAGGAGAGCTGAAGTGGTGTGTGTGGAGGTTTCGTCCAGTCTTCATGTGTGTGATGCGAATGGCCTGGCCACATTTGATGGGAGCACCACGCAGACATGGATTGTTGGGCTTCCCACGAACCTGCCAGTAGCTGTTGGCATCATCTGCATTCTCCACTCCAGTTACAGACTGCTGTCCACTGCCTACACACACACACACACACAAAATTATACAATTAAGTGGCATCGAGGCATCATGCATTTATAGTACTTTTGATCTTGAATTATTAATTACTGTTCCACCAATGAAGCACAGAGTGCTCAGTGCATGCAAGCCTGTTAAGATTCAGCAGCCAAGTAGATAAAGACTTGTTGTTGAGCATTGTGCTCATAGAACAGGCTATATGCCCATTATATACAATTTCATTCTCAAGGTTTGCTAATATAACCAAAACCTTCTGCAGATGATCTCCAACTCTGCCCATTTACTTCAATAACAGTCTGCATTCCATCGAAATCACTAATTAGATGTTATGGCACAGCAAGAACATTACTAACCAAAATAACAACGTAAATAACGTTTCAACGTAACTTTATTATTCCATGAGTTATTTACAAGTTTCTCTTTGTTCACAGCCATTGACATGTCAAAGAGGTTAACACGTGAGGAGCGGATCACAATTGTGTTGATATCTGGTGAACGCAGTAACCGGGTCATTGCAGCAGATTTCAATGCAAGACACCCTACGAGACCACCCATCTCCCATGCTACAGTTAGCAAACTGCTTGCTAAGTTTCGCGAAACTGATTCAGTGTTGGATTTGCCCAATATGTGGACGCAAGAAAACTGTCACTAATGAAGAAACAGCAGTGGCTGTCCTAGCTTCATTCAGCAAGAGCCCACAGCATAGCACGTCACTGGAGAGTGGCATTAGTCGAACTTCCCTTCGGCGGATATTAGCCGTGGGCCAGTTGAATGGCCCCCAAGGTCTCCTAATCTGACCCCCTTAGACTTTTATCTTTGGGGTCATCTGAAGGCAATTGTCTATGGTGTGAAGATACCAGATGTGCAGCACCTGAAACTACGAATACTGGAATGCCTGTGCTGGCATTTCTCCTGCGGTGTTGCTGTCAGTGTATGAAGAGTGGGAGAAGAGGGTTGCACTGACAATCCAACACAATGGGCAGCACATTGAACACATTTTATAAGTGGTCAGAAACTTGTAAATAACTCATGAAAGAATAAAGTTACGTTGAAACCAAGCACACCATTGTTTTTCTTGTGACATTACCAATAAGTTTGATGTGTCACATGGCCCTCTTCCTATTGAAAAAAAACAAAAGTTGTATCCAAGATGGCCGACTTCTAAATGGCCACCATGGTCACCATCCATCTTGAAGAGTTTGCCCCCTCACATATACTAATGTGCCACAAACAGGACTTTAATATCACCAACCATTCCCATGTTATTACAGTGTATCCATATAAATGGCCCACCTTCAGTTTTCAGGCCCCTCTTCTGTGGAACCAGCGCCCAGTTTGGATTCGGGAGACAGACACTATCTCTACTTTCAAGATTAGGCTTAAAACCTTCCTTTTTGCTAAAGCATATAGTTAGGGCTGGACCAGGTGACCCTGAATCCTCCTTTAGTTATGCTGCAATAGACGTAGGCTGCTGGGGGATTCCCATGATGCATTGAGCTTTTCCTTTCCAGTCACCTCTCTCACTCACAATGTGTTAATAGACCTCTCTGCATTGAATCGTACCCGTTATTCATCTCTGCCTATTCAACAGCATGTGTTTATCCTGTTTTCCTTCTCTCACCCCAACCGGTTGCAGCAGATGGCCGCCCCTCCCTGAGCCTGGTTCTGCTGGAGGTTTCTTCCTGTTAAAAGGGAGTTTTTTCTTCCCACTGTCACCAAAGTGCTTGCTCATAAGGGGGGGGGGGGGGGGTCATATGATTGTTGTTGTTTTTTTCTCTGTATCTATTATTGTAGGATCTACTGTACGCCTTGAGGCGACTGTTGTTGTGATTTGACGCTATATAAATAAAATTGAATTGAATTGAATATGCACTTCTCTCTGAAAACAACAAGTAGATCAACAGGCGCTGCTGAGGGACAATCAATAGGTTTTTGATATAGAATAAAACTCTTCCGTTAGAAATTGCTGGAGACTGTGTGCAGTCTGTAGGTTTATACTTGAGAGGAAACTAGCAGCGTTGTTACAAACTATTCTATGGTATCTTCCAGGTAATGAAATCCTAAAAACTTAATTCTGTTCATCGGGACGTAGGATATAAAGCCTTCCTGACAGAAGGAGTGAACGATGAAGGAAGTTCAACACAGTTGAGTTTTCTTTGAACATTGACTACCATAACAAAACTGAAATGCTATTTGGAGGAAATGTATATTGCCATGATTGTTATTGGGTTTCTGTGATAAGTCAGGCTCTCTACTTCAGGTTCTGAGCGCACTCACGAGAAAAGGACTGCATCATCCCATTGAGTGTGGGCTACTCCAATCAGACACGATCTAATGATGATAGAGATGACGATGACAACGACAAAAATCCAAACAAGAACATCAAGACAATATAACAGTAAAACGTAATGCTTTTGCAAGTAGGACAAGAGTTTAATGCAGTAGAAAAATCACTATTAACATTAATACTGATAGCGTAAAAATGTTACTGTCACACAGCCTAATATAGGAGACGTAGAAAACACTTCACTTTTGTCTGAAGATCACAGTGAAATTAATTAGATTCATTGATTCATTCATTCTTGGTGTATGTCCTGTGTCCTAGTAGTTGTAATTCTAGCAGTATAAATGAGAACAAGCAGCTTAATTCTGTATTTAGAATTATGTATGAAAACATTTGGCCATTCTGCAGCACCAGCTGAACACATGCACATTCCAGTGACAACACAGTGCAGTCTCAGCTGGTACTTTACAGCTGACAGTGAAGTTGAACAGCAGTCTAATGCACTTAAACATTCAAGAATCTCTTGCAGACAATTTTGAACCAAAACACATAACCTGCTCCCAACCAGGTTACCATGGTGAATAAGTTGCTATGGTGATTTAGCTGGGCAAAAAGAGGGCCAATTTTTTGACATAGAAAGAAAGGCTTTAAGGTCAACATAGCTCGCTACCCCATCAGTCTCGCTCTGTACACAAGATTATTCAACATCAGATCCTGTCACATCCACATGTTGAAGATCTTGTGTAAAAGTGGACGTCCCTGTTCAGACTTTAAGTATATATTTTATATTGTTATATATCAGGGATGTCACCAGAATTGATACTTATGATACCCTTTGATATAATATTTATAATAATGTGTATTTATTTAATTATCTGTCAAGTACCACTGGCATGGTAGGGAGCTTATGTACCAAGGCTGCAGTTTTTCCGGAACAGATGAGTCTAGCATACACTTACAATTGTTCTTGTCCATCCTTACATGCTGATAGGAAAAGAGCAACCACTAGCACAGGAAAAAAATACACGTGGAAGACTGCAGCTAGTGCAGCTGCCATTACAGCTCTGCCCAAACAACACTTGCAAGAAACCAGATTTGTTTTGTAACTGAATTTCATGGGCAGGTGTGGGCCATTCCTTTGTTATATAAATATCAACATCATCATTAGAGCTTAGAAAAACAAAACTAATATGTTACATTACTAAATCACTGAAGCTTGAGATGCTAGCTGCGTTTCCCAGAGATTTCACTTGAAACCACTGTGACACCTTGGCCCACCCTATCATGTGACCTACTGAGGTCACTTGACATAAGGTGTGAGTTGGGGTTTTGAATGGGTTAGAGACTCAAGATGTTCCCACCTGACAATACCGCCACATCAGCACTCATATAGTAGAAGAAAACTAGAAGCAAAGACATTGCAGTGCGTGTTTTCAAAGTATTTTCCACAAAGTCTCACCCTTTCAAACTGTTGCAACATGTCTTTCTGTATTATCTGTACATCTTTGAGCTTCTGCACTGATATGTCATTAAAATAGGGGTAAAAACCGACAAAATGATACGGTCTTCAACCCAGCTGCAGCAGTAACGGCACAATGTGCCAGGTTACGAAAATCAAGCTGTACATGACCTGCAGGAATGCCAGCTTGCAACAGTGGACAGGATGTCAACTTTGTTGTATGATGCTGCATGATCTCCAACTTCTCCTAACTAAAAGTCGCAATAAGGAAGGGGTGGGCATGTTTTACTGTCTCTGCTGCCTGCAGAGAATAGGTTTTTACCTTTACCCATTTTTCTAAAATGAAAGATGCTACGCCATTTGTCTGTCCATTTTACAATCACCATCCAATATAAAGCCCAGATTTGTAACTGTGTGCTTAATATGTGGAGCCAATTACCCTTTATGTTAAGCTCAATAAATTGAATATTCTATTCTGTGATGCAGCCTGTCAAACTTATAATGTTCTGACTACAGTTAGATTCAGTGTGGAGTTTGAATGTTCTCCACTGCCCTTTGTGCAGACTAGTGACCTGTCCAGGTGTGCCCTGCCTTTCCCACTATTACAGGACAGTTTGGTCCATATTTTGTGGGACAAATATACCTGTAGACCACCACATTTCATTTAAGCAGCTTTACAAAATCCACAGTCATCTTTATACACATGTCCGATTTCAATGGTTCAAAAAATTAACAGAAAACTGACTGACAAGTAGCTTGATAGCTGGGTGAGGCCTGCTCAACTGTCATTCCATAACAAATGAAGCAGACATAATATCTACATCTGAATTCAAAGTGTTGATTTTGTCATTTAAATGTGAGACCCAAAAGAGACGTCAGTGCAAGCTGACTTGACATCAGTTAAAGTCTAGGCTGTTCTATGATTTCAGCTATATTCACTTCTAAAATGACTTATCTGAGAAAGTTTGACGTCACATGAGGCTAAAGTGGATGTGCACTTGTCCCAGGCTGGCTACACATGTAACAAGCATTACCTCGCTTTCAAACCAGCAACTTTCAGGGACAAGGCCGAAACATCTGCTAGGACCGTACGATATGAAAAAGAAGTGAGTTTCATAGTTTCAGTGAGTCACTGTTACAGTATGCAAACCTTACTTAAAGCCTCTCTACCAAATGGCAGATGTGAAAGTCAGCCTAACCCTGGTGCTTGATGGGGACGACCCCAAACTCACTGACTTAATGGATGCTCTTATAAAGCAGGTAACTCTATAATGCCAAACTGCACTGATGGGAATATCAGTTTCTCATTCTTGTGCTTATAGCACAAAAGCAGCACGCTCCCAAAGACTAACTAAGACATGCAATCATGGAGCGAACCTCTTCTTAACTTCAGCGTGGGGAAAGGTAGTCGGAAGTTGTGCTCGGGTTGAATTTCCGGGTATTTTTTGCTTCTACAAAGCTCTTCTAGCACAGTAAGCGCAATGCTGACGCCTCAGAGCTGCTGTGGCCGTACACCGGCAGCTCTCTGAACACTTACCTGAGCCGTACTTAACGTCGTGGGAGTGCAGTCGGACGTTGTGTCTGGTGTTAAACAGTTTGACTAGGGAGCCGCAGGTCACATAACTGAGCTCCGAGTCTCGTCCTTCACAGCTGGACCACAGCAGCAAGAAGAGCAACGACCTGATGAGCCCGCGGATAGTACCAACCACCTCCATCTTTGTGTCTCTGCTGTCATGACCGGCACTCACTTCCGAACCGCAATGCTGCTTTCCACCAATCACCACTTGACAAGTCCTAAAATACGGAAGACAATGTCAACACGTGATTGGTCAGAATAGGCATATGCGTCGTTATAACAGTTAACGACAAACAGTAGTAGGATTCATGCAGAAGCAGCTCCGCCCCTCACACGTTATTCCCGATTTAAACTGCCTGTCCCTCTGATGATGATGATGATGATGATGATGATGATGATGATTGGATAACCGTGGTACATTGGCATAAACATTAGTTGGCCTGGGAACTCAGATGAGCCGAAATAGACAAGATAAGATGTGGTTTTGCCACTCAGATGGATTCAGGTCAAATCTACTTAACAAATACTGTGAACAGTAAAATAAAATAAAAAATCTTCTCAAAAGACGAAATAGCATTTGGTGATGTTTCAGATCGTCGCTGACTGCAAAGGCTCTTCCTCCAGATAGCTATCAGCTACTACCAGTTGGCAGTGAGGGGAAGGGAGAAGAGAGCGGGAGGAGATGGGACACATGGCACCCACCACCTGTACAATTTAACATACACAGTAACCTGTCTAGTCTAGATGTGTTTATGTTATCTAATTTAGAAGCGTATTTCTATACATACAAGACAGAGAAAAAATTATGTATTAATTATGTATTGTCTTGACCACGAAAGTGCACTTATGTTCATGCCAGTGCACTGAATCATTATGCTGTCATCATTGATAGTCAGCTGTCAGCCTCTGATCTCTCTTCTGGCCTTTCTGAAACTTTTAAATAATATAGTTATTGTCACTTTGTATCGATACAATCCAGTTGCCCTCTGAGCACGGGGGAGTACTTCATTTGATCCAAAAAACACACTGAATGTAATGTACCCGATCATTATAAAGAACTTGGCAATGGTCACTGGTGGAATATCCTTCATTTCTAACACATGCACACACAAAGAGAGAAAGAAACAGGTGAGGGTGAGACAGAAGGATAAACAAAATAGCAAAGAAAAGAAAATAATTAAATCTAGAAGAAAAGAATAGAATCCGAATTTAGGTTCTCTCTTCTTTGGTTTACTTTTACATTGGATCGACTCACAAAGTGTCTGGGAGAAGACGT
Source organism: Aulonocara stuartgranti (assembly GCF_965226115.1). Classification (NCBI taxonomy): domain Eukaryota; kingdom Metazoa; phylum Chordata; class Actinopteri; order Cichliformes; family Cichlidae; genus Aulonocara; species Aulonocara stuartgranti. Next base: position 29,772,917 of record NC_138948.1, read on the forward strand.
GCAAAGTAAAAGACGTATAAAACCATCAAATGTAATCTCATAAATTGTCAATAGTGAAATTTAAACTACCCTAAAATCCTAAATCCTAAAATTCCTACAACATAGCTATATGGATGTAGGTGCCATTTTTCAGCGTCCCTTTGGATTTCAGTATTTGATAAATGTTTTTTCCTGCAGATTGATTGACTCTGCCTGTTAATCATCACATCGGCCATTCAAAAAACGAGTCACTGGAATTAATATGTTTATTTTACTGCTCTGTGCATTAAACTATCAGACTGGTGGTTTTCTGCAGCATTAATTACATGTTCTGCAACAGTGCGGTATTTTGTTTGTATTTTTAATTTTTTTTATAGATTTTTAATCACCATCTCATAATGTCTCTGACTCATTAGGATCAGATATTAGGACTCATAAGGATCACCCTATGCTGAGGAAGTACATTTCTATAGAGTAAACTGCGCTCACATCTATCAAGAAATAAGGGGCTAAGCTACCGATATCACTTACGTTTCCAATCAACATTTTTTACAGTTATAATAAGTGATACTTTTTTTTGCAAAAGAATAAAAATAAATGTATTAAAATATTACTTATAAAAACGGTTGTTGAAAGTCGCCTTTACTCAAGGGAACACAACAATGTGGCGTAAGAATTAGAGAGTGAGGATTCAGATGTGAAAAGAGGCCGTGAACGCATCGTGAGGCTGGCCGGACAGGTCAGGTAAGTTTTACCGCGGTGGGGAGGTGCGAGCACTTTGCTTTTCCGGCTCCTGACTGCGCTTTAACCACTGTTCATAGCGATGCCTGACCTATAAGTGTGAGAAAACAAAGACAGGAGGCTGTTGCCTGTGTCACAGACCAGCACCGACACCAGTGAGAAGGTAAGTCAGCGAATGAGTGAAGTTTGAATAGGAGGGGAACAGATGGACTTCCAGTCTGAAGTGCTCTGTGTGTTGTGGTCAAGCCGTGCACTCCCAGCTCTGCCACCCTCATCATGTGTCGGTGCGCTTTTGGGACCTGACGGTAAAGGCGGTACCTTGTGCTGATGTACAGACGCCCTTTGAAGAACCTGTGACCAACATAAGAGATTAAGCTAGGAGTCCTAAATAGTGTATATTTTGTGAGCCTTGAGTCATGGGGAGTCTGAGCTAAGCTCTGTAAAACTACAAATCTCTCCTTTAGTTTACTTATTGAGGAGTGCTGCCATGAAGCAAGAGAAAAAAACGTCCTATTGTGCAATGTCATACTGAGAATATTCTAGAAATATTCACAAATAACGTAAAAATGAAATTATTGTGAATGTTCTCTGTTTAAACAAAAACAACAAAACAAAACAAAATCTCTGATCTTGTGCTCATTTCTCGTCATTTTACTCATGGAATTAGCTGTTTTGCTACAGTTCCCTTAAGCTTTCCCAGTTTTTACAAATAACAGTTATATTAACTTAATAAATGGAAGATGCCTCATGTAGACAGCCTTGACTGAAAAGTCTGCTGGTGTGAGGCATTCACCATTTTAATTATGGCAAGAGTGCTGCTCTGCAGCCAAATGAAGGACAAGCGCTGAAACCTTGACCTGACTGATGAGATGTGAGACACAGTGGATTGCAGTCAGCTGCACCACACTTAGTGGCAGACAAGCCTACAGTGGGGACCTGAATTAAAGACTCCAGTGACCGAGAAATAGACTTGGTTGATGAAGGACATTTTCTTGTACATCACATATAAGAAAACAAGAAAGCTAGGAAATATTTATGTGGATGATACTTTCCCATGCTTCAAAATCGCCTCAAGGTGTTGAGAGATTATTGTATGATCTTTTAAGAAGACATGGTTCCTCTTTCATCTAAACCAAGCACAAAATTCCAAAACTAAGTTTAAAATAGCCTAAGCACAGTCTGGACCCAAACCTGCTGAGGTGTGAATGGTCAGTGTTTCCAGCATAAAGCAGTTCTGAAAAGGAAAAACAAGCCAAAATTCCTCCACAGCAGAGTTGGTGGGTATTCGGTATACCAAGTATTTATTGGAGCTCCTGTGTGGAGCACTGACACAGCAGTGCAGACTGGATAATCACAGTACTTTTATTATCTTAGAGGGATAATTTTGGAATTCGTAGACATTTAAATCCAAACAGTTTACTGTTCTTCAAATTGAGTAAAGACTGGTCACCCACCAGCAGACGAACAGTTGGCTTTACAGCATACGTTTTGCATTTATGACTCAATTAATGGAATTACATTACATTCTGAATTTGTTTCATCCAATTTGTGTCATCTGATCATTTATTAAAGTTCTCGCTGTAGCTGATATTTTTTTCTTGGACCTTGGCAAAAATTCAAAAGTACAGTGCTGTCATGATTTATGGAAAGCAGTGAAACTGTATCAGTGAACCTGCAAGGAGCAGAGGTATTCAAGGTGGATGAGTTTAAATACCTCCAATGGCAGTGCCCAAGAGAAATGAAGAAGAGAGTGCAGGCAGGGTGCAGTGTACAGTAATGAAAAGGAAGGTTTATAAGTAGGTAGTGAGACCTGCCATGATGTATGCTTTGGAGACGGTGGCACTGACAATAAGACAGAAGGCCAAACTGAAAATGCTCAGATGAGCAATCCAGGATTAGCAATAGGTACATTGGAGGGACAGCTCAGTCTGGGATGAGATGGTTTGGACATATGCAGTGGAGGGAGAGTGTCCAGTTTATCCAAAGGATAATGAAATAATGAAGATGGAGCTGCCAGGCAGGAGAAAAAGTGGAAGACCTCAGAGGAGGTTCATGGATGTAGTGACAGATGAGGATGCTGGGACAGGGTGAGATGGAGGCAGATGATCTCCTTTGGTACCCCCTAAAGGAAGCAGCTGCGAGAAGATGAGGAATGAAACTAAGGCCTGTGTTTTTATTTTAGAGGTGCTGTAAGTTCAGATCTTGGTACTATGCCATTGTAATCCTCTCTGTTTCTCTTTGCAGAAAGTCAAAGCTGCGATGTTTTCAGGAGTCTCCAGATTTGACCGAGTGAGGGAGATGCCACTCTATGACCAGGTCCCAGCAGATTCCCTGTATGGGGACCTTGCAATACCTCCACCTCCACAACTCCTGCATGGGACAGTGCCAGCTGTCAGCTTAGACTCCCTGCCCCCTCCCCCTCTACCTGAACAGCCACCTGTTGGACCTGAAGCTTTCTATCCCCCCAGCAATGACGACCCAATGGACGAAGACCGGGACGCTATGGACATTAAGCCAGTTCGCCGCTTCATCCCTGACTCTGTCAAGAACTTTTTCCGTGGCAACAGCAGTAACCGTGGTAGCAAGGGTGGGTCTGGCCCTGATTCCCCTGCTCCTTCATCCAAAAAGAGTGCTAAGTGCCACACCACATCAGGAGTCCCCTGCTCACCGCCTCACTCTGCCCCTCCATCTCCCTCCCTTCCAGGCTCCTATCGAGACCGCTATGGTGGCTCTGGAGGCAGCTACACATCTCAAAAGGAGCGAGATGGACTGCTGCTCGGTGCCGAAGCATTTGACTCTGCATCTGCAGTGCCCACCAATGTCTCAGTTCAGACGTACCAGGAGCGGGTGGAAGAATATCATGCGCGCTACTCCTACATGAAGTCATGGGCTGGCTTGCTAAGGATCCTGGGCGGTGTGCAGCTGCTGCTTGGAGCTGCAGTGTTTGCCTGTGTCTGCGCTTACGTTCATAAGGACAATGAGTGGTTCAATATGTATGGGTACTCTGGGCCGCAGCTGTATGGAGGGCTTGGTGGAGGCGCTGCTGCATATGGGTCTGGGGGTTATTTATACACAGGACCCAAGACGCCTTTTGTTCTGGTTGTGGCTGGCCTTGCATGGATAGTGACAGTTATTCTGGTTGTTCTTGGCATGACCCTGTACTACAGAGCCATCCTTCTGGATTCCTCATGGTGGCCTCTAACAGAGTGTTCCATAAATCTGGTGCTGGGTGTGCTCTATTTAGCCGCAGGATTGGTGTATGTGAATGACACAACTCGAGGGGGGCTGTGCTACTCGCCAGTCTTCAATAATGGAGTGAACGGTGCATTCTGTCGCACCGAGTCTGGCCAGACAGCAGCCATTATCTTCATCTTCATCACCATGGTGCTCTACTTTATTAGTGCAGCGGTGTGTGTGAAGCTGTGGAGACATGAAGCAGCCAGGATGAGGAAAGAGGGGCTGGCACAGGAGGTCTGACACACACACAAAAAGCACAAAAATAATATTCACAGCTAAATACCTAATCTGACCTTTAATGCAGAGGCCTGGAGATACTCCAGAGAACATTTTGGGGGCTTAGGGTTAAATTTGTCATGTAATAAAACATTAATTCTATTACATGACAGTGTACCCCAGTAAGTAAACTATCATGTTTTTGCACCCATCCTGTGCTTTTATATCCAAGATAAGAGATCAGCACATACAAAACCAAAACCTAATGCCAATCAATCCTCTAGAAAATAGAGTCAGCATTCCTGGACGCTGTTGTAAGACCGCTTTGTAAGTAATGTTAAGTAATCACCCGCTTCACTGGATGAGCTTTTTTTACATGCAACAATTTTATTTTCAGTGTAATTCAGTGTTATTTCTATTGCACCAAATGACAACAACAGCCACAGCAATTTCAAAGTGCATTACACTGTTAGGTAATAACCCTACAATAAAACTGAAAAGTAATACTGAGCAGTGATGCTTATCCTGTTGTGTTTTTGAATAGTTATGCCCCCCAAAGAACTAGCCAGCTGTTATTCTCTTTATCTCCAGTTTTTATTCTAATCTAATATTCAATTGTGTATAGAAAAGCATAGAAAAAAGTGCTTGTATGATTGGGTCAATAAGGCAAGTTCTATTGAGTGATCAGATGGAGTAGAAAAGTGCTATATAAGAGCCAGTCCATTTGTTTATTCGTGTGTTGCACACCTTGATGATTTCACCATGGAAATTAAGCTAAGAAACAAACTGAAGCCCAGCATTCTACAAGGAGAAAGATTATTCACAAGTGGATGTCAAAGCAAATTCAACCCAAGATCAGATTATGCACTGCTCAGAGACACAGTAAAACAACCCAAGAGCTTCATGTCAGATTGTACAGGCCTCAGTGAACGTGAGAGTTCATGACAGTAGAATTAATTCAATTCAATTCAATTCAATTTTATTTATATAGCGCCAAATCACAACATAAGTCGCCTCAAGGCGACTGAACAAGCGTGGTTTGTTTGGAAGGGTTGGGAGTAGAAAACCTCTTCTATCTAAAGAGAACATAGCATCACAGCTTAGGTTTTGCAGAGAGGGTGTATTTACCCAATGTCAGTAAACTCCTGTTTCTCTTTTTCATTACACAATAGATAAGAACCATTGGCTCATCTGTCCCACTCTCTATAGTAAGTATGAGAAAGTGTTTGAAATGTTCCTGCATACACCAAGGTGCACACAGTATGTATGATCTGAACATGTGTCTATGTTTACCTGCCGCAGCTTGGTCCATCCTCCATGGTGTCGGAGCAGACCCCTCTCCCCACCATTCAGCCAGACATCATGGATGCTCCCAACCACTTAAAAGCTGCTCCTCTCATGGCACCAGAGCCAGAGATCCTCCGTGGTCACATACCAGCCGGACACATCCCCAAACCTGTTGTTATAGCCGACTATGTGGCGTGAGTATTACCATCTAGGTTTCGTCTTCCAGCTGTGTATTGTGCATTTAACAGGGAGGCCCTAGTGTAGTATCAGATGTCACATGTACATTTGACATACAAACAGACTGATTAAACACAGTCCCCAATTTTGTTCTCGTGTTGCAGTGTTTCCCTATTGTAGTGTCTTTACCTTACATTATAAAGTGCCTCAAGGGGACTGCTGATTGGATATGATGCTATATAAATAAAATAGAATTAAATTAAAGTGTTTTAACAGAAATAAAACCTCCAGCAGTGCAATGATGACCACTGTGTTTTTGTACATGGGTATTCTGGGAAAGCAGTATCACACTTACGTCTGTAAATGAAAAATACATAACTCCAAACCACCCAGAATGGTGTGACCTCTTTTAGTTTGTGAACACTCCAGTACAGACTATGTGAATTATGGCTCTTCTAGAAAACTCACTGCTACAAAGGCTGAATAACCATTTCACCAGTGCTACTGTTTGTCACACTTTCACGTTAGGCCCATCTCACACAAAGTGGCATACAGTTCATGTGTAGCTTGTTGCGCGTGTTTCTGTTTACACCATCTGATGTCCTCCTGTCGGTCCAGTTACTGGATCAACAAATTTAATGTTGGTCCAGGTTTCATCATTGCAAGTGACTAGTCATACTGTAGTGATGTCATAGCTTTGCGATGTGGAAACACCATCACATCACACACCAAACCCTCACCACAATCACACCTTGGCCCTAACAGCCCTCATTTTGGATTTTTTTTTTCTTGAGTGGACATCCGCAAAGCTATGACATCATAACTATGTTTGGTCAGATGCGATGTTGATCCTGGACAAATATTATTATGATGATCCAGGAACAACACCGACACACATCAGATAGACCTTCTGGCCCAGTGTGGGTAGGACTAGGAAGTGCTGGTCTTTGGCATTTAATGTGCTACACTGTCAAAGAATGCCCTATGGAGAATCAAAAATAAGTATTGCCACACATTTAATTCCTTTATCACTGAACTCCATTGTTATCCAGAAAGTGTCATCACACAGTGTCCTGCTGGCCTAAATACACAGCACAACTCTAAATGTGGGTTAAATCCACACTACAAATAGTACATTATTACTTGTGCTTGATAACAGTTTGCTAAAAACTCCTCTGACCAGCTCTAGTAGAACATTACTGAGCCTTCAAAAACAATTATTTTTTGAGTGCATATTTAAGCTGCCTTCACTGGTTCCTTTATGATCTTAGATCTTTTCATGGATTTGGTGTCAGTAAGACAAAAATTAAAGGTGCACACATGGTTTAGAAAGTAGTTTATTCAGTTACCAGTTTACCAAACTAACTATTTTCTAAACCATCCTCAGAAATCAGATTTTTATTAGCAGTTTAAGATCAAGAATAAGATAAGTAAGATAAGATAAAGGAGGGTATCCCAGTTAAACACCTGTGTTAGACACATTCAGCTGCCAGTGCTCCAAGAAATATTGTTTCCTTTGCTGTTTCTACAGGAAGTATCCCAGCATTTACACAGATGAGGAGAGGGACCAGTACAAGGCTGTGTTCAATGACCAGTATGCTGAGTACAAAGAACTGCATGCTGAGGTCCAGGCCATGGCCAAGAAGTTCGAAGAGATGGATGAAATGATGGCGAACCTTCCATCCCGGCCCTCCAGCCAAATGGTAATTTTGCTAGCGAGCAGATAGACAGACACACACATTGTAACATTACATCCAGTAACACGTTTGCTTTGTTTCAGGAGAAGGAGCGGATAAATGGTATTTTAATGGAGTATCAGAGGAAGAAAGCTGTGAGTATACATCATGAATTGTTGTCTGTCAGACTGGGGTCTTAGGGAAGGGGTGTTTCTGTAAAAGATATCCCTTCATGTCTCTGTTAATAACAGTTATTATTTTTAATAATACTTAGATCAAAGAGCTGCCCCACTAACACTCTGTTGTGCTTTCATATATTTGGGGGGGGGGATGTTTTACAGAAAGGTTTGGATAAACCAAAAAACCTAGCAGACACTTGTTTGAGTGCATAACTCCAAACTCTCATCAAACCTAAGAAGAATCTATTTACAACATATGAATTTGTTTGGAAAATAAATGCAGTTTTTCAGCTGAGTCACACTTGTCTCACTAACCATTATATATCGTTCTTGTGTTAGACTCATATTTTTGTAGTTTCCAGTATTTGTTTCATTATTGTTTTATTTTTATCCATCCATTTTCTGTCACTTCACTGGGCTTGGGTTGCGAATGCAACAGTCTGAGAAGGGAAGTCATTTTTAATTGGACTTTAGTCAAGGAACTGAAACCCCAGAGGTTAATAATCTAGTGCTTTACTGCGCAGCATTAATCTAACATGGTTTTTTATTACAGGAGCATCCTCACCTCCCTGACAAGAAAACAAATAAAATAAAAATAAAACCTACAAGCAAACATATAAACTCCTCATAGAAGGGTCATACCTGCTGAATATCCAAACCCAGTGCACAGTACCACTTAAAATGAATAAATCATTAAAAAAAAAGTTTAAAAAGTGTTCTTCCCTTTTATTTTAGTGAAAAAGCACAAGTAAATTGTTTAAATTTACTTCACATCCACTGTCACAGATGATAGATGAGTTGGTTTTCTAAGTCTCTCTGCTGCTGTACATACAAATCCTACTACAGGAATCAGAAAAATGCAGATGCCAAATCACCTTACTGTTGTGTGGTATAGCAGGTGATGGGTAATGGCTTTTGTAGGATAGAAGGCCATAACAATGACAGTGATTTGGAGCTCTAGCTCAGATTAATCATGGCAGCTTTCTTGTACTATCTATCCTGTTTTCATATTTTGACAAGCAAACGAACACTGAAAGTCTGAAAAACCCAACTTGAGACCTCTAATGGTGTGTCACCATTAGGGTTCAAATGTACTGCCTGGTTTCTTAATACTTGTGTGGTTTACTGAAATCTTTGTGAAGAAATGTACTCAATTTTACTGATTTATGTTTTCCTTGTTAGGACCCAACATATTTGGAAAAAAGAGAGAGGTGTGAGTATCTAAAGAACAAGCTCTCTCACATCAAACAGAAGATTCAAGAGTACAACAAGTCCGTGGGCTACAGCGATGCCAACTAAGCAGTTAACACAGGTGTGCTCAGGTGTGCTCTGTGACAACACAACAGTGGGACTGTGGTGTAAATTTAAAAAAGACGCTTGTCTCTTCCAAGTGAAACTCCCCGTTACTGCTGAACCATAATTCCTGACAACAGAGGTGACATTATCACATTGAAATAGGTGGAAAACACTGCAGTCACTCCATCATGATGGATGGTAGACTCACTGTCACTAGAAGGAACATCGTCTGGGATGTGTCGTCATTATAGAGGGAATAGTAAAAGTCACGGAAACCGTAAACTTCAACAGAGTGTTGGTAAATGAACATGCACACAGCACTCCCCGATAGTTGTAAAAGAACATATTGGGGATTTTGCTGTTTTAGAGACTGTAAGATGGCCATGTTAGCTTAGCATAACAGCAACAACAGCAACTTCAAAAGAACACTGGTAGACAAGCAAAGAGATGAAATCTTCATGTTGGATGTTGCTATGGAAACTTTAATACAGTTACTTTTATTCATGGGCAAGATAATAAAGATAGTTGACTGCTTTCCTCTGACTGGACACTGTTTTTTTTATCTGTAGTTTTGGTTTGGGGTCATATGATAGATATGTGTATTTGCCTTATTTTGCATTTAAACATGAAACCTGTGCTCTGAATTTATATTTTTAACTATAATGTAAATTCTGCTTTGTGATTTGTACAACTTTGCCATAGTAAATATGTGTTTAAAATTGGCTGACATGGTGGTGCAATGGTTGGTACGGTCAGTCCACATGATGAACAGATTCTCCACAAGAGATCTTTTAGGTGCTTGAAGTTAAAGCGAGATGAGGAGGTAGGGAACGCATCACAGGACATTAAAGTTTCCCAGCAGAACCTTGAATCAGTTGACTATTTGAACTCTGACCTGTCTCCGACCGCACAGCTCCATGAACACCAAGCTGTCTTCTGGTACCTTTCTTTTGTAACCTTCATTAAAGTTTTTTGTTTCTATCAATGTGTGCTGCAGTGCCTTCCTTTAGTGCCAGGTTGTTGTTTTCTACTCACTGTTCATTTCATGGGAAAACCTTTAAAGCCGACCACTCTGTTCAAGGAACACAATATGACTCTTGGTGCCAAAAATCCTTATGCCAACTCCCATGACCCCTACCTGAAACGGTGCCCATTGAAAGATTGGTAATAAGTTCTGCTTCCAGGGGTTTTAATTTTGCAGCTACTCTGATGAATAAACTAACAGCTATCCAAAAACAGCAGACCCAGCGACATTTTCTGCAGCAGCTGTTCCTGAAAAACTCAGTATTGTCACTCACACCAAATTTAAAATGGACTTTGAACAAAGAGTTTCTCTGCATTCACGTGTTAAGTAAGAGTATTTGTATAAATGAAAATGAATACAAAGACAGCAGTGACACTGATAAATGGGTAAAGGAATAGAATATTTTCTCAAGGTGTGTCTGCTAGAAACTGTCCAAAAAGCAAAGAAACATGCGGGCTACTAGAAGTGGTCTACTGATGCAGGGGTCAAGGTGGCTGCTGGACTCACAGCGGTGCACTGAGCAGAAGCTCTACCTGCAGAACAGGTTTGACAGGTTACTGTTTGTCCTACCAAGTTTCACAACAGTAGGAAGACGGGATGGGGACATCGGCTCAGGTTTCAGGTACATCGAATTAGTGGACGTATGCATTTTAACAGAGATCAAGTCTGGCACGTCGGGATTCGCATTTCTTGATAGTAACCCTGCTTTTTGTCGAAATTGCGGGATAAATAGATGTTCAAAAGAGATTATGTTTGTTATTTTAAGTGGAGCAGATTGAGAGTTCATTTGTTTATAATCTGGTTTTAAGAGCACTGGAAATAAAGCTCAAACAGTTCCTGGAAGAGTACACGCATCTTCTGCCTGTTTCCAGAAGATGCAGGCACTGAGGACAGGTTAGTCCTGTTTCAAGGAGGAGGCGACCACGTGACGAGCACACGCCTATATGCCCGTCTCATTGCTACCTGAGTGCGCGCTGTGGATGGAGGCGGTCGCGAGCACAGTGTTTGCGTTCGTATTTCAGTGAGTGTGTATTGTGTTCATCAGCAGGACGCCGATCATCACACAGGTAGGTCCCTCTTAAAGGTGTAACTAGAGTTTACGGACAGTTTGAAGTAGAAGAGATGAGCATTGATGTTAAAGTCAGTTTACAAGTGATGGAATGGATCAGTGTTATCTGCTCAGACAGCTGCTTTTAATCTGAAATGGCCACCATATTAACAGGCTTCCTCATAAACACAGGCGCTGTTTTCCATCGTAGTGCTTTCCATAGCCAGACATTGGTCCCCTGATACGTCACTAGTTTGTTAGATTTTCGCATTCATCGTTTGAGATGACCATAAAATATATCATTTTTAACAAAGCGTCAAAGTAAGGCACTTCATGAATATTAGTGCCAATCATTTCTAATCATTCCTAGCCCCACATTTCAGAAAATCAAACGCAATTTGAAGTGTTGACTTTTGAAAAGTATGTATCACATAATTGATTCAGTTACCTTAGACAAGAAAAACAAAGAAATCATGTGAGCTAGGAAATCTGCACAAACACACATTTGTAACAAAAGGCTGAGAGCTGGTATGTGCCTCAGCAGGAAAACTAGTCTGACACATGACATTATACAAAAGCTTTTGGATGCTCATTGCTTCTTGTGTGTTGTCCTACTAGAGTGAGTGGAAGTTGACCTTAAGTATGCCGAGCAACAAACACAGCAACCACAGTGGCAAAAAACGGTAAGCTGAATTCCCTTTATCATTCACTACGCACAGACACCTGCTTCATCTAGTCATTTATGGACTCAGCTGACTTAAGCTCAGTGCAGTGTTTATGGTAAATAAACCTCTGGAAATGTAGACATGTTCGAAGAAAAGCCTCAGAATTCAATGATTTTAAATTAATGTAAGGTTTAAAGGATTTTCACATAACAAAAGTGACAAATTTCATCATTTTTGAGCAAGCGTTTGCTTGTTTTTAAATTGCCAGTAATACATTTAAAAAAGCTTCAATATAGGCATCAGAAGACCGTAAAAGGTTGTGTGATGAAATTCAGGCAATTGGTAATAATAGTTATGCCTTTCTATTTTGTGGCTTTCTCTTGTTTTGTATATATTCCTCTTGACTGTATATATTTATCCTGTTTGTTATTTATTCCTGCTGTCCTACTCTTTATGTTTTATTCTGCATAGTTGACATGGAGCACCCATAATTTCATTGTACATGTGCAATGGCAATAAAGGGCTTTTCTATTATACTCTATTCTATTCTAACATTAATTTCAAATACATGACAAAAATGTTTCATTGCAATTTAAGGCATCCAAAAAAAAGTTTCATTTTCACTGGGAACTAACTCAGTATTCTTTAAGGAGTGGCCCCCACCCAAAATTCAAATGACTGGATTGTTGTATTTGTAGGGCCACAGAATGCATATTTTCTGTTATTAGGTAAACCGCTTCCGCGCCGGACTTTCTGACGTCTTTAGCTGTGCGTGCTTTTCCTGTCTGTGTTCAATCCCACACTATTTCTCTTTGTCACCCGACTGTTGGCATAGTTTTCATAGTTGCCATTTTCCAGCGCTCCAGTATTCACAAGGCATTGCTGCAGTGGGCCGATTCACGTTTGATTAGATTTTTACGTCAGATGCCCAACAGCATTAGTGTCACCTTTTGGGCTCAAACCATAGATCTTTGGCTTATTAGTGTATAAACAATTTGTTGTATTAAAAAAAACTTGAGTTCTACCAAGTTTTTTTTGTTGTTCTTGTTAACTATTTGACAAACGCATCCATCCCTAATAAACTTTTTTTTTTAAATCATCTTTAGCCTTTGGAAAATGTGTGATGGACATCAATGAGGCTTTGGCTTAGTTGGGTTTTAGATGACATGAGGATTTTCTTTTTCAAAGTGATAACCTGTTCATTTCAATGACGTGAAGTAGATCACACCATTATGAGAAGTTGCCCTTGTGATGAAAACATTGACAATATTAGACCTTATTCTTGGGGTAGCCTTGCTATTTTTATATCAGTACTTGGTGTTTGCTTTTCCATGTCTTGACAATGACCACAACTCATCTTCTCTCCTCTGTTCCAGCCACAGGCACAGTGAAGTCATGTCCAACCCAGCATTTTCCTATTATTCTGGAAATAAGGTGCTTCACTTCTATCGCTGGAATTCACCACCTGGTGTGATGAAGATAATGTGCATCATCATTATCATCATGTGTGTGGCTGTGTTTGCCTGTGTGGCCTCCACACTGGCCTGGGATTACGAAATGAGTCTCATGGGGGGCGGAACTGGTCTCATGCCAGGCTCATATGGCAGTGGATATGGAACCGGTTATGGGGGCACGTATGGTGGCTCATATGGTGGCTCATATGGTGGTGGATATGGTGGTTCCTATTCCGGCTATGGAGGAACAAAAATGGATCCCAGATCTGGCAAAGGCTTTATCATTGCCATTTCTGCAATTACCTTCATAGCTGTGCTTATTATATTCATCATGGTTGTGTCAAGGCAAGGTACTGCCCGTTCATCAAAGTTCTACCTGGCATCAATCATTATCTGCGCCATCTTGGCATTCCTGATGATTATTGCCACTATTGTGTACCTGGTGGCGATAAATCCAACAGCACAGTCCACGGGGTCTATGTACTACAACCAGGTGGTACAGATGTGTGCCCAGTTCCAGAACCAGGTCCAGTCCCAGGGCCTCTTCTTAAACCAATACCTTTACCATTACTGCGTGGTGGAGCCCCAAGAGGTGAGACACTTTTTCTCTAATAATGTGTGGTTGGATCTTTGGCACAGGATGTGCGGTTTCTGTGTAGTTCCTTTCTCTGTGTATACTGAGAGTTTGTTTAGTTTCAGCCAGAGAGGTAGCAGTAAATTAAACTCGCAGTTAATGGACACATGAAGATGAAATTACGACTTCAAAAGACTAGAAGAAAAATGCAATAGAACTGAGTGGTGTCAGGAAGAGAAAAGTCTGCAAATGTTCATTTTATTGGAACTTTATGTGTTCGTCTACTTCAAAGTTATTAAAAGCAAAAGAAACAAAAACCTGACAAATGTGTGTGCCCCTCTTTCAGTACTAAATCAGCTTGTTCTGGGTGCACTCAGGGACTGGTGCAATTGAGCTCCAAACTTTTCACATTTCTTAAATTGGGGAAAATACTGAACACCAGTGTTTGCTTGCCTTATTTTTGTTAAATTGACGCCATTAAATGTTAACTGTAAGAACTGCAAACATCACCATAACCCTGACAGAAACGGCGTCACTGACTGTCGCTTGTGGGCAGGAGATATCTTGAGCAGCAGAATACATGTTGGTGATCAGGAATTGGGTGTGTTTCTACACATTTTTGCACTAAAGCAGCAATCAGCTGAACTGAGCAAGCGTGCCGTTGGAAACCAACTAGTACATGTAGTGATACTGGAAACCCAGTTTGTTCTACATGAATTTGGAATCATTGTTTCATGGCAGACTTGTACCTGCAAATGTCCTTTGGCCAACTCATTGTTTGGTGGCAGGTGTTATAAGATTGAGATTTTTAGGGAAATGTGTGAAACTTGCCTGTCATTTACATCCCTGATAATGGGTATTACTTCAGCTCCATGATCTTGGTTGTGCTTCTTGCAGGCCATCGCTGTGGTTATGGGCTTTTTGGTGTTTGTTGCCCTCATCATCCTGCTCGTGTTTGCGGTCAAGACTCGCCAACAGATCAGGCGCTGGGGCCCAGAACGCATTCTCTGGGAGGAAGTCAAGGTTGTCAATGTTGGTCACCACAACAGCGTCGGGGAGTGGGTGAGTCTGTGTGTGACTGTGTTGACATCAGCATCGCATTTACCTGTTTACTAAATAGCAAAAGCCTGTATCAGCTGCAGCGTAACTTAATTCAGTCAAATTAAGGTTGAACTAAATATATCAGGTCAGCTCAACAAATTCCCCACTCAGTCTCCAACTCTCTGTGAATATTTTTGAATATTTTAAATACTGTAAACATGACACAGATCTGCAGTCAAGAGCTGGAACACACAATATCTCTAAGGTGTGTCAGAGGGCTTTAAAATTTCCACAACATTAAAGTCAGTTGCAGGGTGATAATGTGTTATCTGCTCTTATCCACTATTCAGAATGCTTGGTTTTGATCTGTGTAATCTCTAAACAGACTGTTAAGAACATTAAAACAGTCTGGGACATCCTAACAGCACTGTAAATGGCAATAAAGATGCATAGGAGCATAATTCATGTAATTGGCTGCAGATTCTAACCACTACTACTACTTCAGAAATTACACAACTTGTTTGTTACAAAAGCTGAGAATTGATGTGTGTGTGTGTGTGTGTGTGTGTGTGTGTGTGTGTGTGTGTGACAGGTGAGAGAGACACTGGGCAGAGGAGGTTTCACCTGTAGTTTCTGGGTGTGGTCTGTTTAGCCACTCTTAGTTTCAGCATGATGTGCTGTGGTGTCACTGTGATGTCATCTAAAGTGAAACAGCATGTTGTTATATTTTTATTCTTTTAAACATTAACTCATTAGATCTTTCACATGTTCAGATTAATTAATTTATTCCCTGTCTTCCGATGGTAGTGATAAAAATGGAAAATGTGTATCTGAGTATTATGTCCATGTAGCTTTAATTCCAGCTGTGTACTTTCCAAGTAGCACCATCAGGCCTGAGATTTCATCAGGTGTGCTGGTTAAAGGCACTGACTAAGACTTCTTGTTGACAATAGTGAAGGTATTTGTGGTATTCAGACATACAGGGACAAGTAGAGGAACCGGTTGGTCCCTGCGGATGCTTCTTGCTTCATATGGAGGAAACAGGTTTCCATGACCTCAAGTATGAGCGTAGTATCTCATTAGGTTATGATAAGGCACTCTCATTAACGATATGGGACGAAACTCATTAATGTGAAAAATCGTTGATGACATAATCGTGGTATTTTCACCTTAAACCTAAACTCAAAATATTTGTAGAGCCACTTCCACCCTTAAACTGCTCATCATTTGGAAAAGTCCCTTTAATTTCAATCTGGCATTGTAGAAACTCTGAGGCTGACTATGTTTGTTGCTTCAGGTGACCAACGTGTCTGGTGATCCAGAGGTGTTTGTTAATGACCATAACGATAAAGTTGGGGCCTCTAGAGACTATTTAGACCAGCTGGACTACAACAAGCCTCTATACCTACCAGGGTAAGCATGTTCTTCATTGTTATGAAAAGGTATCATTAAGCACTGGGGGAATTGGGGTTTTGTTTTGTTTTGTTTGTTTTTTACAGATATAGTGATGCTAGCAGCTCTATTGGGTTTTTATTCTTGAATAATAAATTACTGAAATGACTGAACAGTGTATAATTTGTTTACTTAAAACATGATAGAGTCTTACCTTGGGTGTCTGGCCTTTTGCACATGCAGCATCACTGTCAGTCTGTTTTTGTAAATGAAGTTTTGTAGGACTAAATGTTCTGGGGTGGGGTGCAGAGGCGGGGGGGGGCTCACATGATCAGGACTGTGGCCTGATGGAGTTAGTTACACAATTTTCCTCTGTAAACCACCAAAGTTCATCTAAAATAAAACAGCTTGGAGACTTCTGGGTGGGACACCTGCTATCCCAGCTGGTGAGGAGGGGTAGACGCTGAACAGTCACCAGTCTATGATGGGGCTAACACAGTAAGACAGACAACCATTCACTTTCACATTCACACCCACACCTACGGTCAATCTGTGTGTTCGGACTGTGGGACAAATTGAAAATGCCCCACACAGTACCCAAACAGACATGGGAGAACATAACTCCACACAGACCATGACACTTACAATCCACCACCAAAGCCTCTTTGATTATATTTTTAACGTCACTAAATTCCCAAGAAAAGGGATTGTTGGTATTATATTGTATTGTTGGTGCTGTAGTGAAAAACACTCACTGAAACACAGAAAATAATAACATTTCAAATAGAAATGTACAATGAAGATACATTTATTTGTGAGTGTGGGTCAATAAGAAACTGTTCTTCATGGTTGTGTAAAAGTGCATCATTATCAACTTTGCAAAGATGAACATCTCAGCTGCTGCAGAAACTGTTTCCTGTGCTGTGTAGAGGGAACTCCAGCTGGTCAGACAGGGATACTTCTGTTCAAATCAGGTCAACAAACGATCAGTGTCCCTGTACCAAATTTGAAATGAGGTCTGGTGCAAAGAGAAGAGGTGCACATAACTCTGTAGTAGCACTCGATCACAGTGATCCATCTCTGATGGGTCAGCTCATCCATAAGTTTTGAAGTTTAAGGTACTGAAGGATAATGGGGAACCATATTAACCATATTTGAGACCAGTTGGCTCTGTAAACATGCTACAAGGGTTCAAGTGTGTTTTTTTTAATGGCAGATACTTATAAGGCTTTTGCAAAAATGGATGAATCAGTAAATCCTGTCTGCAGAGACTCTGACATCAGCAGCTATGTGGGAGGCCTGCAGCCCAGGCTGAGGGACTACGACACTGGTGTGGAATCTGGGGATGACCTAGAGGAAGAAGATTTCAGTGTGTGAGTGCATGTGATTCCATTGCCAGTTATTAGCTGATTGCAATTAATCTGCTATTTCTAGATCAAAGCTGGTAATAAAGAACTTTGTCTTTGACCTTGACTGATTCGTATCTCTTTTGTTTTACTGGTTATGTACTGAATTGTCTTCTTGCATATAGTTTGTTTCCCCCCATTTTGGATGAGCAAGAGCGTCTGGCCTACAAACAGGAGTTTGATAGGGATCACCAAGAATACAAGAACCTACAGGCTGAGCTGGACGGCATAAACCAGGACCTGGCCGACCTGGACCGAGAACTGGACCGACATTCTGATGGCAGTCCAGAGTTCATGGTAAGGGCGGCAGCATCTGTCTGGTTCTTTGAAGGGAAGGTGGCTGGTCCACCCTTTTTTTTTTCTTTTTTTTTTCTTTTGCCTGTCTCGTTTGGCTCTTTTGCCATCAGAATTATTGTCTAAAGGCAAAGAAAGATGCCCAACGGATTTACTTTACCAAATTGACCATCCCAGCCTTGCCGTAATGGTCCATTTGATTCACCTTTTATTGTTTATTTTATTTTCACTTACTGAATACGGGACAGACTTGACTGGGGGAAAGAAGGGGAGAAAGAAAGAGGGAAAGAGAAACAGCTGAGAAGAGGGACGTTGAAACGTTATTTACGTTGTTATTTTGGTTAGTAATGTTCTTGCTGTGCCATAACATCTCATTAGTGATTTCGATGGAATGCAGGCTGTTATTTTAATGTATCAATTCTGGATTTAACAGGAAGCTAATGAAGGGAAGCCAAAACAGGAGAAATATGCTCTCTCTTTCTAGTCCCTGTCAGCACTCTTGCTGCAGCATTTTGGATTAGCTGAAGGCTTTTCGGGGAGTTTTTAGGACATTCTGATAATAATGAATTACAGTAGTCCAGCCTGGAAGTAATAAATGCATGAACTAGTTTTTCAGCGTCACTCTGAGACAGGATATTTCTAATTTTAGAGATGTTGCGCAAATGGAAGAACGCAGTCTTACATTTCATAAATGTATGCCGTACCCTAGGTTTTTATACTTAACCAGCACAAGGCATTTCAAGTAACTGAAATAAAAATTAAAACTGCACTTTTTAAAAAGTATTCTCCATATTATAATAATTAAAAAAAAACTAAATCTAAAACAGAAACCAATGAAAACTACACAAACAATTTTCAGACAATAACAGTTAAGCGACCTAATGAGTATCTAACAAAAACCAAACACTCAAAATGAGTTAACAATGACTGTGATTTAGATTTCAGTTCAGATAAAATATTTACAGTGTGTTATTTATTTTAAACATCCATGTAGATACTAAAAATGACATAGCATTTAAACTGTAATTAGAGCCAACTGGCTTCACTCAAAATGTAAACGAGCCCACCCACCACTTGAAGCACACTCTGGATCTTCTTCTTACATATGACATATAACATTCTTCCCAGAAAAACCTGTTTTTTTTCTGTTCATTTCTTTATAATATTTAGATTTACAATATTACACAGTAGATGTCTTTCTGAAAGTGCTGTAACTTAGTGAAAGGATATAATTCCTCCACTGTTATCTTCTTCAATGATATGTGCCAGCACAATGCAGAGGAGCTACCTGAACTCTACTCCCACAGAGGTTGATTATCTTGTTAATAGTGTTACATTCTAACTGCGTATGAGTAGTAATATACCTGTACTTTTTTTTGCCCCCCCCCCCCCCCCCCACCCCGAGGGCATTCCCCCCCCCACCCCTCTCCCCCTACACCCCCCACACCCCCCACCCGGGCATTTTTCCCCCCTCCCCTATCCCCCTCCGTGTCCATGTGCGTGTGCACGTGCGCGAGAACGGACTTTTTGCACGTGCATGTGTGTCCAGGGGTCATATGAGTTCACATGTGTTTAATAGAGTATTATTTAATGAAACCATAATGTGTTTTAATTAAACTCTTTTTAAAGGATTGTATAGGTCTCAGAGTTCTGTTATTTAGACATAGGTGATTTAATTGAACTACTTTAGGGGTATTTTAACTAGTTAGGAGCCTTTTGCATTTTCTTCAGTGCTATTTAGGAGCAAATAGTTTTAAAACAGAGGGCTGCAAATAACAGGTATCCCTTTAGAAATAAACAGTGATACTTCTAAAAACCGTGTATTCCCACACAGCATTTAATTTAGCTAGTTTAGGAAGATTTCACTTTTCTAATAGTTTCACAGGCTAATAGTTTTTAAATAGAGCACCACAAACAACATGTATCCCTTTAGAAATAAACTGTGATACTTCTAAAAGTACATATTCACACTAGCGCTGTATCAACCTCAATGTGGCTTTAATGCAACTAGTCTTATAATTATCTACTAGTCTGCAACAGTTAGACTCGCTGATTACACATAGCTGATTTAACTACTTTAGGGGCATTTCACTTTTCTAAAAGTTTCACAGGCCAATAGTTTTAAATAGAGCACCGCAAACAACATGTATTCTTTTAGAAATAAACTGTGATACTTCTAAAAAACACATATTCACACACTCTGTAACAGTTAGACAGAGGGGGGTACAGTTAGGCTCCCAACAGTCTGTAAAAAAGGTATGAAGCAACAAAAGAGGAGACCTTATCAAGAGCATCCCAGCCCAAAGGTGTTTCTTCACAAATAGTTAATTCCCACACTCTGCAACAGTTAGACTCGATGATTACACATAGCTGATCAGAGGGGGTGCAGTTAGGTGCCCAACAGTCTGCAAAAGAAGTCATGAAGCAAACAAAAGATGCTCCTTATCAAGAGCATCTCAGCCCAAAGGTGTTTCTTCACAAACAGTTAATGGCTTTAATGCAACCAGTCTTATCATGTCAGAGGCCAACAGAAACCATGTCCAACAGAGTCTCCAAAGGCCTGCCACCTTTCTTCCTTACATCATGCTCTTTTATCTCTACATCTCAGAGGTCAACTGAAAGTAGCCCCACCTATATAAAAACACCCCATCAGACACACAGTATTTTCCTCAGCACTTCACAACTGCCGCAAGGTATAGCGTTTTAACTTGTTATTTTTTCACCTGAATGTGCATTGGAGCCGACTTTGCTACCCGCACAGAGCGTTTCTGACAGTCGGACGCTGCTTATACAATAGAGAAAAGCAACAATACAGAGTGTTTCTCTGCTCCAAGAAATCCGAGGGCCTTTCACAAGGTAAGCATGTCTGTTATACCCAGGGCATAAATGTCTGTATGTCAGTGCTGATTATTCAAACATTGTTTAAAATGTGACACATATGTTGTCCGAAAACATTTCCTCTAAATTTGCAAAGTTACTGATTTAAAAAATATATATTTTCGAATTTTTAGTTGCATGTCAAACATATGATAGACTCTTGAGCATATTCGTATAGCTAAATTCACAATGGTATAACCGTGCTAAATAAAAGAGGCCCAAGCACCAATGCACTCTAATCCACTCCGCTAAACTGTATGTTGATAAGTACATGTAGCGTACCTCTACCTCTACAGCTGAAAACAGTTTGTATCCGCACTCTGAGGGTCTGCTGAATTGTTTTAATGGCACTTTTTGACGAACAGCAGATGATGAAATCCTATTTATTGTAGAAACTGTCCCTAAGCTATTGTTGCTCATACTTACTGAGGTCCCTAGCTACTTCCTTACTATGTCAGTAAACTTTTTTGAAAAGGAAGCTGTTGTAGATTTAAAGAAACATCTTAATTGAAGCAAAGGCAAAAAAAAACTGGAATGAATTTTATGTGACTGTTCATATTAAAGCCAACAACAAGTGAAAATCCAAAAACGGCTCCAATCCTTTGTATTAATGATCTCCCCCCCTCTCTCTCTCTCTGTGTGTGTGTGTGTGTGTGTGTGTGTGTGTGTGTGTGTGTGAGTGTGTGTGTGTGCCCTCACAGAAGGAAGGTCACAGCAGGAGCTTTTCTCAAACGCATTACCAATCAGTTTTTTACAAGAAGTGTAGCTCATACAATGGTATAAATGTATTCTTTGCGATACTTTATAAATATGAAGCTAAAGATTTTGAGTTCGTGCACATTATGAAGCAAGAATCTAAATATCTGTGTCACAATGATTTCTATAAAAGCGTGTTGTTTATGGGGATAATGTAACAAATCTTTTGTGCGTCCTATTAATGATCAATGATAATTGAAGAGGAACCCTGACTCAGGACATTTTCATGACAAGTGACAGCGCAGACAACTACTAATGAGAGAACCTGTTTTATCATCATAAACACGATGATATGAAGCATCGTTAAAGTGTCACTTCAGTAATGTTGACTCATGTTTTTAATAATGACATGTTTTTAACTGTTGCAGACTAGTAGATAATTATAAGACTAGTTGCATTAAAGCCACATTGAGGTTGATACAGCGCTAGTGTGAATATGTACTTTTAGAAGTATCACAGTTTATTTCTAAAGGGATACATGTTGTTTGTGGTGCTCTATTTAAAAACTATTAGCCTGTGAAACTATTAGAAAAGTGAAATCTTCCTAAACTAGCTAAATTAAATGCTGTGTGGGAATACACGGTTTTTAGAAGTATCACTGTTTATTTCTAAAGGGATACCTGTTATTTGCGGCCCTCTGTTTTAAAACTATTTGCTCCTAAATAGCACTGAAGAAAATGCAAAAGGCTCCTAACTAGTTAAAATACCCCTAAAGTAGTTCAATTAAATCACCTATGTCTAAATAACAGAACTCTGAGACCTATACAATCCTTTAAAAAGAGTTTAATTAAAACACATTATGGTTTCATTAAATAATACTCTATTAAACACATGTGAACTCATATGACCCCTGGACACACATGCACGTGCAAAAAGTCCGTTCTCGCGCACGTGCACACGCACATGGACGCGGAGGGGGATAGGGGAGGGGGGGGGGGAAATGCCCGGGTGGGGGGTGTGGGGGGTGTAGGGGGAGAGGGGTGGGGGGGGGAATGCCCTCGGGGGGGGGGCAAAAAAAAGTACAGGTATATTACTACTCGTATGACTCTGGATACTGTAGCTCCTCTGGGAAAAAAAAAAAAAAGCCTCAAATCAGAAGTGGTGACTCCTTTTAATGACTCACACATGTCCACCTTAAAGCAGATAACCCATAAGTTACAGAGGAAATGGCATGTCACTTATTTAGAAGATCTTCATTTAGCTTGGAAAAAGAGTTTGCTGCTCTATTTAACAAAAAACAAAACAAAAACAACCCTGTAAAGCTAGAATATCTTACTATTCATCTCAGATTAAAGAAAATAACAACCCCTATTTTAGGCAGGCTGACAAAAAGTCAGATCTCTGTTGAACTGACTAGTTCTTTAACCTTAACTAGTAATGACTTCATGAATTTTTTTCACAAATAAAGTTTTAACCAAAAGAATATTCACATATTCTGGAATATGTGCCACAGGCATAAAATTCAGTACTGGAATTTATCCTTCTGAGTTAACTTCAGTCCTTACTTTCTGAACCAGCAAAATGGGGGGTGGGGGGGGGGTTGTTTTGTTTTAGACTCCATTCCTAAAGACTGTTCAAAAAAGTCTTGCCATCAATTAATCCTACAATTTTAAATCTGATGAAATTTACATTGTATTCAATTTCATTGTGAATGTACAAGTTGCAGTGCAAGGCAACAATTTAGCTTCTAACTGTCAACAGTTTAACAGCAGATGCGAGGTGGCTGGTTTTATAGGAAACTTTATAAGACTGATATGTTGGGGCGACCATGGCTCAGGGGAATTGGGAAGCTCATCTACTGGAAGGTTGCCGGTTCGATCCCCCTGTTCTCTCTGTCCTGGTTGTTGTGTCCTTGGGCAAGACACTTTACCCTACCGCCTACTGGTGTTGGCTAGAGGGGCGATATGGCAGCCTCGCTTCTGTCAGTCTGCCCCAGGGCAGCTGTGGCTAAGACTGTAACTTGCCTCCACCAGTGTGTGAATGTGAGAGTGAATGAATAGTGGAATTGTAAAGCACTTTGGGTGCCTAGAAAAGCACTATAAAAATGCAATCCATTATGTGTTTGCTTATATTCAAATAATTCTACTCAAAATCAAATAATAAATCCAGTAATAAAGTGTTAGAAATGGTTTGAAAACTTTAGCATAAAAGAAAGTTCTGTGTGAGAATTTGGGATGATGCTTACTTCTTTAGCCATCTAATATATGTAATCTGATCTCAGGATGCCTTGAGTGACTATAACAGGCTGAAGGACTTCAAGAAGGTAAGGTTATTATTCACATTCTCAGCAGTGAAATTTGTGTGTAAAGAATTCAAACAACAATACCTTTCTTATGTATTGTCCACAGTCATCAGAGTACCAGATTAAGAAGAAGAGGTGTAAATATCTGAGATCCAAGCTGTCGCACATCAAGAGAAAGATCAGTGAATATGACCGTCGACCCTGAACCTTCAACCCAAGACCCTGTCTATGAACTGAACTGTCCAGTTTATGATGAACTCCTGTATGATTATTATTATAGTGATGCTCTTGCCTATGAAATGCATTTTTATAAGCCAATCAAGTAAGAGTTTTTCTACAACAAAAGGATAAATAAAATGTGGATTTTTTTTCTTTCTTTTTTACCTCTCAGTTCCACAAGTAAAATTTTGAAAAACAAGTAAGGTTTATAGACTTTATTGTTTTTCTCTTGTGATCCGAAATGTTTTGCATAATTGTGGGCACAGTTAAGATGAGACTTATAAATTTGTTCGGTATCGGAGTAGCTGTGCATGTGCTCTTGTAAATGTTTATTTTTATTCTTTCGATTGTTCTGAAGTAAACTTTTCTATACTTTATTACCTTGGCATGATGGATATAAAGGAAAACTCTGTTTAGTATGGGCGCAGAGCTTATGTTATTAGCACATAGCATAAATGTTCATGGATCTGGGCGCTAATAACTTCTAACAATTGCCATGTACTGCATTAAACTACCATTAAGCATTGTCATTTTTTTTAGTTTTCCCACTGATTTTTGCACTCTCCCTGATATGTACAGTATGATGTAAAATCACAAAGCTATTTGTTTGTATATGACACTGTGTAAACTTTCATTATAATGCCGCGGCCATCATGCTACGATAATAATAAATAGTATGTCACCGGATCCTTTCTCTTCTTTGCCCGTTTCCATCCGGAGGAAAAGTCTTGTTGCACAGCTTGCGTTACAGTATAGTCAGAGTTGGTGAGTGTTTATATTTATTGTTTAGTTAGTATAGTAAGTTATAAGGTGTTTAAAATCATAGTCCTGTGTAACTGCATGATGTGAGTCCCGCATCATGCTTGTTGTTTGAACTGCATGAAAATCACTGATTTATCAGGACTTTTAGCTAGCTAGCTAGCAGGCGGAATAGAGTCGACGAGCTGGAGTAATTCGTTGGTGGTGGAAAGTGTAAGTTCATTTCAAAACCCGACTTCATCTGTCGCTTCTCTCACTGTAAGGTCAGCGAACCCAGTGTCAGCCTCACGCTGTCCTGGAAGAACATGGAGGGCTATGAGCTGTGGCTCAGCGGACTGCACTTACAACATCTGTTAGCTTGACTCTACTTACAGGCAGGTCTGTGGCGCTGATAACGACCCGTACGTAAAGGTGCTGTTTGGTCTGATGATGGGGTTTTTATTAACATGTTTTTATTTACCGCCAACTTCCTAGAAGGTAGCTAGTCACCGAGGTAATCTACAGTAATCGATAACTGCCACTGTGCTTCTAAGCAAGGCACATGGGTTAAATGCAGAATGAGCAATAACCGAAATGTGGCCATACGTCCTATCCTTAATGCAGCGTGTCATGAGTTATTGTGAGTCTGTAGTACCGAATGTGTGTACTTGGTTTGGCAGTGATTTGGCTGGGAGCGTCTGTTGAATTTCTGGCCGCCAAACACAATGGATGAAGAACCAGAGAGAGCCAAGCGCTGGGAAGGGGGCTATGAGAGGACATGGTGAGACTGCTCAGCCATGTGCATCTGCAGCTTGAGCTGTGTGTCGTCATTCCCTGGATTATTGTGGAATATGTTTCATCCTCAGGGAGGTGCTGAAGGAGGACGAGTCAGGCTCACTCAAAGCCACAGTGGAAGAGATTCTGTACCAGTCCAAACGGAAAAGGTGTGCGTGTTTGTGTCTACCTGTCTGTCTGTCTATCCATCCCATGATGAAAATGCTTGTGTCTTCTCCTGCTCCTCATCTCATGCTTTCTTTGCTGCACAGGGTGATAGAGAGCCATGGGCAAGTGAGGCTTGGAATGGTGAGTTGTGCAGAGCCTTGTGTTTCCCACATGCGTAACACTTTTTGTGGTTCGTTATTGAAGTGGAGTGCTGTTTCAGCACTCTGAAATAAAGCATAGAAAATTTACACACAGTTAACTAATTATTCTAAATATGTGAGTAGTTGTGTGTATATCTGTATAATATCATGTGTTTGCAGAATGCTGCTGGATCTTTACTTTTCAGTTTAAAACCTTGAAGTGACTGTTTATGTGATTTGGTGCTCTATAAATAAACCTGAAATGAATGAGAAGTTTCCTGTCGTAGCACAAAGCCAAGGCCTCTGAGCTCTCATGTCAATATAGGATCTGCTGCACATTCTATATTTGTAGCCCAACATACCCGCTGGTTAATATTGTGCATAACATCTATTTTTTTGAAAAAATTGAAAAAGAAAGTTAAGATGTTAAAGGTTGTTTTGTACTTCAGATGCGTCACGTGTATGTGGTGATTGACTGTTCGCGTAGTATGGAAGACCAGGACTTAAAACCAAACCGCCTCACCTCTACTCTCAAGGTAAAGCAGAGCTGTCTCCCTGGACACCAGCAGCTACAGTGTGATTGTCTGCTAACCATCTCATCTCATCTCTTCTTTCCTCCTCAGCTCATGGAAGTATTTGTTGATGAATATTTTGACCAAAATCCCATCAGCCAGGTATGCCATAAGTCATATTCTGCCCCTTGTCACTGTATACAAACACACACTGGTTTCATACTTTTACTCAGATGCCCAATCCAGTTAGTTTCCTTTTGACTCTTAGCTCCTCCTAAACTACTGAATTCCTCATGC
This sequence comes from Aulonocara stuartgranti, assembly GCF_965226115.1. NCBI lineage: Eukaryota > Metazoa > Chordata > Actinopteri > Cichliformes > Cichlidae > Aulonocara > Aulonocara stuartgranti. The sequence continues at coordinate 29,799,326 of NC_138948.1, forward strand.
TCCCTCTAAGGCTGGGCTGCTCAGCTTATACGCCTGCTGATTGTGACAGACAAAAAAAAGTTTGATTTGCCAACCTGGAGCACAGACTTCATGCTACCACAAAGCAACACCTGATAATTTTATAAAAATGCACAAAGACAGTTGGGTGTCTTAGATTAGTGAGGGTGACAGACCCTGGTGGAAATGGCCCAACATGCAGTTCTAATGGAGAGACGTCCTGTCCGTGAAGGTTGACCGGGTTGTAAACATGCTTTCTAATCTGTATATGTCAGGTTTAACATATGAGTGTCCTGACATGCTTTCGAAGCCAGTCTTACGGGTCCACTGGAGGTGCCAGAGTTTCAGCATTGGCCCCAGGTTGCTGCTGGGTTACACTCGGCTGTGTGCGGATGTTCAGCAAACTTCCAGAGACTAATGAGTGACTGCTAGTAAGTGAGTTGTGCTGTGTTTTGTTTTGTAGGTTGGTATTATCACCACAAAGAACAAAAGGGCTGAGAAGCTGACTGATCTGGCAGGTATCTGTGATTTGGTCTCTTTGAACCAATGTTTTTTGATTTGCCACTAAACCTTTTTCTTTTTTTTAAATTAGCATCAGTGTGCCAGTGCCAGTGTTAGTTTTTTGGTTTTTTTTGTTTTTTTTTTTAAACCTCACGTCATCTGTTCTGTAATGCAAATGTACTGTGTGTGTGTTGTTTCACGGCATCACCAGGAAATCCAAAGAAGCACATCACTGCTCTGAAAAAAGCTGTGGACACTGTTTGCGTAGGAGAGCCGTCCCTCTACAATTCCCTCAACCTGGCCATACAAACCCTCAAGTAGGTTTAGCAGAGTCATTGTTTTTGATTAGCTTCTGTAGTGAGACGTCATTGAGCTGCTGTCTGCCTCTGTGTGAAGGCACATGCCTGGACACACGAGCCGGGAGATCCTGATCATCCTCAGTAGTCTCACTACATGTGACCCAGCCAACATCTATGAGCTGATCAAGGTGAAGCCACTCTGTTTTTTGTGCTGAGAGTCATCAGTCCATTGATTATCTTATAGACAAGTTAGCTCAGGTCCAGAGACAGCTCTGTGCTCCATCTCCTCCGTCAGACCCTGAAGTCTCTGAAGGTGCGGGTGTCTGTCATCGGTCTGTCAGCAGAGGTCCGGGTATGTACAGTGCTGACGAGAGAGACAGGTGGCTCGTACCACGTGATCCTGGATGAGAGCCACTTCAAAGAGCTGCTGATGCTTCACATCAAACCACCTCCTGCCAGCTCCTCCTCTGAATGCTCTTTAATCCGCATGGGTGAGTATGCTGACGCTGTCTCCATCTCTTGGTATTCAGTCAGCTCCTCTCCCGTCACTTACCTACAGCTGCAGCAAAAGCCTTTGGAATTAGTAGGATTTCCTTGTGGATCAAAGTTATTAATAAAAACAATGGAACTAAACCAGTGACACTGGTGAACCCCAAGTAATCACTGGAAGTGTCACGTTCACCTTCTCATATACTTAAGCTCTTTGTGTACGTTGCGTCCAATATTGAGGCCACCAGTAAAAGTAACGCACTTGTCCAACTGTCCAGGGTACAATGTGGGTACATGCTGTCAGCAGGTCTAAACACAGAAGCTTTGTTCTGTTAAGCTTCAGTGCTTGCTGCTGCTCTGGTGATTCTTAAGTAGTGTTCTGCTTTGTTTTATTCCCTCACTGCATCAGCAAATCTGACTCACTTTCAGCTGCTAGACTTTGGAGATGTTTTCCTTCAAAATAAAGCAGTGGTTATTTCTGTGTCATCTGTAAACTGTTGATCTTATTATGTGCTGATGAACCTTTAGGTCTTTAGAATTGTGTTTGTATGCTTTTGTGGCTTTGTGTGTCTGTATAATGCTTCTTCTAAGCTCTTGTGAAAGTTGCTGTTCATGGTTAGATTAGTGTTGAAATCCTTCAGAGTTTCTGATAGCTATTTCTTGTGGTGACGTTTTGAAATGATTCCTTTGAAACAGAACCAAGATTTGGAGAAAAAAAGTAAGTCATTCTCACTGAATCCACTTGATGTGAACCTTGTGTTTGCTCAGGTTTTCCTCAGCATACCATTGCCTCTGTGACTGACCAGGATGCCAAGCCGTCGTTCAGCATGTCGTGAGTAGAAAGCAGTGCGATTAACCGCATGGCTAAGACTGCAGGTTAAAATGAATATTTGTTTTGACGCTCGTCTTTGTGTTTGTCCAGTCATCTGGACAGCAGCAGTGGTCCAGGTCTGTCTCTGGGAGGATATTTGTGTCCACAGTGCCACGCCACTTACACTGAGCTTCCCGTGGAGTGTAAAGTGTGTGGTATGTACTGTTCAGTTAAAGGATTAGATGGGAAAATTTTTTTTTATTTTTGTTGTTGTGTGTTGACTGGCCTATGTGCTGTTTTATCTCCAAGGTTTGACTCTGGTGTCGGCCCCCCATCTTGCCAGATCCTTTCACCACCTCTTCCCCCTCCAAGCTTTTGTAGAGAGTCCAGTGGAGAACCTCCAAGGAGACAGGTAGCTGTGATCTACTCTCACATTGAGATGCAGATGGTGTTTCACTGCATGTCTTATACTGTTGTGGTTTGGTTTCAGGTTCTGTCAGGCATGTCAAGCAGAGCTGAAGGATAAAAGTGTAAGTGGCTGAATATCTGTGCAGCACAGCACAGTGTTATTCTTGTTGTGAAATGAACTTCCAGTTTTACTCATAAAAGCCAGTTTGCCTGTCACAGTCAACTGCCCTCAGTCTTTGCTGTGTAAATTGAGTCATTTGTCGAGGTTTACAAGTGATTTCTGCTCACGGGTATGCGAATAACAAGACACACTTTAATATTGGCTTTAATTCACAAAATGTTTCAGAAACATAACATCCAGCTTCTGTTTGGCTTGCTCTAAAGATCAGCATCTCTGTCGAAGACTGGGGGAAATGTGGTCTGTGACAAGCCAGTATAGTTACCCGTTCTTTTAAATTTGCCATGAGGTTCACCAGTTTTATATATTAACACACCTACAATCTCATACAGCAGGCATCTGCATATGAATATGCAGAATCTGCAAGATTTTTGCTTTTTCCTTATACAGTGGATAGCCATCATCTCACTCTTGCTGAAATTTGTCTGCATCCCAAACCATGACCACTCTACATGTCCTCCTAAGAACCAGGAGGACATGTAGAGTGTTTTTAGTCTATATCTTTTGACTTATTTGAGCTACCCTACTAAGTCCTGATGTGCTAAATAGAGGATATGCTGGGCTTTCCATAGATATCTCATGTGTTTGGGTGGAATCTTTTCACTCCAAAGAGCAAGGAAATCACACAACAAGTTCAACAGGAAGATTCCTTTTTTCCTCGGTTCTCAGGAGGATATAAGCCCAATTCCACAAAGCTGGGATGCTGTCAGATTTAAAAAAAGAAAAAAAACATTGCAACAATCACAAACACATTTCATTCAGAAAAACACAAGATGTTTAAACAGAGGCAAATTGTTTCACAAAAGGTATTTGCTAATAAGGCGAGAGACAGACTTTCTCAGGAGTGAAGATGGATAGTTTCACCAACCTGCACAAAACTGCATCTTTGAAAATTTGAACAATTTTAATGTACCTCATTGTGAAATTGTCAAAACTGTGACTTGTGCCATCATCTTCAGTTCATAATAATAATTATATAAGTGTCTCCATGCTGCCCCTTTTGTATCAATATTATTGTTGTTATTATATGTATATTATTTAGGTTTTTTTTTAAAGATTAAATAATTATTTAAAGTATATGTAAATATAAATTTATACCCATCTAAGAATGAATGCAGATAGGATAAGTCAGCAGACTACTTGATTATTTACAGATTTAAGCAGCACACATTTCCACCCACATGTGCTGGCTGGCAGAGCTTAAGTTTTGGTGAAATCAGGGGCCCGCCTTCAGTTGCTGTGACACTTTGTGCCCTGCTGGATTCATTTAGATTTTTTCTTGTAAAAACTGTATAATGTCTTTATCTGCCTTTTATTTATTTGCTCTGTCTGCATACCTGTGACATTCCAGATGTTCAGCTGTCCATCGTGTCACAGTGTGTTCTGTGTGGAGTGTGATCTCTTCATCCACGAGTCTCTGCACTGCTGTCCCTGCTGTATTTACTGTCAGACTGTTCCTTGAATCTCTACACAAGCTTTATTCACATCTGATAGGATGAAAATGAGGTCACGTGATTTTTTTTTTTTCCAACAAGGATGATTCTTATGGAGCTTCTCACTGAACACTTGAGATCTGATGACTGGGAGTATGAGATGCTTTTAGTCCATAATTTGAGGTGGAGAGACTCCTGTAAATACAGCTGCTGAGCTGCTGCATTGGTTTCTGTCATCAGATTACCACATACATAAAGATTTCTGTCATCAAATATGTCAGATATCTTTGGTAAGCATTGTAAAAATATGTTTTTGTACTCTAGCTCTGGCTGTAGCATGATAGCTGAACACTTGTACTTCAAGCTAAATTTCAGCAGGTTTCGTTGAGTTTGGATTTTGGGGGTTCCACCCACTCGTCAGTTGTAAGCGTTTTACATTTTACCCTTATACTTAGGACTGACTTTGACTTTGATGTACTTTAAGACGGCAGCTTTTTGACTAAATAAAAAAATGCAAATGTTTTCAGCAGAATTGTGTTATTTCACAAAGAAGACAAGCCGTATAGCTCTCCGAAAGAAGAAGCAGTCATCTTTCATCTCTCGTCAGTATCTTTTCATGTTCGGGTGGCTTGGACTTTATTATCCTTTGCAACTAACAGTATTCAGAAAATCCCAATTAAACTCTCAAACCTTCATCAACAGGCTCTTTTGGCATGGTCTTTGATCTATAAACATAACTTTTCTCCACAAAGATATTATATTTGGAACAACTGTAACATTCTATACAAGAATAAGTCACTATTCTTTGAAAACGAGTTTAATAAAGGGATTCTTCTTGTAAGTCAAGTATTCAGTAATGCAGGATTATTATATAATTACTCAAAAACAATACAGAACTCCTTTGGGTATACACCCAAAGGAGTTCTGTATTGTTTTTGATGCCATACCATCTCAGCTATCCATGTTGTTTAGAAATACCACTGTCTCCCCACATCTGTTCATGTCTTACCCTGTTCTGAAAGAGTCTCCTTTAGGTCAGATTTGATTCTCCTCTTGTAAAGGTGTGAATGCCAAGATTGGGTCTCTTTTTCAAGAGTCACTTATCTCTGTTCCTCCATCCATTTAATTCTGGACTCATTTTGTCAGGACACTGACTGGAAAAAGGTTTGGTCTTTGTAACAAAAAATCCTCCTTACTAACAAAATGAGATTTAATTTAAGCTAATTCATAGATTTTACCCTGTTAAAAGCTTCCTTTAAAAATATAAGTGACATAGACACATTTTGCGCCTTTTGTAAGATTGTCCCAGAGACCTGCTCGCATTTACTTTTGGTTGTGTACCTTTACTCAGATTTTATGGAGAGATATCACTAGTTGCATCTCTTACAGCATCTTATCAAAATTTGTACCATGTTTTTATTGTAATCAAAACACGTTTTTATTTGGTTATACTGACTCTAGTGAGCTTTTTACCTCATGAATCTGATTTTACTCCTCGCCAAATACCGCATCCATAAATTCAATTCAATTTCAATTCAGTCTTTATTGACAGACTTTATTTCCATAGTTAAAAGGATGGCTCACTGTCGGATCTGTGTGTGCTAAAATTATACTGTTTCTAGAGCCGTCCAGTCGTTCTCTAAAAGTGAACTTTAAATTCCGTAAAAGTCCAAATACCCACAGCTACAAACATCTGACTGGCACTAGACCCTCTAGGTATCCTAAGAAGGATTCTCCTTGCATCATTATATGCAACATGCAGCTTCTGCATGCTACATTGTTTGTAAGATGACCACAAGCGGGCAGTATATGGCGGTGCGCTTTAAACCCACTTTAACTGGAAGTGAAGAAAAGCTGAATTTGCGTACAATAGTATTTTCCTGCACAGAGTTTACACCGTTGTCGCTATATATCATCATCATCATCACTTATTTGATCAGTAAGGGGGTAAAGGGGGTAGGAACCGTAGAAGTGTAAACTACTCCTTTTCGAGCACACACATTCTATAGACATAAATATATACATGAAAATTTGATGATTTTTAAGTTTTGTTTTGTTTTTCTTTTTTCTCTTGTTATTTCAGTTATATTTGCATGTTCGAAATAAAATTCTATTCTATTCTAATAATAAAGTGAAAGATGTATTTCACCATTAAATGTAAGTTCTCAAACAAGAAACCGTACTTCTCCCCTTTCAGGAAAGAATTAGATCTCTGACTACAATTTGTTCCTCTCACAACAAGAAAGCTTTAAAAACCAAAAATATTTGTAATATTTTTAATCTCTTTAATTATTCGGCGTCAAAGCATCTCTCGCTTTTGTCCCCCTTTTAACCTGTATTTCTATACTATTTGTTTAATTATACATACTGTTCCAATGTATTATAATTTTGCACTACAATAATACATTGTGTTCTCCATGTATTATGCTTGCTGTTGTTAAAAAAGGTTTCTGTTGAAATAAAGTTGGAGAAAAAAAAGAGAAGCAATCGTCGTCATTTCCGGCGTTTCTGTGGCGGGAGTGTACAGTGTCAGTCCACGGTAACGATGGCCCGCGTTTTGAACGCCATTGTGGCCGTGTGCCCTGACCGGGGAATCGGCAACAAGGGAAACCTGCCATGGCACCCCATTAGGCTCAGGTCAGTCCCGCCGGCCGATGTTTTTGTATCTCTTATGTCGAGTATCTGTGTTTATATTGATTAATCGACAGGATTTCTGAAATGAACCGTTTTGTATGGCACTGTACATCGGCTGTGCTACATTTTTAATCACTGTACATATCTTCAGACAATCAATATGCTTTGGCTAGATCTCTGGTGAAGAAAACATTTTTAATATCTTATCTGGGTAATGGACGTGTACAAGTGACTTTGGCAAAACCTGACAGCAGCTTCTACACTGTGACAGAAATGTTGTTTCTGGCTCAAAGTGACTTAATATCATTCATGAGAAATAAGTCTGAGATGTGTTTGGCGGATTATAGGCCAACAATTCATTCACAACAGTTTAAATATGGGACATTTGTTGGTACAAGCTAAGTCTAACCTAAGGTCAAGCGAGCTGATGTAGCGACGTTAAAATGTACATCTGTAAACATACATGTTCTTTTACAGTAAGGAATTCGCACATTTCCGAAAGATGACAGCAACTCCGTCAGTGAAAGGTAACTCATCTCCACCTTGTCTTTGCTTAGTCACAGGTCAAAGTTCTCTGAGTGACCTAACTTAAACATGAACATAAAGCAACAAGTGTGCTGCTTGTATCGAAGGGCCAGGGTTGAATAGAATAGAATCATTCTTTAATTGTCCCACAAGGGGAAATTTGGGCTACGTCCACACGTACCCGGGTATTTTTGAAAACGGAAAATCTCCGTTTTCAAAAATACCCGGGTACGTGTGGACGTAACCTTGGTTGTAACAGCAGCAAGAAAAACACATATACAAACAATGCTGCTTGGCTACAAACTTTCCTGATACCAACTTACAGTGTCCTATCTCTTTAAGACTGCACCTTACTCCACCCTTACCCTGTCCCTCCCTCTTCTTGAGGTAGGCCTACATGTCTACCACAGCTATTTCAATCTTCTTCTTTTTTCTTTGCAAAATTCACCAAGATTCGTCCTTCTGGATTTCTCTGCTTAACATCAAATCAAATCACTTTTATTGTCACATCACATGTGCAGGTACATTGGTACAGCACATGTGAGTGAAATTCTTGTGTGCGAGCTTCACAAGCAACAGAGTTGTTCAAAATACAATAATGTAAACAAGCAAAATACAAGAATGGCTACATCTGAAACTAATAAATATATGTACAATATATAATAGTATATGCATTTCTGGATGTGTATACTAAATATTTTTCTGTGTGTGTGTGTGTGTACACATATTTTACAAATTAAATAGAGTAAACAATGAATAGAATATATAAAATAAATAAAATAAAATATACAGAGTGAGACATGTGCAAAACAGTGGCATTACTGTACAGTATGGAGTGCATAATGTTAAAGTTCCAGTAGTGAAGCTGAGGTGTCTATGAAGTGTTCAGCAGTCTGATGGCCTGATGGAAAAAGCTGTCTCTCAGTCTGCTGGTACGGGACCGGATGCTGCAGAACCTCCTTCCTGATGGAAGTAGTCTGAACAGTTTATGGCTGGGGTGACTGGAGTCCTTGATGATCCTCCCCGCTTTCTTCAGGCAGCGCTTCCTGTAGATGTCTTGGAGGGAGGGAAGCTCACCTCCAATTATCCGTTCAGAGCACCGCACTACTCGCTGGAGAGCTTTGCAGTTGTAGGCGGTGCTGTTGCCATACCAGGTGGTGATGCATCCAGTGAGGATGCTCTCAATGGCACAGTGATAGAAGGTCCTGAGGATGCGGGGGCTCATGCCGAATCTTTTCAGTCTCCTGAGAAAGAAGAGGCGCTGCTGCACCTTCTTCACTGTTTTGTTTGTGTGTACTGACCACGTAAGATCCTCAGCCAGATGTACACCAAGGAACCGGAAGCTGCTCACTCTCTCCACAGCAGCGCCGCTGATGGTGATGGGGGTGTGTACTTCTCTGCACCTCCGGAAGTCCACTATCAACTCCTTTGTCTTTGCGACGTTGAGGGTGAGATGGTTGTCTTGACACCAGTGGGTCAGGGCGCTGACCTCCTCCCTGTAAGCTGTCTCATCACTGTTGGTGATAAGACCCACCACTGTAGTGTCGTCCGCAAACTTCACAATGATGTTGGAGTTGTTAGTGGCTGTGCAGTCGTAGGTGTAGAGTGAGTACAGGAGAGGGCTCAGTACACACCCCTGTGGAGCACCAGTGTTCAGTGTGATGGGGGATGAGGTGATGCTGCCCAGTCTGACCACTTGGCGTATGTCAGACAGGAAGCTAAGGATCCAGCTGCAGAGGGAGCTGCTCAGTCCTAGATCCTGCAGTTTCCTGTCCAGCTTCGAGGGAACGATGGTGTTGAATGCTGAGCTGTAATCTACAAACAGCATTCTCACATACGTGTCTCTCTTCTCCAGGTGTGACAGGGCAGTGTGTAGTGTCAGGGCTATGGCATCATCAGTGGACCTGTTGTGGCGGTATGCGAACTGTAGAGGGTCCAGTGAGTCGGGTAGTGCAGAGCAGATGAAGTCCCTGACCAGCTTCTCGAAGCATTTGCTTACGATGGGGGTCAGGGCTACAGGTCGCCAGTCGTTCAATGAGGAGATGGTGGAGGATTTGGGTACAGGGACGATGGTGGCCATTTTGAAGCAGGCTGGGACTACAGACAGAGAGAGGGAAAGGTTGAAGATGTGCGTGAACACTCCAGCCAGCTGAGCCGCGCATGACTTGAGGACGCGGCCGGGAATCCCGTCCGGACCAGTAGCTTTGCGTGCGTTCACCTTCCTGAAGCACCTCCGCACATCCTCCTCAGACACAGTGTGCGCACCGCGGATGACGTCAGTGCGCACACTGTCCGGTCTCATGGTGTTTTCGCTGTGTCGAATCTAGCATAGAATACGTTTAGATCCTCACACAGAGAGGCCGTGGTCTGCGGTGTGCTGGTTTTCCCTCTAAAGTCTGTGATCGTGTTTAGTCCCTGCCACATACTCCGAGGGTTGTCAAACTGTTGCTCCACCCTGTCCCTGTACTCACGTTTGGCTGCTTTGATCGTCTTCCGGAGTTGGTAATGTGCGTGTTTGTAGTCCGATGTGTTCGCGGAGGCAAAGGCGGTGCTCCGTGCCGCGCGAACATCTCCGTTAATCCAGGGTTTTTGATTTGGGAAGGATTTAACTGTTCTGGATGGGACGACATCTTCCACGCATTTCCTGATAAATCCGCAGACTGAGTCTGTGTATTCATCAATGTCCCTAGCAGCCACGTGAAACATTTCCCAGTCCGCGTGATCAAAACAGTCCCGCAGCGCAGACTCCGATCATACTAATCCAACACCTACTAGTTACCTGTTATTTTACCTACATGTTGGTGAAAGAACACGACTTGGTGTTGGTGCTATGGTAGAGTATCACTCCCTGCTCCTGTTACTATGAATGATGGTGTTTTTGTATAACTTATCTGTTACAATGGCCTATAATTTTAATAAAAAGCTCACACACGCCAAAGCACATAATTCGATTCACCCACTAATTATATTCGCAGTATTCATTCAGTGTGTCTTTCTGGATTTGCTAGCTTAGTTTAGCTCGTAGCCAGATCTCTAGCAACATGGCCTCTCCACCCGTCCCTCCTGCACTTTCCTGCTCAGTGTGTCAGAAGTTTAGTTACTCCTCTGCCTCCTTTAGTAATAATGATACTTGTACCTGTAGTCAGTGCGACCGAAGCCACCCTCATGTGTTGAGGAGCAAACTCTGGTTGTTGGCAATACTGTTTTGAAACGTAAAAATAATAAACGTGATAACCTCAAATTACAGAAAAAAACCCATCTAGATAGTGACTATAAAAACGATTGACCAAGTTACAGATATTGCAGCTCATTTATTTAACTTTTTCTTTGGTGTGTGGGGAGACATACATGGTGTGCCCATCAAAAGTCCCACGGCTGTCTGCATGAATTATGAGCAGGGCTGAGATTTCGGCTCCCACATACCGATGGACAATTAATAACTGACTTATGAAATTAATCGTGGGACAGATATAATTGTGTCAAACAAAAATGGGCCAGATGTGACCCGCGAGCCATACATTTGACACTCCTGTTCTGGATCTTGTATCTGGCACATATGGCATAGAAACTGAACACTTAAGAGTATTTCCTGACTGTTTTCCTACTTTTGTCTAATCCTTTCCTAATAACATTTAAATTAATGGATTACACAGCACATCAGAGTAAAATAATCTATGGGATAATCGATAATTACTTGATTACTAAAATAGCTGATAGCTGCAGCCCTACAGCTACCTGAATGCTACTCTGTTTTTGTTGTCAAAATTTTTTTATTGAGAATTCCTTAATCATGAATATGCATATTGTCATGACCATTGATCAAAAACTGATCAATGACCTTGAGTACCATTCACAGAGAGTTGGGGAATGGGTGCAATCATAGCATTGTAAGATGTTGAAAGTAAGATTTACCATCTTACTTTCAACATCTTACAATGCTTTGATTGCACCTCATGGTTTATTTCACTCACTGCTCAGTGACGAAGTTTACGTCACTGGGATCCAAGCAGATTTGTGGAAAGTGTGACATTCCTTTTTTTTTTTTTTTTTTTTTTTTTGCAACATCCACATAAACTAAACAACATGGTAAATAATGTAATATGTTTTACACTATCATTGTGAAACTACATATTTTGGAGAGTAGTATATATCGAAAAGTAATTCACTGTGTATCATAACACACTCCAATTCAACAGATGTAGCTCAGGATTTTAGCACAGATTTACCTCTGTCCAGACCCATCATAATTATGTCATTATGTCAAACCCATACTTTGGGTTTTGTGAAAAAACAGAAGCTTGTCAGAAGTTGGTTGTTATTATTATTAATTATTAATGGCCCGCTTGTATGTGGGAGCTGAATCTTCAGCCCTGCTGAGAATCTATGCAGGTAGGGGTGGGACTTTATTTTGATGGGGCACACTATGTGGCCAGTCACATGAAAAGACAGACTGGGACCATACCATCATACCAATTCTTGATTTAACAGGGAGCATATGAAGGGAAGCCAATATAGGAGAAATATGTTCTCTCTTTTTTAGTCCCTGTCAATAAAGTGCTTTGAGTGCTCAGAAGAGTAGAAAAGTGCTATATATGAACCAGTCCATTTACCATTTACTCTTGCTGTAGCATTTTGGATTAACTGAAGACTTCTCCAGGAGTTTTTAAGACATCCTGATAATAATAAAATACAGTAGTCCAGCCTAGAAGTAATAAATGCATGAACTAGTTTTTCAGCATCACTCCGAGACAGGATATTTCTAATTTTAGGGATTTTGTGCAAATGGAAAAAAGCAGTCGTATATATGTTTAGTATGTGTGTTTGAAGGACATATACTGGTCAAAAAAATGGTTCCTCACAGTGTTACTGGATGCTGAGATAATGACATCCAGAGTAAGAATCTGGTGAGATACCATATTTTGAAGATTTTCAGGGCCGAGTACAATGACCTCAGTTATATCTGAATTTAGAAGTAGAAAATTAGAAAGCATCCAGGTCTTTGTCTTTAAGACATTCCTGTAGTTTAACTAATTGGTGTTGCTTCATGGATAGATAAAGTTGGGTGTCATCTGCATAGCAGTGAAAATGTATCCAATCCCTTCTGAAGATACTGCCAAAGAGAAGCATGTATAATGTAAATAGAATTGGTCCTAGCACGGAACCCTATGGAACTCCATAGTTAACCTGTGTGTGAAGAGGACTCTCCATTTACATGAACAAATTGAACTCTTTTAGATAGATATGATACAAACCACTGTTGGACAGTACCTGTAATACGTGTACTGCATGCTTTAATAGGATATTATGGTCAGGGTTTTGGGTGGATAATGGGAGGAGAGAAGCTGCAGAGAGGCATGTAAGACATCTCTGCTTCCTCCTCCCAACTCCGGATAATCACATTTTGGGGTGGTTTAATAAATTTGGCCAGATTTCTAGAAATGAGAGCTGCTCCATCCAAAGTGGGATGGATGCCATCTCTCTTAACAAGTCCAGGTTGGCTCCAGAAAGTTTCCCAATTATCTATAAAGTAGGGGTGCAACAATACACAAAATTCACGGTTCGGTTCGGTTCGATACTTTGGTGTCACGGTTCGATATTTTTTCGATACAAAAAAAATGTTCATGCCTTTTTAATTTGTCATTTATTAAACTTATAAATATATATTTTAACTCAAAAGTACAGTTTTTAAATTTAATGTTGCTGAAACAAAAGTAATTAAAAAAATAAATATATCTCAGGGCTCTCAAAATTTCAAAATCTCTGGTAGCCCTTCGGGCATTTTTTGGTAGCCCAAAATAAATGTAAGTAGCCCGAATAAAAAGAGAGAGCAATTTTGTGATTGATGTTTTGTTTCCTTTACAATATTATACATTAAAGTATAATATTGTAAAGGAAACAAAACATCAGTCAAAAAATTGTTGAAAAACAAATTACAACATTGTATAAAAATTACAATCATCAACTCAAATACTTGGTTCTAATTGAACAGAAATTTCTATGAACTTGTAAGAACTGTGTAGGACATGGAATCAGTCTGTGTCAGATCCTGAATTTGAAATTTCCACTGAAGTCACGGGTAAGAGGCAAGTGGAACCAAGATCTAGGCCATTTGCTTTTTGAAGTTTGCAAAGACTGCTAAATTTTGCCAGTGGTAGTTCACTCTTTGCAACATAGTACGCTGTTCTAAACAGATTTTTCAGGTTTATTTTTAGTATGTTATTTGCAATTGGTGTTTGTTCTGGGAAAGATATTGCAGACTGAGCAATAATGCATTTCTTGCATTTCTCATGGGTTCTAATGGGGGCCTTTCTTAAAATGACTGGTCCCAGTAACAAAGGCGCTTGTCGACTCAGGAATCGAGAGAAAACCAACAACACACTCGGCAGAACATTATGTTATTTACACGGGTGCACATAAGTGGTCCGCATGTGCGCATTCGCTGTCAAAATAAAAGACGCGCACCAGATAAGAAGTTGCAACGCGCGTTTGTGTCCATATAAAAGGCACTGTTTTTGTCCGCTAGAGTGGGATTTTCACGGCACATTCTGCACCACATCTCTGTGCGTTCATCATTTGTTTGAAGCCAGCTCACCTCCTGCAACCACTTTTCCGAGAATACGTGCTGTTTTTATGGTTCGGACTCCTTCTGACATTTTGGAGGTGGAGGAACACCAAAGTAATTGCTTAAAGGATTTTGTTTCTTCGACATCTTTAAGAGTTCTAAACAAATGTCTGTCCTCCTCCAGAAAATCTTATGTATGCAAACACGCGTTTTGGTTTTTTTTTTTGGTTTTTTTTGGACAGCGAATGCGCACCTGCGGACCACTTATGTGCAGCCCCGGTTATTTAGCTTGTCGTATTGCAGCCACAGAAATTCTTTTGTCCATGAAACCATAAAACTGCACTTTCTTTTTGCCTTATAGTCTGATTTGTCATAACTTTTCCGTTTTGTGGTAAGCTTTTCTTTGGCTGTCACTTCTTTACCCTGACCTGTCTTATTTGGCTCAGCAGAACTAAAATATATATCCTGCTGCTTTTACACACGCACTCACATAACGCTCAGCGATTCTCTGCGCGATCAACCTCTCACATGTTTAAGCTGCGGGAGATTTCACTTGTCATGTTTGCATAGTAAGCGAATGATTGATAAGACGATGTCAGAGGAATTGGTGCGCAAATTATCATCACTCACCAATCAGTACTGTCGCTCTCTATACACAGTTTGCGCGATTGCAAAGTGAAAGCAAAAAACAAGCGCAAATTCAAACGCGATTTCAATATAATAATAATAATAATAATAATAATAATGGATACTTTATTGATCCCCATGGGGAAATTACTTGTTTTTCTCTGCATTTGACCCATTCACTCAGTGAAGCAGTGGGCAGCCCACTAAGCAGGCGCCCGGGGAGCAGTGTGTAGGGACGGTACAGGGTAGCCGTTAAGTGGATTCGAACCGCCGACCTTCCGATCATGGGGCGACCACTTTACCTACTGAGCTATCCCTGCCCCCCAATATGTCACATATTGACAGTGGCTCACCGATGCCAATGACATAATTACCCAGCTACATTTCCGAAAGAATGCAAAAGCATTGACATATATTTTTCCTTCAATAGCCCGACGGGCAGGGCAGAGATAGATTTTGGTAGCCCGACTGGAAAAATCGCTAGCCCCAGGACGTCGGGCTAGCGATTTTGCAAGCCCTGTATCTGATTGAGGAATCACTCATCTTTGGAAAAGGGTTTATTACAGAGAAATGGCTCTTTCCAAAATAAAAGCAATACTATCCGCTTCTTCTGGGCTATATTCTCAGCAGCATATTGTAGCGGGTCAGGGCTGTTCGGGGTTCTGTTTGTACAGTTATGTTTTGTTTATGTTGCCATAGTGACGGGTGACGCCCTCTCGCTGCAACGGTGTGTCCTTCCGGGGTCAGAGGGTGCCCTGTGTGTTGTTGTTGTTGCTGTGCGGTTGCCGCGCTGAGCAGTTAGCTAGCGGCAGTGTTCTTCTGCAGATGTCAATAAATGGCTGTGCTCCCTGGCTAGCTCACGGGAAGCAAGACCAAACGACACCTCCGTCTCCTCCTTGTCTGAGCTCGCCACAATATTAAACATATCAGGTCCCCATAAGGAGAATCATGTGCTAACGGCTGTCTAAATGACTCTGGTAAAGTTTGTAGCATGCATGCTTGTTGTTTTTGTCTGCTTCCACTTGATTTTGCACTAGGATGATGTCGGCGTAAATGTGCAGTCATATTCGTTGTGTTCCCACTAGTGCTGTCAGCGTTAATCTCGTTGAAATGACGTTAACGCCACAACACGGCAAATCTCCGTTAATGAGCTACCGCGGATCGCCCCGTGCGTGGGGCTAGACGGCCAACATGTTAACGAGCTAACTGCGCTAACACACTAGTTCCCACCCATGTAATTGAGCATTGCGTGGCACATCCAACATACTGTTTTACTTTTGTCCATGACGCGCTTACCTTCAGGGTCATACGTCACATGAAAACCAAAATAATTCCAAACGCCAGATCTGAATGAGGGTGGGGGAGGTTCAATTTGCCATGTTGCAAGGAGCGCTTAACTTCTGTCTCGCTAGCTTGCCCTGCGCTCTTCCTTCTGACAATGCTGTCTGTGTTGAACGCTCAGTGGATCTGCGCTCGACAGTGCAGCCTAGGCAGAGTAGTCGAACGCAGATTCACTGAGCGCTCAAAATAAATTACAAATTTTGTATTGTTCGATACATATGCGTACCGAACCGAAACACTGTATCGAACGGTTCAATATCGATACGAGTATCATTGCACCCCTACTATAAAGCCCACATCATTTTTTTGGACACCACTCAGACAGCCAGCAATTTAAGGAGAACATGCAGCTAAACATGTCACTCCTGATTGAGGAGAGGACCGGAGAAAAAAGACAAAACAAAAGACTGGGTGGTCAGCTACCAGGACTTTTTCTGTAATTTTACACATTTATTTCTTACAATTTAAGTCTGAAGAGTTCTGACAAATTTCAGTTACATATTTAACTTAATTACACAGACACAAAGTGGAGTTTCACTTGTTCGTCCCACTTAAGATCAAAATGGGCGGTATGTGGCCTGTGACATAAAAGGAGTTTGACACTCCATGCACTGGAGATTGCACGCTAAAACATGTGATAATAATAACTGATTAAATGAATTCAAAACCTGTCTTTGTGCAGGCAAGCAGAATGTGGTGATCATGGGCAAGAAGACGTGGTACTCCATCCCAGAGAAGAACAGACCTCTGAGCAACAGAGTCAACATTGTCCTCAGCAGGAAGTGCAAGTATTTGTCACACACAGTGCCATTTCACGGTGTCACGTTTTATCATAATGCCCAGTGTGCAGTGCATTGACTTCCTGCGTGTCTGTGTGAGTGTGTGTGTGTGTGTGTGGGGGGGGGGATATTTTATTACTCAGTGCAGAGTTTTGCTACACAAAGTATTGCCCTGTTCTAACTGACATGCTGTAACTGGTCATTCTGGTCCAGAGTGCCCCCTGCAGGAGCACACTACTTGGCGTCAGACTTCAGCTCAGCCCTCAGGCTAATCGAAACAGAACTGGCTGATCAGGCCGATCAGGTCTGGGTTATAGGGGGCAGTTCTCTCTACAAGGTATGTTTGTATTCACTTCCACTTTTTTTTAGAGTCAGAAATTGGTCATTTTGAATTAACCAAAAAAGAGTAGGCCAGGCTAACTGATTACATATTAATAGTCAGCTGGACTCTAAATAGTTACTCCAAAGTGGTTTTTACTGTCACACTGGTGACTGCTACTATTGATGGTTATATAGTGAAGCACTTCAAGAGAAGCTGCAACTACACACCTTTCTCTTTAATTATGTTTTGATCATCCAGGAGATGATGGGGAGCACGGGAATGAGAAGACTGTTTGTCACTCAAATTCTGAAGCAGTTTCAGTGCGACACATTCTTACCTGAGATCAGTCTGGACAAATATCGTCTGCTGCCAGAGTAAGACCATCACACATGCTTGGCACTAGTTTATGCATATTTGTCACACATTTCAAATCATTAAACAGAACTAAAATACCCCTGAGTCACACTAATTGTCGGGAATCCTCGAAGAACAGGCCGAGGAGTTTCCCTGATGCTTAGCTTTGTCCACCCTAGCTGGAAAATCCAGAAAACTGTTTTATTTCTTATTTATCGTCCACCAGGCCCTTACTCGAAGAAGTCGTACCATTAATTAATGCTTCAATTAATATTAATATGATCAACTTATCTCTATTAATTGGCTACGTACCACAGGCTGTCGAGCTGGCAGTAGCAATCACCTGACCCATCTGTCAGCTAATTATAGGCCATTTTCCAACCTTTGTTTTTTCTCAAAGGTTCTTGAAAGAGTAGTTGTCAAACAGTCAGTCAGGTTTCAGAGCTCATCACAGCACAGAAACAGCTTTAGTGAAGGGAAAATGATCTTCTTATGGCCTCTGTCAGTTTACTTGTCTCTGTGCTTATCCTTATATTTTATTACAGTGGTTAGAGCAGGGGTGGGCAATTCAAGGCCTCGAGGGCCGGTGTCCTGCAGGTTTTAAATCTCACCTTGGGTCAACACACCTGAATCAACCGATTCGTTCGTTACCAGCCCTCTGGAGAACTTCAGGACATGTTGAGGAGCTAATGTAGCCATTTAAATCAGCTGTGTTGGATCAAGGACACATCTAAAACCTGCAGGGACACTGGCCCTCGAGGCCTGGAGTTGCCCACCCCTGGGTTAGAGCATGCTGATAGGTAAGGTGATGCACTGCAGTTGTTTGAAACATATCTATCTAACAGTCTCCAGTTTGTTTGTTTGTATTGAGAGTCCTCTTCACACACTTAATTACTTGTGTGTAAAGAGGATAATTTTGGGAGTTCTACTGGATTCTGTGCTAGGACCAATTCTGTTTACACTATGCTTATGCACTATCATTAAAAGGCATAGCAAACGTTTTCACTTCTATGCAGATGATATCCAACTTTTTCAATCCATAAAGCCAGATAACACACACCAATTAATTAAACTTCAGTGATGTCTTAAAGAAATAAAGACATGGATGATCTCTAATTTACTCCTTCTAAAATCAGATAAAACTAAGGTTATTGAACTCGGCCCTGAAAATCTTTGAAATATAGTACTGAATGGGAAGTAGAGACTTCAGCTTCCAGGCCCCTCTTCTGTGGAACCAGGTCTCATTTTGAATATTTTTGCATATAGATTGGATCAGGTGACCCTGAATCCTCCTTTAGTTACGCTGCAATAGGTCTAGGCTGCTGGGGGATTCCCATGATGGACAGAGTGTTTCCCTTTCACTCACTATGTGTTTATACACCACTCTGCATTTAATGATTAGTTATTATTAATCTCTGGCTCTCTTCCACAGTGTGTCGTTGTCCTGTCTTCCTCCCCTCACCCCCAACAGGTCGCAACAGATGGCTGCCCCTCCCTGAGCCTGGTTCTGCCAGAGGTTTCTTCCTGTTAAAAAGGAGTTTTTCCTTCCCACTCTTGCTAAAGTGTTTGCTCAAATGGGGTCATCTGATTGTTTTCTCTATTTTCTTTGTATTATTGTAGGGTCTTTACCTTATAATATAAAGCTTGAGGTAACTGTTGCTTGGAGTTGGCACTACCATGAGCCACTGATATTTGGAAGTTTTACTGTAATCCACCAGAATCCCATTTGTCCCATTGTGGGCCAGTGCATGAAATTCTTGTATCTTTGCAAGTTCTATAATGGAGCCGTGTGACTATTTTTGTCCATGCAAGTGTCGAGAGGGAGTATCTGACACTACACAAAAAATAATAATGCAGTGCAGTGCATCATCGCAGTACAATTTTTTTTATATGGAAAATAATTTGTTTGATCCTCTACACCGGGCATTTTGTATAGGGTCACATCAGCCGTGGCAGTTCATCATGGAAAAACAACTAATCAACACATTTCAACTTTATATTCAAAATACTATTTCAAGAATTATCTCAAAATTTGTACCTCCTTCTCAAAATGATCAATAGCTCTAATACTCCTTGGTACACACATAACAAAGTAAGGAAAATGTTGAAGGTTGATTATATAATAAAGTGTTATGTGAATGATGTTGAAATTGGGTATTTGAATGTGAAATAATGCACTTGCCTCTAAACTTTATTTGTAGATGAATCAAGATGCATTAAAGGTTAAAGATCATTTCTCCTACAGGTTTCCAGATGTACCACATGAGCTGCAGGAGGAGAATGGGATTCAGTACCGATTTGAAGTCTATGAGAGCATCCAGGAATGATGAGGCAACGCAGAAATCAAAAAAGTTGATGTGATTTGTAAATGATCACCATTATGTAAATGCTGGACTTATTGTTTGGAACAGACGGCGGAAAACAAAAACAAACCTGTGTTAAGTAGTACTGGAATTGACCCACCACACTTCACAGGTGTGATGGAAGTGATGCTGGGACTAGATCTAGTTTGATTTGAGTTTGTTCAGTTTTGTTTTCTTCAAGTAATGAATGATCTTAGAAAAGGAAGAGGTATGTAAAGGTGTAGTCTCTGATCTCTTTTCTCATATAAATGTGTCACAGCAAAGTAAACAAAATAAAGTGCAACTGTGGCTTCTGGAAAGTCACTTGTTTAATTTATTTATTATTTTGTCCTCTTTCCTTTTGCAATCAGAATTTTGATCTGAATGCACAGTGGTGACGAACACATTTTGCTTTTGCAAGAACAATTGTCAATTTTAAACAACACCTTATACATTTTTGATTACCATTTGGGGGATGCAGAGATTTTGTTACCCAAGTAGCTTTTTATAGATTGTGTTGACTGGGATTAAATTTTTCCTGTACGATGGATTTCAGTTGCTGATATTCAAGGAATTTACTGTTGCTAATTCTATAGTTATTCAAATGAAATACATTTGAAATCTTGTATAAGATGTTCTAGATTTTTTTTTTTATCCCTTTCACCAAGCTGAATGCCAAGCGTGAACAACAAATTGATTCACTGATCTACATCATCAGTTTTATTTTATATTACCTTTTTGACAAAAGCTACAAAATGGATGGCTACAACAGCTAAGTTTGCTTCTTAAGCACTATATGTTCACTAATAAGGGTAGGATAAAGCTGTCGTTGGAAAAAAGATGTTGATAGCTACCATAGAAAATTAGTTAGAGAAGCTTTGAGATGCATGTTTTGGAGACCTAGAGTACTTTTGCCCCTTTTCTCATAGATTTACATACAATCAAAAGTGTCTCTGAAATCACAGGAGTCACCCTCTGCTGGCTATTAAAAGAATGTTGGTTCAAGGATTGTTAACTTGGTAAACTTTTATTAGAGTGTTAAATGGCTGCAAAGTAAAGTCTACAAGGTTTCCCACTCTGACAGCTTTCAGCTGATACAAACGACCAGGCAATCGACCTCCAGTACCTGCTGGGACAAAACTGCCCCCACCCCTCTATTCAAGGCATTTCATGAATAAAAGGGAGAGAAAATTGAGTAGTGTAGAGTAAGGGTTCCCCATAGAGGGCCTTCTTTACCTGTACAAATGCCAGCTGGTACTGCTCCATTCACTGGACAAGATCCTTGGCACCTTTTGGTCAGGTCTGACCACAAACCAGTGGTAGTAACTGGCAAGCCCCAAGACCAGCCTCACCTCTTTTTTTTTTTGTTTTAGGAATGTACTTACCAGTTACTGTACCTCCATCCATCCAATCCAAGAAAATTTGCCAGTAGCCCCTGGATGAATAAATAAACATGAGCTGTGCCTACTCGGTCCAGGAGCTTGCTGACCTGGGCCATGGGATAAGCGTCAAACTGTGAGACCTTGTTCACCTTACTGATACTCAGCACGTGATGAATGACTGTATATTTGCACAATTATTTCTTCTTTGCAGCACCTTTTCAACGACCTCCTGCTGCACACCACAGCTCTCTCCTCTGGGCCGCAGCAGCAGAGCGACAAACCATGCCCTGCCACAGCAACAGAGGAGAGCTGCCTCCATCCTCAAAGACCCCCACACACCCCCAACACAGACTGTTCACACTTCTGCCCTCGGGACGAAGGTTTAGAAGTGTGAAATCCAGAACATCCCGACTCCACAACTCCTTCTTCCCCACTGCTATCAGACTCTTGAACAGCTGACCTATTTTAACAGTAATAATAATTTTTTCACATCAGGTCATCTTACATATCAAACCAGCATATTAAGCTCATAGCTCTTTTGCACACAAATCTATTTAATACTTCAATTTTTGTCTCTATTTATTTATACTATTTGTATTTTATCTGTTCTAGTCCTATTTGTACATATTAACCGGCATCTGTGTGTGGACAGCAGAGAAAGAATTTCATTGCACAGAGAAATTATTTTCTTTGTACACATGACAATGCTTTGAATCTTTGAATCTTGAATTTTTTCTTAATCATGAACTATAAACATTGATGAGGTGCATCTTTTGACTTTGCCTTTATTATAGTTTTAGCATTTTGATGCTGTTAACAGTTACATACTGAGCAAATATGATGATAGCAGCTAACCTTTGCCATGCCCAGCTGGACCACAGACCTTTATGGCATTGTCAAAAGGAGCAGGAAGTGAATTCTGCATGGGACAAAACTCTTCATGTCATTATTTGTGCAGCTATTAAGGATTCTTCAGCGATACTTACCGTAAAAATAACTTTTTTGGCAGGTTTTTGGTGGAGTCTAATGGAGTATAAAACTGGGGCCCATATGTAAATCTGAACCCTTCACACACATAAGTCTTTCTAACTATCCCCTTTTCTGTTTTCAGACTATTTCTTCGTGAAATGAAGGGAAATTGTTGAAATTAGAATTTACTTAATCTTTATTTTCCAATTGAGGTGAATTGTTCTGGAGCTGGTTCCTTTTATCCAACTCAAACCTGTCAATTCATCTTAATACTGGGAATAATGTAAAATAAATCTCAGTTTAAGTCATACACCTTTTCTTAAGCACTGCTAAATGGTCATTTCCATCAGTAATGTTTTGAAACAACACTAATACTAAATAACATATTAATATTAAATAGTACCCTGAAGCACACTGAATTTCTTTGCATCATTTATTACACAATTTGCCCTGAGGATACTCTTGTGAAAGCTGAACTAGGGAAGACATAATAGAAGATATAGTACAAAAACAATGCACAGTGTATCGGCAACTGTAGCCCCAGTAACACACACCTGGGACATAAAATTAAAAATAAATCACAGGAACTCACAGGGAGAGAAAAAATTAGAGCTAACTTCACTGCAGAGATGGAGAAAGATGTAAGAAAAGAAAGGAGAAGGCAGGTATAGACTGCTAGGTGAAACTTGATAAACTGCACATTTAAAGATTATATGTGACGTCATTATTTTTAATCACATATTGGATCTGTATATGATGTGTTTTGATCAAATGTGTGTTTTTATTTTGTGAAACATCTTGCAAAACAAACTGAGTGTAGTAGTTTTGTGTTATTCAAGTGTTGCATGACAATTCTCTGTATCTTTTGCAGGATAAGCAGTTTGGCTTGGACACAGTAACATAAAAAAATATTTCTGGTGAACACCTTCAAAATATTGTCAAATTACATGAATTGTTAAATATGGTTCTTTTTTTCATTTCTTTGTGTGTGTGTGTGTGTGTGTGTGTGTGTGTGTGTGTGTGCGCGCGTGCGCGTGCTTTCAGTATTTTTCCTTGGTGTAACGGATCATGTGTGTTGCTCACAGTATACACGTGTGCTACACTACCGTTTCTGAATATGGCCATATGATTCCGAGCTTTTCTAACAAACTGACTTGTTATCGCCCCATGAGGCCACTAGGGGGCAACAAACACTTGCCAATCATAAACTGACTACAAGAAATCAAGGGACCATACCCTTACTTCCTGTGGTGACCTTAAAATAAACGTCTAAACTTTTGCGTAGGCACAACCTAAACATAACGTGACTCCCCAATCCTTACTCCTCACCAGCCCCAAGAAAAGAGCAACAGCACAATACCATTTAAGATGCTAGAATCAGTTTCTTTGCTCTGGAAGTAGGCAATGCCAAAACATAAAAAAAAAAAACTTCTGTTGAGCTTCCACAACAGAAATTTTAAAAAAGACAGTTCTCTAATCTAGGCTCCCTATCAATGAACAAGAGGAACCAAAGGTAAACAAAAAAAACAAACAAAAAACGACTCACTTCTGCTGAAATGTGCTGTGGTGAAATATTCACAGTTCACTACTTAACAAAGATTATTTACAAAATCCTCTCAACAAACATTTCAGGAGTAAATATAAATAAATACATATTGGGTGATATCTTTTTCAGCTGTACTATTGTGCAGTTGATGGTTGCTTTTTGAGAAGTAACAGAGTGAATCCTCCTGCAGGAGCACTGCTCCAGCCCACACAGCACTGGCATCCACCTCGAGTTTAAGATGGCACATGAAATCTGGAGCAGCGAGGAGAGGAGCGCTGCAAAGGAGAGCGTTAGTATCATCAACAAATTACTTAACAAGTGTCAAGTGTGGAAAAACTACTTTTGCAAACAGATCTACAGCATATACAGTAATTGAACATTTGAATTCTTCTAATGTCTTGATGCATTCTCAATCATCCAGGTAAGTAAATCTCCAAAAGTTGATTCTGTTCATTTGGACGTAGCGTTTTCAGTGGGAGAAACGTTTCGTCACTCATCCAAGTAACTTCTTCAGTCTCAGCTGACTGCAGGTTTCCTCACTGAAGGAAACCAGTCCATTGTTCCTTCAGTGGGCTGGTTTCAGTCATTATGCAAATGTACTGTTTTTAAGATTGGGGAAACATGTAGTCGGCTGTGACTGAAGAAGTCACTTGGATAAGTGACGAAACGTTTCTCCCACTGAAAACGTTACGTTCAAATGAACAGAATCAACTTTTGGAGAATTCTTCTAACCAGTACGGGCACTGTGAACAGCTAACAAATATGAGAAAACATCACGAATAAAGGGTTTTCTTAACTTTTTTTATTTTAAAAACTTGCTTGCTATAAAATCAACATGTGACGCATATGTGTAATACTGCAGATATTAACTGTATGTTTGAAGTGGCACGATGTCCATATTTTTAGGGAATATTTGGGTGGTTAAGGCAGTGCATGTTATTACTGATTTAATAATCAATTACTAAATCAATTAGTAATCAATTATGCTGCAGAATTTTTTTCATTCTACTTTTGAAGGCACATTTTTGTTGTTTCCTTAGAAAAATTAGGAATGAAAACTGATTGTAAAATGAATAAATTGACTCATAAATAACAATCTATAAAATATAAAGCTTTGCTTTTTTGTAGTGTCACAATAATTCCATTCCTGGTGGAATTCATTTCTATTTTATTTATATAAAATTGAACTAAAGTAGCTGGGTATCCTGCAGAGAGGTTTGCGGGGGCCACCCTCAGCTCAAAGGAAAACGGCACCTCATTTCCTAATGCATTTACCTCCATCCCAGAACTGTGTTTCTTTTTCTTTCTTGTAACTCTCTCTCAGCACAGGAACCATAGGATTCACAGGAGGACACTCTGCACCCTGAGTTTTTCCAGCTTTACTCTTTTATATTTTTAATAAACCAAACATCTTCTAAGTGGTCTGGTCTTTGTTAGTGGAACAAAAATGGAAATGTGTTGCTTGAATATAATTAATTTACATATTTGTTGTTGTTTTATAATAACAAGTGTCCTATAATTCTTACGGGTGAGTATTTTAATGCAACATTAAACCTGTCAGTGTGTTCTAGACAATTTCACCACATGCAAGATAGGTATTGCTGAAAACACGATGAAGAAAAACAGGTATGTAAAGATAATTATTTGTTTTTATAAATTTTTTAAAACAATACAATATTAAAACCGGACTCATTTTGATTATTATGCAATATAAAAACACATTTAAAGGAGCAGCATGCTCTGACTATAGCTCTCCCCACATCACATCTGCTGGATAACAACACTGAAGACCTGACAAACCATCTTCTTGGTAGAAGGCTTGTACAGTTTTCATTGTGGGTTTTTTTTTTAACCATGACTAGGTGATGGTTACGCTGCGTTTAAATGTTTGATGGACTCACACGTTTTTATTAGCAAAGCCTTAGCACGGTCCCATTCGCTCATAGCCTTGCTGTCCCATTTTGGGTAAATGAGAAAACTAAAAACGGAAAAATGGTATTACTGCTTTAGTTGTTGTACATGTAGTACATTAAGCTTGCCCGCTGTTTAACCCGTGATCTTTTGCAGCCTGCGCTTTCCATGGTCAGCTTCCTGTTTGATGCTTGGCCCAAATATGCCACCATGTCACTGGTGAGGACATGGAATATGGATTATGCGGTTTCACAACCAGGGTTTAGCAAAAACGTGTTCGTTTTCACATACGTCAGGAGAGAAAATACCCATGATCCACTCAAACTTATGCCCAAGTCACCTTTATTTCACACAGAGCTTTTTATTAAGCTGTAGATTGCGTTTCAGGAAGAGTAGCTCCAGGAAATTTTTTAATGATGCTAGTAAATTTTATGACAGTTAATGCGTGTGGTGTTATTAAGAGCAAGGCAATAATTGGACCTTTAGGCCAGCAATTATTGGAAATTTCCATACCTAAGCGGGCGCATACTGAGGTGTAAAATGGGACAAAAAATAATAAACTTATATTTGCCACATTATTTTTACAAAGTACCCTATCAATACAAAAAATTCATGAATGGAAACCGGTTATAATTTTCGGGGAGGCTGAGACACTTGATAATTTACAACTTATTGTCTGCGGCGTGAAAAAGGGACTATCCAATCAACGAGCGATCGAATGCCCCGTGGGCATTTTTCCTGGGCTCCCATTGGCTCACTGGTACGTCGATCTGAGGAACGGCTCGCGCTAGGTTGCAGCGCAGGTGAAGTGTTGACGGTGGTTCATAGGGCAACAAACAGCAGTGTACGCCGCCGGGAGACATCAATGCTGGAGTACACGTCCATTCAGGGAACGGTCTGAGGAAGACCATTACTGGGGCTTACATGGAGAGCTGAGGCTGAACATGACGTTAACGTCCTTAATGATGTACATATCTCTGCTTTTACTATTTATTTTGTATGTATATAGTGGGTTTTCTGAAGCTGCGCCCCGCATCAGTACCTACGATGCGTCGTCTATCTCCGGGAAAAGCGGCTCAGCCTCCGATGCCTGGGATACCTTCCGCAACGACATGCTTCGCAGTTTACCAGAGAGCTGGTTCACTCTCTCGCCTTCAGCCGGACTCGCACCGTTGCCGACTATTGTTTCAGCCGATCCTTCCACCACCACCACGGCCATCTCCAAAACGCCAACCACGGACCCGACACCCACCCCCACCAGCACAATTCACGCCCCTGATGTTGGAATAATCCCATACACTAAAGAACAAACAACACCGTTTTCCAGGCTAACCGGCGTGCGCAAGCGGTCCGCCGACGCGCGAACATCCCTCTTCACTCCGGAGAAAATGCTGCAGACCTTGGTGTCCATGGTTTCCCAGCGCACGGCCAACGATGCCTGGGCTGCGGATAATATCGACACATCTGTTACCTCAGTGGAGAGCAGCCAGGGTGAGTCCTGTGAAGCAGGAACCTTTGCAGATTTAACGTTTGTGTTGCGCAGTCACATCAGTAGGCTCGGATG
Source organism: Aulonocara stuartgranti (assembly GCF_965226115.1). Taxonomy (NCBI): domain Eukaryota; kingdom Metazoa; phylum Chordata; class Actinopteri; order Cichliformes; family Cichlidae; genus Aulonocara; species Aulonocara stuartgranti. Next base: position 29,826,300 of record NC_138948.1, read on the forward strand.
GTGGCTCCGTGGGTTTGACGCATCCACCGAATTAACCAGATTGCAACAATGGGCAGACGCCTCAGAGTGCATAGTGTGCCCCTTTGAAAATAAGCAAGAGCCTAGATGCTTCCCCTGCACAGCTCCGTTCTAACATAGGGTTTCATTTTTAAATTATTATTATTTTAGGACGAGTGTGACATATATTACGTTGTTGGGGTTGGGTGTGGGGGGCTTGAGGGGGTGTGTAATCCTGTTGTTGTTCACTCAGTTTCTCCAATTCACAGAGAATTCATCCAAGCCTTGATTCTGTATAGTCAGAGCAGCCATGTTTGCAGCTGACAGGGAATACGCTGCTCATATAGCTGCTTCATCTTCTCCATTGTTGTTTGCTTGGCATATTCAGAACAAGGCCATCCAAGCAAAATGGCTAGGCAGGCCAAGCCATGAATGAGCAATGACAGTGGGGGAGTCTGCCCCCTCCTCCTCCTCCTCTCACACCTCACACACATCTCAGCATCCATGGTGTTGTTCTCCAGTCTGCCACAAATACCGCACAAATGTCCAAAATTCACCTTCAGCAGATGGTGTGTCTTCGTGCTTTGGCTTTCTTTTGCCCTTATCCTGTTGTAACCACATAAAAATGGTTTTTATGTGTTCTTGTTCAACACTGTCTATTCCCTTTTTGTCTGTAAAAGCTTCATCCCCTATCTCCCCGGGCCACACTGTGTTCTGCTTGTAGCTTTATAGAGCACTACACACACCAACACGTACACACACAGTTGCACACCTCCTGAACCTAAGTGTAAAATTCAGGCTACTGTATTTGAATGATATTGGCTTCCCCACACCAGGGGGTCCAATCTAGTCATGTTTTTTTTACAGTGACCCCTTTGTTCTCCTCACTGTGTCCTACCTGACTGTCAGCATTAATCCTAGTGATGGTGGCGGATTAAGAAAGCTGGTTGTGGTGTACTGCAGCCATAAATGGCTATTGAGAAATCTCCAGATTTGACTGGTTTGGGAGGAAAGAAGTAAAGCTTGGGTTCTGGTTGAACTCCTGGTAGATGGGCCATTAAAGATGCACAAATGTTCAGTGGAACATTGTTAAAGAACATCTTCCATTTTGACTGTTTCGAGTTTGATTTTGGCTTAACCTTATAACAGAAGTAGCGTTATGCTAAAATATACATAAGAGGCCTAATTTGAGAGGCAACATGTTTTAGTTTCTGAAAGTGGCATATATCTAAAATACAAACTAACTCTGCTGCCAAGTGGATCACCGTTGACCTGGTGGATGCTCAGAGGTTATTTCTTGGTGCTGGATCACAACTGTATTCCAGAAATGAACACAAGCACAATATTCCCCAGCTCTGACCTGTTATGTTATGGAAATGGAATCCCTCAAGGTGTTCATCTGTGTTGTCAGGTACCTGCATGTTAGCAGGGGATCCTGTGGGAGCTTAGAGGCCACATAAACACCCTGGAGTCTTTGTCTTGTTCGTCAAGCCAAGAGGCTGCCACCATCAGGAAGTGCTTTTTCAACAGGGGGTGGAGGCATGGGGGTCTGCTTGGTCTGCAACAGTGTTTACGCGAGTGGCCCTTTACAAAGTAACATCCACATCAGCATTATCCATTTCACATGTAAGTAGTTTTACTGTTATAGTTAGCTGTGAGTATCTATAAGTCTATAACATGGCACATAAACAAGAAAAAATTCTATTGATACTGATTAAACGTTATCAAAAAAACAGTTTTCGAGTTTATTTTTCTTTTCATAATATGTAAGTAATAAATATGTAAGTCTGTTTGGGCCATAAGCATTCTGGTTGGACAAAATAAGCTTTTGAATTGGTTTACCTTATTTTCTGTCATATGCACACTGTCACAATGGTGGATGCTCACATTAAAAAGGAATGATTGTTCAAATAATGAGGTTAATGTACCTACAAGTAATCCCTATCAGCTAAAAGCTCAGGCTACAGCTCTAAACACTGAGTTTCAGGCTGTTTTTTGTGCTCTTGGTTATATAGAGGTAATATCCCTAATATGGTCAGCTCTCGCTATGAGCACAAAAGTGAACAGACAGTCGCTAGTAAAGCAGAATGAAACAAACAGCTTTGTCTCTGTCAAAAGGCGAACTGAGGAGGTGAGCCAGGGCCTAGTATATGTTAACTAAGAATGGTTTTCTTGCTCTAGTAGAGTTCAAGGATTGAAGTATGGAGCTAGAAATAAATGAGTGAGCAACAAAGTTAAAATGTTGAACTTTGGCTGGGATCACAGAAGCCCCACCCACCTGCTGTTCAGACCTTCTGTTCATAATTGACAGCCAATAAGAAAAAAAAGTTAGCCCAAAGAGGAAAAACAGGTTCTGCACGCGAGCAGATAAATAAAGATTTTTGAACTGCGATTCATGCAAATATACTCTACCAGAGTGCAGGAAGTGTTCAGTCAAAATGCAGCATATTTACCAAACTGCTTCCTGGATCCTTTTTCATGTTAGTGAGGCATTTAGTCATTTCTCCTTTTAAGTCATTTGATCCACTTTGTTACGTGAACCGTGAGGTCAAAATGAAACACATGGCCACGTGTCAGGTCATAAATGGAAACTTCAGCTGGCCTTGTTTAGATTTGTAACTTCAAAACCCCCCAAACTCTCTATTCTTGTAGCGTGAAGGCCACTCACACGACATCATCACATCATTCGGGATAACGCCTCGCTCGGCTACCTCAGTAGATTCTCTTCCAGGGCAGAGGCCCCATAGACCAATACCATGTGGTGTTTTTCCACAGCTTTACTTTGCAAAGTCTCCCAGTGCTTCATGGAAGATAATGCGTTTTGACTCTCCAAACAAATCTCAAAGCACAATGATTGTTTTCACCATAGCAAGCTCTAAATTAGGCAGGACAGGAGGCAGTTGTTTTGTTTTTCTTTTTCTTTTTTCATGGCGAGCAGTCTGCCACTGTCTGTTCCTGAATACCAGCAGCCATGCTGTCACAACCCTTTACAGCAAGTTAAATAGGAGAAAGATGAACTCTTGCTTCGGTTCCTCCTCACCTTCTCTTCCTCGCTGCACGCAGTTCCAGTGCAATCTAAATCAAACTTGCTGCCGCGGCCTCACAGAATCATCTCACACCTAGCGGAAGCTGGGTTTTAAGAATGAACTTTGTGCGTGTGTTAGGGGTGATGCATTCACTGGATCGCACACATTTTCAGGCGTGATCAGAACTGACAGTTCCTATGCGGACATTGCTGTAGCAAAGGCCCAGACTGTATATTCAACAAGCTTGCGTAACCACAGGCCTTTATTAGTTACATAAAACTCCAAGCAGCAGTGGCAGACGAGTATAATCTGAGTAGGACGCCTGAGCGGGAATGCATTAAAATTTAGCTGTCCTTTCCTCTCTTAATGTTAGTTGAGATATTGTGTGCACACCACATATAAAAACATGCTGTTCTGCTCTCTTATTTGTCTGTTTTCTTTGTCTCACTGCTGAGCACAGAATGGAGACACACAGTCGAGCCTTCAGTTGCCACACCTAGCCTGAGATCAGATGAATAATAGATTGGCACTCTGTGGATTCATCCACATGTCTGTCATTACATCCTCCATATGCAGCACAGTTGCACACTTATCTCTAGACTGTCTAGAGTCTCCATGAGATGGGAATCTTGTTTTTTGTTTTTTTGAAGCATAAGTGAATTGTGCTTTCAACAAAACAGAAACCAGCCAAAGAAAGACAAGGTTTCATTTGAAAAATCTGGATGAGCAAAGTGTAACTTTGTGCACTTCTTTAGCACAACACAGTGGGCAGCTCCTAGACACAGATGATATTAGTGGACTGTGGTTCGATTGTGCAGCTTAAAGTGAACGATGGTGGAAGCCAGGGCAGCACCTAGTGTCTTCATTTCTGGGCATGCTCACATTTGGTCCATTTTCAAATTAAATTTCTCTTCCACTACCAGTTCCAAAGTTTCCAGATTCAGTAAATGTGTAAGGCAGGTGTCTGTGTAATGTTGGGCTAAACTGGTTTATGACAAATGCTAGCATAAAGACTTCGCTCTTTACAAACACAGTGCATCACGCCGATTCCATTAGCTGTGGAATGCTGCAATGACAGTGACAGCATGATCAGCTATAAAAAGGCTTAAAACATTAGGTCAAATGTTTGAACTGAGATGAGTGAAATTCTGGGTTTTCTGTTCCAGGAAAAACTGAATCAGTCACCATGGTAACAGACTCTGTAAACTTCAAAGTCTCAATTTCTTCCTCACTCTTCCCCTCTTGCTGCACCAGATCCACCTGTGTGATGCCACATTTCCTCATTCATAAAGTTGCTGTAAAAGCATAATTCATTTTACAAACACTTAGATGTTAGTGTGCTTTTTTAATTAACATGAGTGCTATGACATTCACTCAGTTGTCAGTATATAAGGACAGAGTTATTATCTACTCGGAATATTAAATAAATTTTAGTCTCCATCCTGCTAACTCTGACTCTGTAGGCAGTAATGGAGCTATCAGAGTGACAGCCTGTTTTTGTCCACTGCAAACATCTATTGAGCCTTACTGTAGCAATCACTATTTAAAGAAAAGGGTCTTTAGACAGAGAAGACTGATCAATGATGAATAACTTGTCATATAGTAAATGGTAATAGTCATAAAAAATGCCTGTCACAGCTGGGATCTTTGAGATAAGGCTCTATAAAACAACATTTTGAAAGGTACATGGTCTGAAATTCAGTCTGAACATGTCTCAGTGGGTTTTTACAAACACTTGCATGGGTTAGGCCAAGTGCAAGTGGCGTCCTCACATTGACATCCAAAATGGATATGGATCACGGATTCTGACTGAGTCAGGCCCGGATCTTTGGTTCTCATCATTTCTTAGCTCCTCTGATTAGATCCATTCATAATGGCTTACTCCCTGGCACAATCTGTGCTCCTTATTTAAAATGGCTGATCCCCCAAGACTGTATTGAAGTATTGAAGTAAAATCATGTTTAGCTTTACTAATAGTACTTTTCCAAGTCTTTATTCAATGCAAGCTCCACGGAAAGTAACGTACAGCATCTCTGTTATGACTGTAAGAGAGCCATCATTTGTAAGGGAAGCTGCTGTTAGATCAGGTTAACAAGGGAACATAAAAGCTGAGTTTTTCTGTAAATCTCATTAAGGGGTTTTTATTCAGTAGTGGGGAAAATAAAAAATAAAAAAAATTGTATTTTTAAAAAAAGTGAGGTTGTTATAGTACTCCAGTAGATTCAATTTTTACTGAATAAATATTGAAAAAACAAAATGATCTTTTGCTATCTGGGTAATTAACAGCAGGTCTATCAGTAAACTGTGATCTGTTTCTTCATATTTTAATCCTCCGTTTCTGACTCCTACAGTTTGAATAATTAGATTCACAAATCAAACCTAAATTAGGGTTCCAGCTTCATCTAATGACACTTCAAGTTGGGTAAAAGATGCCAGCAGACATTTATTTTTTTGTATCTATTTTTTTTTTTTTTTAATTAAACATTCATACTTATTATGAAGATGACATAGTATCTCAAGATGATTATAATTACTCCTCTTCCTTGCTGTGATTTCAGGTAAATATCATAGTCAGTACTGACATGTGTTCATTTCTCTCAGGCCACCGGATTACAAATGCAGATTGTCCTTTCCACATTCATGCATGTGCAGCTGAATGTGCGCATGAACATGCTCTGAAATGACTGAACTTGCTCTGATCAGCTGGTCTGGAACAGGGAACTCAGTTACAGATTAGAGTTAATCAACTCAGAGTTTACTTTTACACTCAGAGTTTGTTGAAGGTTCTTCGTGGGGTAGGGCTCAAGTCACTGGTGACCTATCTAGGGTCATGGAGAGGGTGTGGTGTAACTTTAGAGACCTCCAAATGCAAAAAGTTTCACTTTAAGTGTTATTTTTAATAAATTGCATGCTCAAACAAATGTTTTGTCTCACTCCCATTTCTCCTTGTTCCATGTTAAAGCTTGGTTCCAAGCTTGTTAGAACCTCGTTAAGATCCAACCGTACAAAATATGATATTTTTTTTGTTGTTGCCATTTTTCAAGCGCTTTAACCTTTTGATCGGGACTGTATAGATCTGCTAGCGGTTGTCACAGTTGTGGGACACATAACTGTGGTATCCAAGGAAATGGCAAAGACACTTGTTGCCGATGGGAGAGGTTTGCTGTCTAAGATATGGTTAACATTGTGAAAGGATGTATTTTAACCCAAACCGCAATGTTTTTTGTTTTTTTTACCTAATCCCAACAAAGTAGTTTGTTGCTAGACCTAAACAAACAGGGAGTGAAAAGGAGAAAGTGTTGAACAAGCAGGGTGAAACCAGGGTAAAAAAAAATAAAATTATAGATGAAAAGTTGAATGGTTTATGACTTTGAAGGAAACATATGCATTTTCATCTTTAAGGGTCACAACAAAAAGGTTTTAAAATCCCTGTTTTGCACATTACACAAGTCACTGCTTGTTGCATTTGAAATGTTTTGTTGTGAAATAATATTTGTGAAATAAATAATGTTCATCATTGTGTAGTGTGGTCAGTACTGACCTGCTTTCACTACTGTTGTCCTTCATGCGTTATTTACATTTTTTTTGTCTTTCCTGTTTTTTTGTCACACCCCAGCCACCACTCACTCAGAGATCCTTTGTAACTGCAGCAGTGACTTTGAGGGGATTTCACATCCCGACGACTGTGACAAGAGCACCGGTCAGTGTTCGTGTGTGAAGGGCTACACTGGTCTGCAGTGTGAGGACTGCGAGGAGGATTACTTCACAAATGGCACCAGTGGCTGCCAGCCCTGTTCCTGCGACTCATACGGTGCAGTGAACCACCTCTGTGACAGGTAAGGCTGCTTTTTCAGTTTCCCCGCGAGGGCAGCCTCTGGCAAAAAAGTCAGTTTGTTTTGTCAACACAACTGAAGAGAGACAACTCATTTCTGTGCTGTGTCTCACTAGTAAATCAGATAAGCTTTGTTTACATATTTACTGCTTTTCTGACTAACTGTGGTATAAAACGCACATGTCAACTGTATCTCTGTATAGAATGTAAGGGGGGCTGTATTTTAGCATTTTTTCAGCTTGTTTTGGTTCAGCCTTACTGCTTGCTCCAACAGTGACCAGCAGAAATAGATGTTTACATTGCCCAGAACCACATTGCTAGTATTTATCAGGTAAAGTTGGGTATTTTGTTAACTGGTGAAGGACAAAACAGAGAGAGTCGATTCTGAAGCTGTTTTGGTGTTAAACATGGTTTCTTGACTGTTGTGTGTATAAACAGGCAACAACTCTGGTGGATTTGGCATAAAAATGCAGAGCCAGATAAGCAAGTTAATTATTATTTTTTCCCTGTATACATAATCACAGCCTAGACTTTCAGGTAAGGGCAGAAGCGGCTGTTGATCAGAAGGTACAGTGGTTGGTTGACCTACTGTTAACCCACGGTCAGTGTCTGGATCTTCCAGCGTGTTTCAAAGTGAAGTTGCCCCTATGTGTCCATCAGAGTGCGAGTGTGTCCTTCTTGGATGAAGTGCTTATAAGACATAGAATGAAAGCATTGTATGAATGTGGATGGCAGGAAGATTGTAGTAGAAAGCTCTTTAAGCGCTCAGATTGTATGGACCAGTCCACTTGATCATTAGCCAATGGCATGACTTTGTATTTTGATAAGTAGGGTGAGCCTTTTTTCTTTTTCTTTGTATTGTCCTGGAAAATTGGGAAAGAAAGTTCTATAGGTGAGCAATAAAGCTGTACCCACCTTTTCAGGCATAGCATCCTGGATTTTATTTAGCTGCCTAAAAGAGACTTGCAGGTATTACAAGGCTGGAAAGTGTCAGGTGTCGCTGTGTGCAGGCAGGAGTAGTGGACCCAAAGTGCAGACTCACGGCAGGCAAAAGTGTATTTCAAAACTCAGCTTTTAATGCTGGATGGCAAAACGTAACAAAAGTCCAAATGAACTTACATAAGCAAGCAGGCAGCCAGACCACACAGCATATATGAGGGTAGATCACAACACTGACACAGAGAAACACAGGGCTTAAATACACAGAGGGAGCAATCAGGGAATGGGTAACAGGAGGGAAACACAGCTGGGGCAAATCAGGCCTAACGAGACAAGGGGAAGCGAAACCAGATATATTAACATAAGACATGGACCTTCAAAGTAAAACAGGAAACATAACACAGACTGAACTTAGAGACACAGACTCACAGGCAGGCACTACAACAGAGGGAACAGAGACGTGGGACCAGGGCAGACAGACACTGACTGGACATGGGGATATCACAGACAGGGGAGACAGCAACTAAGGATTACACAGAGACATAAACCATAAGAAAGAACTCTAACAAAGAAACCAAAGACTAGAAAAGATAAATAATATAATAAACTCAAACCTCTGGGTCAACGACCCAGGCATCCTAACACAAATGCTATTTATGGTCTCCTCACAACAATGATAAGTAAAATAAACTGGGCCAATATGGCATGTTTGTTAATACAGGGATACACATGTTAATGTGATCTCTGGTCTCCCACTCAGATACACAGGTCTCCGAGTGTCCAGCATTCAGACAGCTACCTGAGGACAGTCATGTGAGAGAAAATCTGCTCACACAGATATGTAGAGCCAAATACTGTCAATAAGGCCTCTGCAATGTTCTGAAGACAGTTAAACTTGTCAGGTAGTGATGTACAGCAGGTGAAAATGCAAGCTGCATGAACACGCACAGCTATGGATTCCAGCTGCTTCGATGTTGCATTAACTGGCATTAACTCAGCCAGTTAATGCGAGACAAATCCAGCTGCTCATTAAAGATTTCTGGTTTGATCAGAAAATAAAACATTGGTCCATACACCTGAAAGCCCCAAAAACGCAGTGTGAATTCTGTCTCGAGTCTACGGATGTATCCGTGTATTTCCGTGGTGCTGATGCTGCGCTGAGCGGACAGCTCCTGAAGCTTTTGAAGTGTCGGAATATGGAAAGCTAACAACATCCCTCTCACCAGTAGGCTAAGTTATTTTTAGCCAATTACAAGTTGAATCTGGTAGTTGGGGTTGTTGGTTAAGATACCGTCATTAAGAAGCGGCACAACTAATGTGTCTATGCGAGCTATTTTGCGATGTGCACCGCTGGCCTGGCCATTTATTTTTTAATGCGCCTTCTCAGATTAATTCACTGCGTGTCGTGCCCAGGGCTGGACTGGGACAAAAAATTGGCCCGGGCATTTTGACTACAGACCGGCCCACCAGGTATTAAAGCCATAAAGCCTTTGGATGAAAACAAACGCGATTGTGACAGTGATGTACAGTCTTGTTGGTATATGTATGATTTCTATTCATTTTACGTCAGATAAAAACTTTGGTTGTAAGCTTCAGATAATTATTTAATAACAGCCAGACATTTTAAATGAAAATAAGAAAGTATTTCTTTGTGCCCCCCTTTCCCTGTTAATGCCCTACCTGGCCCCCTGGCAACACTTTGCTAGACCCCTGCACAGTTACCAGCTGTCAGCTACTTGGTGTTATTTGTCTCTCAGAAACAGTTCATAACTTCCATTCAACTCATTCATGTCACCTAAAAGGTAAACCTGTTTCTCCATCACCTGTTCAGCTCTGATGATTCAGTAAGGACATCTCCGGGTTTCATCTTCATGTTTCCCTCTCACCAGATAACCAAACCGATATCATGACCAGCAGCTTTTACAGCTGTGGCTCCAGCAAACATCAGCTGATACTAGAAATTAATATTAAATAAATTCTAACAACAGCTGATCAAGCTTAAACGTGCTGCTGTTGTTTAGCGCAACATTCGGCGGTTTCCTCTTTCTGGCGCAAAGTGGGCGATAAACAAAGAAGAGAGAAAAGCCAATCAGCTGATCATTGATCAGTTTCATGATTGAAGTAGCAACAGGAGAGAGAGGGGAGAGAAGAGGCAGCTGTGCAGCGTAACGACAGAATAACTCCAGCTTTGTGTCTTTTTCCATTCTAGCTGAAGTACGGGACAAACTGTTCCTTTTCAGCTCAATACGAAACTCGTAATATTTTTCTCTGAATGCGGGACGAATGCGGGTTGGCGACTCTACTAACTAACCTTATGAATAAAATAAAGTTCGCTACAACAATGCTGATGAAAACTCTGTCATGCTAGCTAGTACGCAGTACGAGTTATTGTAACTGACTGTAAAAAGTCAGCACAACGAAAATAAACTACACCTAAACTTGATTTATATCTGACCCAGATAGACTGCAGGTCATAACTTCTTACCTGAAGTTCAGTTCACCTGACACTCGGACCGGTGCTGCCTTGGGTCTCTGCTCCTCCTGCCTCCCTTTTCCCTGTGGAAGCTCCGCCATAGCCACCACCAAACAACTGAGTTATTTTTACACACCGGCCAGTATCTGGCCAATCCACCACCTTTCATTTTTTATACCCTTACAAAAGAAAAAAAAATCATCGGCCCACCGAGCATGCCCGAGTATGCCCGATGGCCAGTCCAGCTATGGTCGTGCCATCAGTTAGCCCTTCTTAGGGTGCTTAGTCTAGACTGTTGTAGGCAAGCTGTCTTTTAATCTCTTAGTAGTTAAGTAAAATATTTTTTCTGGGTTCTTGGAGGTCATTCCAGAGCCTGTTTTGGATGTTGGCTTCCTTTTGTTCCATTCTCTGTCAAGATATTCCCACACTACTTCAATAATGGTAAATGGTCTGTATTTGTATAACGCTTTACTTGGTCCTAAGGACCCCAAAGCGCTTTACACTATACACAATCATCCACCTACCCAACTCATTTCTGTGCTGTGTCTCACTAGTAAATCAGATAAGCTTTGTTTACATATTTACTGCTTTTCTGACTAACTGTGGTATAAAACGCACATGTCAACTGTATCTCTGTATAGAATGTAAGGGGGGCTGTATTTTAGCATTTTTTCAGCTTGTTTTGGTTCAGCCTTACTGCTTGCTCCAACAGTGACCAGCAGAAATAGATGTTTACATTGCCCAGAACCACATTGCTAGTATTTATCAGGTAAAGTTGAGTATTTTGTTAACTGGTGAAGGACAAAACAGAGAGAGTCAATTCTGAAGCTGTTTTGGTGTTAAACATGGTTTCTTGACTGTTGTGTGTATAAACAGGCAACAACTCTGGTGGATTTGGCATAAAAATGCAGAGCCAGATAAGCAAGTTAATTATTATTTTTTCCCTGTATACATAATCACAGCCTAGACTTTCAGGTAAGGGCAGAAGTGGCTGTTGATCAGAAGGTACAGTGGTTGGTTGACCTACTGTTAACCCACGGTCAGTGTCTGGATCTTCCAGCGTGTTTCAAAGTGAAGTTGCCCCTATGTGTCCATCAGAGTGCAAGTGTGTCCTTCTTGGATGAAGTGCTTATAAGACATAGAATGAAAGCATTGTATGAATGTGGATGGCAGGAAGATTGTAGTAGAAAGCTCTTTAAGCGCTCAGATTGTATGGGCCAGTCCACTTGATCATTAGCCAATGGCATGACTTTGTATTTTGATAAGTAGGGTGAGCCTTTTTTTCTTTTTCGTTGTATTGTCCTGGAAAATTGGGAAATGGGTGCAGTGATCAGTTAAAACGTGCAAACATAAATGGAAATACAGTGTATAAGGTAAAGCGTGAAAGTCTAGACCAGGGGTAGGCAACCTTTCTGATGAGTGCCATCTAAAATTTCCTCAGAAGCCAGTGTGCCATATGATTGCATTAGCAATAAATTTAATAACGCTCTATATTAACAGTTACACACTATATAGAACCACTTTATAGAATTATATTTGTTTGCAGATGCTGGCAGCTATCAGCGAATAGTTATCAGCTATTTTGAAACAAAAAAAAAAAAGACACTTTTTATCCATAACAGCAAATGAACTGTACAACAGAAAATACAAATTGTCATGAACAGCTGTGTGCAGGCAGGAGTAGTGGACCCAAAGTGCAGACTCACGGTAGGCAAAAGTGTATTTCAAAACTCAGCTTTTAATGCTGGATGGCAAAACGTAACAAAAATCCAAATAAACTTACATAAGCAAGCAGGCAGCCAGACCACACAGCATATATGAGGGTAGATCACAACACTGACACAGAGAAACACAGGGCTTAAATACACAGAGGGAGCAATCAGGGAATGGGTAACAGGAGGGAAACACAGCTGGGGCAGCTCTTCTCTCCACACACACATTCACACACTGGTGATGACAGCTGCCCTGGGGCGCACTGACAGAGGCAAGGCTGCCGGACACTGGCACCACCGGGCCCTCTCACCACCACCAGTAGGCAACGGGTGAAATGTCTTGCCCAAGGACACAACGACCGAGACTGTCGGAGCCAGGGCTCAAACCGGCAACCTTCCGATTACAAGACGAATGCCCAACTCTTGAGCCATGATTGCCCCTACTAATGTTTCTAATGTTTAGATTTAGACTCTGGCGAGGCCAGTCGATGACTGATAGTGTTTCATTGTGTGTTTTTTCTATCCAGGTATCCCTTTACTGCATTGGTGGTGTGTGTGGGATCATTGTCATGATGAAAAATTAATCTGTTACTGTTCAGATTTTTCCTAGATTGTGTTCCATGGTGCATCAAAATCGAATGGGTTTTTCTCCCACTCCCAATGCTACAGCCTGAAATGCAGCCACAAGCCACGGCAGAGCCTCCGCATGTTTTTAAAATGGCTGCAAACACTCACTGCTGTACCTCTGTCCTACTTCAAAAATGTAAAATTTGGATTCATTATTCCAGAAGACCTGTTCCCACTGATGTTCAGTGTTCAAAGAAAAACCTGAGAACAACCTTCAGAAAGACTGGAGAACTATTGCTCAAAAAATGAATTCTGACACCATGGAAGCCAATTTGGGACTAATGCTAATAAATTTTAGGACATGATTACACCTGAAAATGACCTCAAGCTTTTGTTTGAATTCTGGAGGGAAAAAAAAGGTTTCACCCATTTTGAATAAGAGAAATATTACGACTGGTCAGTACTTAACAGTAAAATCAATAAAACGAAGACATCATTCGGGCTTTCCTTTAACACTGGCTCAGTCACTGGCTTAACTTGAATTTGAACATGTTTTGCATAAAGGGCTTAGCGACAGCACTGATTTGCACGTGAGTTAACGACAGAGTGACTGCATTTAACCACCAGTTTGTCGAACACAGGGTGACTGTAGCTCAGGAGGTAGACCAGGATATCTACTAATCAGAAGGTAATCAGAATTGTTGCTGGTTTGATCCCTGCCTGCATACCAAATATCCTTGGCCAAGATATTGCAAATTGCCCTCTGACACATCCATCAGACTGAATGTTGGACAGAAAAAAGTGCTTGTATGAACTGGTGTAAATGGGTGAATAAGACATGTTGTATGAAGCGTTTTGATTGCTGAGGTTGAGTAGAGAAGCACTATCTAAGATTCTAATTGTGTCACTGTGATCTAAACTCTGAAACAAATCCTCTTTATGAGGCTACTGAGATTTACTTTGAGCCTCCATGAACCCTTTCAGGTATTTTTATCATGTAGACCAGCTGTACACATTTTGTATAGAGTGGGTTATCAGGACAAAGGCTCTGATTTGTAATGTACCTGCAAATTGGCTACAGCATTTTAAAGGAGTCTTAACTTTAGCTCCAAAACTGCTGTGACACACCAAGCTTGAACAGACTGCCTGCTGTGAATTAGTGTTTGTTATCTCTAAAGATGGGGCCGAGATGTTCAAGGGATCAGCTGTGCTCAGACACGGTGTTCATTCGCAATCATTATTCTGCTCATTGATCCAGGTTGTCTTGCTGCAGGCCTCCTGGAAGATGTCAAAATGTTACCCACCCCGGTTACTTCTCAAATCCAGTCAAAGAACACATAACAGCTCTTGTACACAGCCTTTCTACAGTCACAAGAACAGACTGGGAAAAGAAGCTGCGTGTGTGGGTTAGGAATGCGGTAAAAATAGCGGCTGTACTTTCTGCCTCTAGCCATGAAAAGGAAAGCTGCTGTTTAGAAGCTTGAGTCAGTGTCCGCAGCGTGTGGAGGATTTGTTTTGTCATGCCCCGAGAAACATGTTACTCACCTGAACTAAATCCTACTGGGTGGAGTCCTGTGATGCAACTACAGGATGTGTTTTTCATGCTGATTGAGATTTTGCGTGCACAGCACTTTCAAATGATGGTAAAGGTGGAGGCAAGAAGGTTATTTTGGGGCTCTGGGCTTTCACACAGCGCCTGGCCTCTGATAACCATCCCGGCCTAGCCTAGCCTCATTCAGGAGCTTAGCATTGTAACTTATCCAGATTAACCAGCTTTCAGACCCCCTGGCCTGCTGCTTTAGGTTTCTTTCCCATTAAGTAATGAGCTGAAGTAAAGGCAGTCTGTGCTGTGGTCATGTTCACTGAAATCACAGTGATAACAGCAGAAATTATACCAAGATTTCAAAGAATTAGTTCAGGAATTACTGACCTGGTCAAGAAGCTGGGGAGGAGTAGTTACCTTTAGGCATGGAACATGATGAGTTTCACTCCTGACAGTCATCTCATCACACCTGTAAAGTTCCTCCTACTCTCTGTCATTAACGTTGCATATTCAACCAAAGCAAGAATATAAACTGGAACATTTTAGAGAATTTACTTAATTCTGTCAGAAGATTCACTAAGAGCCCTCTTTCACATAGTCTGACATAAAGACTGGAAATGGGCTGAAAACAGTTAAACATTTCACATCTTAAGACTGCGGATTATATGACTTTGTTTATATCAAACAAGTGTTTGATATTTTAAGTGTTGCTTAAAATATTGTTGGATGAATTTTCTTACACAAGTAGGACTGTCTGCTTGCTCTTCGGAGCTGAACAGAATGCACAGCCGCATTTCCACAAGAATTAAGCTCTTAGCCCCAGAACTGCTGAAGAAAAAAATAGTATTAGAACATTTTTCTGTGCTAATGAAGCTATTCAACTACAACTCTTAAATGGTTGTGCCTAAAAAAGTTAAAAATACAAATTTCCTGAAACTTTTGGACTGACAGTGGGTTAATTAAGGCCAGGCAGGAATAATTTGCAACTATGACAATGGCAGAAAGCTCACAAGCCAACTCTACTAGAGTGACAGAGCAAGTTACACCCTTAGGAATAAGAGAGTTTGGCTGTTTGGAAAAAAAAATTGGTCAGTATAACCAAACCAAAACCTTTACTGTACTTGTTGAGTTGGAATCTATTTCTTTTTAAATATGAAATGGGAAATGGTGAAACCTTGCTAAGGAAGATGTAAATTGTTAATGTTTCTTCTACATAACTTAACAATGAATAAAATGTATAGATTATGTAGATTATGTATGTCTGTTTCTCTACATAAAGATTTCAAAAACATGGCATGTGATTATGCATCAACATATTGTTCCTGTGTTGTTGGCATAATGTGATATTTAGAAGGTTGGAAACTAACAATGCTGCTTCCTAAAATGTCTGTGTACAGTTTTTAGCTAATAGCTTTTTTGGGAATTGCATTGTTGGTGCAAAACTGTCTGTCAAACTGTTATTTTTGGCATTTTTCATAGATTCAGCTTGTGAAGTGATAACATATTGTGTTTTTGTGACAAGTTGCTAGTAATTAAGTTCCCTTTAATTGGGTCTTTGCTCAGTTATTTTTCAAGTGCAGATACAGCACTGTTTCATCCCCTAGGTTAGCTGCCTTTTTTATGATTGAATGATTTATAGGTCAGTGTTGTGTCTTAACTAACACAAAATATTCCTCTGAAAATATACTGGACCCAAAAACATGTGGAAAAAAAAGAAACTGCAAACGACCTTGAAAGACCCACAGAAATCCTGTAGAACTATTGCTCTAGAGCACTTTTTAAAAGGTCTAGAAAGTTTGGCACGGTTGTCGAGAGCCTGATAGGCTTTAATGGCAGCATTTAGTTATAACACAGTTGTAGTTTCCTAAATCCAAGCGAGCAACTAAGTCTGAGCTTTGCTGTGTGAAGCAGCATTATGTAACTGCCGGACAGCCTGTAGCCCACAGCAAGTGCTCAACGCTGTGCTCTTCTGTGAGCCTCTGTTGGGGCATTTGCCGGGGTGGAAGTAGAAGATTTTTGTTGGTTGTGCTGTCATGCTGCATACACATGCTGAGTGTTTTTAAGAATGTCCCCTGCATTTCTGAGTCACTGTTTTTGTTTGCTGGTGCATTTATCTGTTTGGCTAGCCAAATATAGATGACACGACATCTCAGGCAGATGCTTAAAAGCGCCTATTTTCAGTTCTCTAAAACTTCAATTTAAATGCCAGAATTCCACATTTGTTCCTTAGAATTGAAAAGCAAGACCTTCTTTCTAGAATATCTACTTCATTTCGTTTTTCTGCACAGAGGCAGAAACCACTTTATGGAAGGTCAGTTTTTTCTTGTATAGCCTCTAAGAGAAAATAAAGCATGCCCAAGCCCTGCTCAATGAATATCTGCCACTATCCTCAAACTCAGAGTCACATGTGATCAAACTAATGAATTTATAAATTGACAGCAGTAGCTTATGTCAGGAAGAGGAAGTCGGGTTGGATAAAAAGAGGCCAAAGTGCCTTCCAGTACTTTGCATTTGGACTGTTCTTTACCCTGAGATGACATTAGTTGTTCTCAGTGTGAAATGATCATCTGTGTTCTTTAACTAAGTTGCAGTGGGCACACAAAATGGGGAAACGGAAATCTTTCAGCACAAGCAAACTTTTTAGTGCCTTGGGTTGTAGATTAACTCACCATTTAACAGAACTGCTGATAATGATGTGACCTCTGCTCACAGGAGGAGTGTTAAGTGTGGTGAATGCTCAATATAAAGACATTAAGCCACAGTTTGGGAAAATAAAAGATGACAAATGAATGAAAACTATATAACAAAACTAAGGGCTGGGTAAGATTGTAAAAACAAACAAACAAACAAAGCAAAAAAAAAAAAAACAACAACGAAAAAACCCCCAAACTTTGCCTCACTGGAGAACAAAACTATGGAAAGTAGTTTCTGTTACACGTGAATTGTACTTCTACATCAAATCTATGCCGTAAATTATGTCACGAGTTACGCCACTGGACGTGCACCTCCCTAGAAATGCAATTCCACGCCAGGAGGAATGCCAGCCAGTTGAATGGCATTGAAGGTTCTGGTGTAGGGAGTAAAGGAGTTTCTGGTTACTATGTAAGTTAGAAGGTGGATTTCCTGCAGAAGTCTAAACCTTTAGAAATGCCATTTAAAGATTTGCATAATCACACAGGTTTCCAGATGGTTACTCCAATGAGACTCAGTCACAGCCTCAGTACCACATGGACGCTCCTGTCAGGCATCATAGCATAGCAGCTAAAATGAATAGGAACATGGCTCAATACATGAGTGGGTCACAGAAAGGAATAGGCAGGAATACAAGAGGAGCAAAACACCAGCTACTGGTAGACAGAGCAGTCGTCCCACGACTGCAAGAGCAGACTGACCAGTCTGTACTGCTTGGATTGATTACAAGAATGCTTATGACTAGATGCCCCTCACCTGGATCCTGGAATGCCTAGAATTGTACAAGATCAACAGGACCCTTAGAACCTTTATCAGGCACTTAGCAGGGATGTGGCATACCACACTAGAGGCCAATTTCAAGCCCATAGCACAAGTCACCATTAATTGCGGGATCTATCAAGGAGATGCTCTGTCCCCACTGCCCCCCAGGCCTATGCCTGAACCCCCTCAGTGAGATCATCGACAAAACTGGCTACGGATACCAACTACGGAACGGAGCAATTGTCAGACACCTCCTGTACATGGATGACATCAAGTTGTATGCCAAGAGTGAACAAGACATCCGTTCACTGATCCACACCACCAGGATATACAGCTATGACATTGGAATGTCATTTGGATTGGAGAAGTGTAGTCAGATGGCAACAAAGAGAGGGAAGGTAGTCAGAACTGAGGGGATCGAACTACCAGAAAGTAACATTGTAGACCTCAAGGACAGCTACAAATACCTGTTTGATTGGGTAACCAATCAAAGTTTTCTTATTAAAGACAGGATAGCTTGATAGGCAGAGGAGCTAAAATGACAGGAACCTGTTGTCCTGCACTAAGACTAGGGATGGGTACCGATATCCAGCGCCATTATGGCACCGGTTCTGACATAAACGGTGGTAACCAGACCGAAAAGCAGCGCACATTTCGGTGCTTTATTTCGGTGCTTTTCTTTCCCCTGAGATGTCATACACTTTGGATTCTAGCCAATCATTTTAACTTTCCAAGAATAGTAAGCGGGCCCAGGCACGTACGTTCTTTTAGAGCAGAGCTACAGATTAAAAATGCCCAAGGCGAAGCGGTCAAAAGTCTGGCTGTACTTCACAGCAAAAGATGCAAACTCAGCAGCCTGCAACAAGTGCTTTAAGGTGATACTGCGCAAAGTAGGTAACACCTCGAATCTGATGAAACACCTGGCGACGCATAGCGTTTTTTTAAAAGCCGAGAAATGCACCGTATTTGATAGCTTGCTGCAAGATCTCACACCGAGCACATCTACTGCGGGTGTGATGCCTGTTATCGGACCCGGAGTTAGCAACATCCCCCATTAACCCGAAGAGGAGAGTCCTGGCCCTAGCCCTGCCAGTGTAGCACCAGTTCCAACCAAAGGAGGTATATTGTATCAACAGAAAAAGCTAATGATTAACATTCTGTAGAAAAAAGAGACTGCTAAAAATAAAAACATAAGAGGTTTTTGGACAAAGTTTGTTCTCCATTCTTTAAGCACCGGTTCGAGCACCGTTTAAGCACCGGCACCATTTCAAAAGTACCGGTTTGGCACCGGTATCGGATAAAACCTAAACAATACCCATCCCTAACTAAGACCCACTACAAGATGGGATTATTCTATAGTAACATAGGTGGTTGCCTTCAGTAGTTTAGTAGAATAGTGCTTACTTAAGAAAGTATTTCCTTATTTTTATTTTTACTGGAAATCTACAGCTGTGAAGAAGTAATGAGGATGATGTGGATCTTGTTTCAGGGAAGTGTTCTGCTTTTTAAACCTTTGTGACGTTCATGTGAATTGATTTATCACTTCCCTAAATACCATTGCACACTGAATACTCCACCCTCCTGCTCTCTGCTCTCTTATGGCAGTGGCAGTTATTTTGACCCATGAATAAACCAAACCTAAATATGGAGCAGAATAGGTCCTCTTTAGTGTTAATAGGACCATGTTAATTTCAGTTTGAGCCTGACTGATCAGTTAAACAATATTTTCAGCTGATATTATTACCTTATCAGTTATTAGCTAGGTAGTCTAGCAAATACAAATGTGTTTCACAGGTATTTCGGTATGCATTTCACTATTCACCAATAGTGAAATTTTGGACTTATACTAGTTTAAATAATAACTGTTTAGCTAGATTTCCTTCCCCTTTTGAACACAAAGAAATAAAGGAAATAACTGTTTTAAGCACTGTACGGTACTGGATAGCAGTCTGTGCTTTGCTGTGTGAGAATGAGGAACTTGTCAAACCTGTTTATGTTAATATTAACTAAATAACTCACCAGCAGCTGTTGTATGCGGACATATAAATATGTGATCATTACTGACCCTGTCCTAGGACACTAAGCTTCTCTATTACCCACTCTAATAGAATTCTCTCAGGGCTGGCGACTGTTTAAAGCCGAGTGACATTTGTAACTCTGTCCTTGCTCAGTCTTCTTAACAACCTTAATGAGATTCCCCTCTTTTGCTCTCTCATGATCTTGCATTCTGTCTGTCTGCAAATCATGTGATGTAAAGTGGACACACACTGTTACCCAGTTTGTTGGGTTAGGTCAGGCCAGTCTTTGACAAAAGAGCTTTAATATCATCTTGCATCTGTCAGAACACAAGAGTCAGTAGTGTATGTGGGTCAGATCCTGTGGGCAATGTCTATAAGGATTTTTTTTTTTTTTTTTTTTACCATTACTGTGTCAAAAAGCACCACAGTCTGTAATGAAATATTGATTTTGGCTACAGATGTTTCTGTGTCTATGTCAGGTCACTGGAGGCATTTTTGCTGTTCATCTAGCATTACTCTGCACCGATTGTGATATTTCAGTGGCGAACAGTATTATTAGAAATGACGCAGAAAATGCAAAAGTCTTTTTCCGGACTACATTTATTCAGTGTTTTATATCAGGTAGCTTAAAGGCTTAAAGGTAATGCACATTGAAAGTTTTGGTTAAAATGTCTTTAAAGAATCCTTTAGCTAATTTAATTAGGTACACAAATAATGTTTTCCTATAATGGTATTACCATTTGAGAGATGAATTTCATTGCAACCATAGTATTCTTCACATATTGCAGTTTTAAGCTGGCTCAGTCCAATGGGTATTCAATTTTCTTTACACATTTTTAGATTTAAACTTAGCAAAAGTGACTGTAGCTAGTAAATTAAAAATGGTGGCCTTTGAGGCAGCTGCTTTTTCTGTGTTTGAGAGCATGCCTAACTTTACATGGTGACCTTGATAAGTAGCAGGGGAAAAGCCTAGGTTGTCAGCATGAAATTTGAGAGAGTTCAGCAGCAGGCTTTACTGGAGGAGAGAAGAACTCCCTTTGCACTTTGCTGACCTGTTGAATGCACAAAAAGGTGTATAAAATATTTAAGGAAAACCCTGAAAAGCAGAATATTGCGTCTGTAAAGTCAGTAGTTAGGCACAGGATAGTTTCTGAGTGTAATCCCCCCTCATAAGGGCAGCTGCTAGTCCCTGCTACCCGGCAGCTCTACTGCAGGTTGTTTGAGTGCCAATAAGAAAACACATGCAACAGCAGGTTTGCGTGCCTGTGTTGACCTGTCTGTTAGCTAGACAGAAAGCTTAGGAGTGCTGACTTCCAATCGAGACCTCAGGGCACTGCAGAAGATGACTGGGGTGAGAAACCATTAGAGATTCCCAAAAAAGGAACCCTGCAATCATTAAAGCTGTTCTGCTCCCCCTGTGTAGATCCTGCTGATTCAATGATCTTAGCACAGACTAAACTAAATACTGAGTGAGTTTGGGCTTGTAAGGAGAGGAGCTGCTATACAGGCAAGTGATGGGGTGCCCCAAATTTACAAGACAAAACAAGAGCCTGTTAGTGATCTTTGTTTTGTGGTTTTAGTACCTCAGGCATTCCTGCTTCCTCCAAGCGTTTAAAGACATGGTCATCTTAAGTTAATTGGAGAATGTAAATTGGCTTTGGTTTGAGGTAGATAGAGTGCTAAAATTGAATTAAGTGCTAAATAAACGATGGTTAAATATGACTTGTAGTCTAGATGACTTTGCCAAGTGCTAGAAAAATGTGAGCATGTTACATTAAAAAAAGAGAACCTTTTCTTCCCCCTTGTTTTTGTTTTGTTTTCATGATCGTGGGAAGTGAACGTAAAACCAGACGCGCTAAGCCCTGCTATAACATGGAATATTTGGACACGTTCATACAGATGAAAGGCTAAGACGGCAAAGGGAGATCTGGCTCTGCTTTTGGTTAACACACCCTTTGAGCATTTCACTGCTCAACCAGAAAAGCAACTAAACCTGCTTAGTGTACTTCCTTGTTTATTTTTACTGAACCTTGTGGCTAACTGAACTGTCAACGTCCCCGTTACAGAGAGGACATTTGGCCTGATCCAACACAGGAGCAGCCAATGGGGCAGCGCTGGCGTGGCAGCAGCAGCAGAATGGGGTTAAGCTTTGTCGCTTATGTTATACTGACCTACTTAACACACAGATCTGACGCAGAGCAGCTTGGCCAGCACGGGGCCATGAAACTACATCAAAACAATAACAAACCCCCTCCTTCTGGCCACAGAAGACAAAGAGAGGGTCTTCATAATCTCACAAGCAGGACCACTGAGACGCAACGTAAACATTTAAAGCCTAGTTCAAACCTATGAGTT
This sequence comes from Aulonocara stuartgranti, assembly GCF_965226115.1. Lineage (NCBI taxonomy): Eukaryota > Metazoa > Chordata > Actinopteri > Cichliformes > Cichlidae > Aulonocara > Aulonocara stuartgranti. Next base: position 29,848,215 of record NC_138948.1, read on the forward strand.
CCTATAGATTAGATGAAGCTACAGTAGACAAACAGACGGGCTGCATCGCTGTGCAATACCACGTCAATGTAAAGTCATTAGTAAAGCTGCATTAAGATAAGATAACTCTTCAGAATAACCACTTCAGAAAGATTGTGATCAAAATATAGACCACAGTGTAGAATTCTGTGTTAACTGTAACCAAAATGTTGACACTTGTTTTATCCTGTTATCCTAACACATTTTCACCATTAATCACCAGATGATTGTTATATGAATTAGAAAGCTCTTGCTAGGAATCATTGGAAACATAGTTGCAACAGTAGGAGTATAGAATGAGCCACAGTAATACAGATCAGATCAAATCTGCTGTCCTCTGTATGTTACACCATGCAAAGTGTTTGAGGTTAAATCAGAATTTATGTGACAGTTCTGACAGTGTAAGGGGCATTGCATAATGGTGGCCTTTATCAGTCAAAAGAGGGAAATACAAGAATAAACTTTGCAAGAAGAAGCTTTCTGATTATAAATCAGTCACTGGTGACATATTTATTTGCCTCTGACAGGATCCAGGATGTTTAACATCAGTCAGGCCAGGACTACCATATTAACTGAGAAGTCCCAGCACTAAAGCAAGGAGGAGGAAGTGTGTTGAAATGAGCTGAATATGTGAAGGTAGCAGGGATATGACATTTATGAACAGCAGCACTGAGAGTCTGCCAAAACACTGGCTGATGGCAAGACTCCCAGTTTGTAGCAGAGGATTATTTTGGTGTGATCATGATCCAAAAGTAATGATTTGAATCCAGCAGAACTCTTTTGGGCAGAGCATTTCCTATATACTAAAATGTGGGCACAATCAAAGTTTTTAGCACCCAAGAGAACCCTCCAGGAATGTATTTAAATTTAATTATTTCTTTTAAATGGGCAGAAATAACAGCAGAACGAATCAACCTCTGGTAGAGCCCATCTAGGGGGAAGGCTGGGTTTTATTTTATCCACATGTTTTATAAACCGATTTTCAGGGACTATAGGCTATTACCTTTCAATTGAAGTATTATATTTTGGCATTACAGTTTGTCTGTTGAAAGCTTTATTTAAATTTCCAGCCAAGTTAAAACTCTTTATAAAGGCCTGGAGGTTTTCAGACCTGTTGTAGTTATTCCACAAAAGATCCCCAAAGGAAAAACGCCGAATTAGAGGTATTTTAAAAGGAGAGACAAAGCAACACAGGGCCTGTTGGATTTGCAGGCTGCACCTAAGACAGCACAGCTCTTAGTAAATGAGTCTTTATTTAGAGCTCCACACAGAGGAAGGATCACTAGAAACTGATGACAGATTGCATTGCATTGCCACAGGTCAGTGTGTGACTGACTGCCAGGCAGCTGGAGCAGAAACATGTCGGTGCTTTAAAGGAAAAATGCATCATGTTAGTTTAGCTGATTTTCCAGCTGATGTCCCTTGTAGTATTTATTACTGTACAGATGGCTATTTATTATAGCATACTTAAAAAATGTTTTAGTGTTCATTTCAGGCAGCTGCATGCTGTATAGTGTTTTTTGTTTGACATCTTTCTTTTATTTTTTCCTCTTAGAGAAATACACATGTATAATTAGCCAAAGGTGAAAGGTTGTATTTTATACAAGGAAAAGTAAGGAATCAAAGCCAGTGGACCATCTGGCCTTACTGGGATGCTGCACATTTGATCAAAAGTCAGCTTTCAAGTACACTCAACCGCAGATCCTGATGCAGAGTGAATGTTAGAGTTGAATGATAGAACATTACAAGTTGTTTTCTTCTCAATAAAATATGGAAGTTTCAGCACATTTAAAAACAAAACTCTAGCTCCTACCCCCCTAACTTTACAAGCAGTTTTCATATTACCTGCTTCTCACAAACAGAAGGTGTAAACACGGGGTATTCTTAAGATGACCATATTAGGCGTATCCTCGCTCTCTGACCACATGCTGATTTTGCCAAAGTAGAATCTCGATTACAAACACACTCATCAGGAAAGTTGCAAGCTAAAAGTTTGACCAAACTAACAGATAAAGACAGACAAATAATATTGCCCCAATAATTTGTGTTTTAGTTTAGTTAGTTTTCCAGGTTCACAAAATTCATGTTGAATCAGTTTTCAAAAGTCTAGTTTCTATAAGCCCCACACACTCGTTTATAATCACTTAAAGAAAAAAAAAAATGAACTTTTTTTTGTTTAGAATGGCAATGAACGTAATCTAATCTAACACAAATAATTTGGCTATTGTAAAAACAAATCCCTTTACATTTTCTGTCATTTTTTGATGAGCAAAGTATCTTTCTGTTTAGTAATAAATGGCAATTTTAAATAAATCTGTTTTTTTGTATCGTGTTTTTATTTTTTCCTTTGGCAGCTGGACATTATATCTTTCACTTGCTTGTATTAGGGTCATGATGTATCACGCTGATACTTTTTGTTAGTGCCTGATGTTTGTGTGTGTGTTGTAGCCAGAGGATCGAGGACTGTTGATCTCCCAGCCTCGTCTTCAACAGTGCCCACGCCTCACTAAGCATCGCTATGGGCCTCTTCATTTGCATTAAGTGCAGTTGTTTTAACAAAGCCTTGTTTGTATGAAGACCCACGCACACATTCATGGAAAGTGCTTCGAGTCACTTGTGATTTGCTTCAATTGTTTTGAAGTCATTGTCCCAAGATTACAATTTTGAGTCCATTGTCTGGGTTTAAGAGCTGATCGGGCTCGATTTAGCATTGTTCTCTTCCAAGGAATTTACCTCCAGTGAGCGGTGGATGAGAGAGAAAAACAAAATCTCTTCTTGACACTCACACTGTATTAATGAGCATTTGCTATTTTTAACACAGCATAATGAGAGCAAAGGTCTGATCTATGAAAGACACATTATCATGTGAAATAACTCAGTTGCGAGTGTGTTATGGCTGAAGAACTCAGATGTAATTGGATTTAAGTTTGCTGGAGGATTCTTGGAGATGTTTTATACAATGAGATTTTCTCAGCTGAAAGCAATCATTCTCAGTTATGTAAAGAAAATGTGGCCAATAAAAGCCTTGATTCTCGATGCTCTGACGTTTCATAACCTGACAGACAAAGATCACAGTATTCTTTAAAACATCTCAAATGTCTGCTGTTAATATTTTTTAAACATAAGAGCTGCTTAAGAGTTGCTTGTTTTCAGCATTCAAGAAATAGAACCGTGAACCTTGATTTATGCTACCTTTGTATGTAATAAATATACATTTGCACAATGTGTATTTTTCATCAAAGGTAACCACTCTCAAAAAAGTGCATGCTGGGAGGTCCACTAATAAGCTACCTTTGTTTGTAATCCGGCTTTATATGCTACTCAGCAGCACCACATAGCTTTGTCCAGTATATAATTACTTTACATGATTTCTTACCACATTTGCCACTAATAAATCACCTCATGTAATTAATCAAGGCGTGGAGGGAAACCTTTTGTTAAAACCAAACACACAGACACACACACAGAGTACCTCATTGACATGCTGCCATGGTGTTATGGTCCACTGAAATGCTTTCTGCGACTGTATTTGATCCACTGGGTATTGATTTTTGTCTTCTGTTCTGCCCCCACAGTTCAGGGACATGTGTGTGCAAATCAGGAGTGTATGGACCGAAGTGTGATGACTGCTACCCGGGTTTCTTCGACTTCAGTAGCACTGGCTGTCGGCCTTGCCAGTGTAACAACCACACCAACTACTGCCATCCGCAGTCCGGTGAGTCAGCTGAGGACAAACGCTGCAGTTCAATGATCTCATTTTCATTGTCACTAAAACCTAACCTATTTTGTTTTGTAATTTTTCATTATTCAGGATTGTCTGAGTCAGCCGTGAAGAGCCACAGTAGCTTAGTTAGTGAAAGCATCTGCCTTGTAAACAGAAAATCCTGCAAATCCGCACAATCTGATTCCAAAATAAGAGCTTTTGTTTAGACAAACTGACTCCAATAAATATTATTTGGAAGCACTTTCCTTTTTGAAGTAATTTGTTATCAGAGACTGATTTTTTTTTTTTAATCATTTTTCTCAATAAATAAAGTCCAAGAAAACAATCAGCTTCATTTTAGAGGACAACTTTTACTCTCTGCTTTTTATCCTACTTCATTTTACATGGAAACTTCACTTAAAATTATAATCATCATAAAAACAAAATTTTTTTTATGATACCAGTACTGACTACTACTAATAATGACAACAGATAACCTGTATTTGTAAATGGAACTGATATTTATGTATATAAATCTTGTGATGGTTTAACCCCAAATTCATGACATCACTCGTTGGTTTTTGGCTGTCAGAGTGGATTTTCAGAGCCAGTAGTAAACTGTGTTGGAGCAATGTTATTGCTAGCAACTACAATTTCACTCAATAAAGGCGCAGACTTCTTTGGCGGTCTGTAGCATACACCAGCTTGTGTTATTTGTCAGATGATTCAATTGAAACGCTCCAAAAGGCAGCAAACAAGTCCAGCTCAGAGACTCCAGGTAATAGAGTTGAAGCTTAAACACTGATCAGCTACACCTACTAGTTGTAGGGTCAAAGTGTCCTTGAGCAAGGCGAAGACAAGCAAATCCCAAAGTTGACTGTCAGGCAATTTCAGTTGGATGCTTTTGCATTGGGCTTTTTCTTGAGAACCCTGACATGGACAACACCAATCTGTTAGAGCTTGGAATGAAAGAAGCAGCGTTTTCAACATGCACTGTTTTGTTCATTGGCATTGCATAAGAAAGGCAGTGCAAATTGTCCAGTCTTTGCTGATTAAATACTCAAAACTCTTTAAATTCAAATGTTGGATTTGTCCAGGTTACAGTAACACCTTGATCGCATACCCAGAGAACAGTCTAATGCCGAGTTTAATTAATCTTTGGCAGCACAAAACTCCCCCACTTTACTTCCTTGAAGTAAATATTTGCTGTAGTCTGTGGTCTCAGCAACCCGAGAAGCAAGTTAAACACTAGGGTGCAATTCCAGTTCGGTTTGTGTTCTTGAGAGTTTGCACCTTCTTCAAATGTAAAGGAGGATTGCTGCTCGCTTCCCAGCAGTCAGGCCTTGAGACTTAGAAATCACTGGCTAGTGACAACCCCGAAAAGGAGGAACTGCGCAGGGGGCAGTGTGTGTGGGTGGGGCATGTGTGTAGCAGTTTTAGACGGCATATGTCTTTGCATTATAATGCAGGCGCAGATGGAGCTCTTTAGCCTTCACTTGGGCTCAGTGTTCATAGTGCTATGGATTGCCATAGTTCAGGTTTGACAGCTCCCTTTAAAGAGCGATTGTGGCTTCTCCCTAAGGCTGCTCACACAGGAACTCCTTGCACAAATGCAAATTAGGCAGTATCCCAAACACTGTCTCATAAACACATTATTTTCAACCTTAAAAGTATCTAATGCAGGGATAAGTAAACAAGATGATGTTTCACTAGAATCTCTCTCTCTGAACCTTAAAACATACATTCAAATTTCATAATACTTTAACATATTAAATTCTGCTTATAAATTGGTGTCTCTGAACTGAAAACAAGCTGTCGTTGCATTTAGATATTCACTTTTCTGTCTTCTTCTTTAAACAGTAATTTAATCTCTGTGTGGTGATGGCTGAAATCCTGGTTACACAACGATATGGCATAAGCCTGTAGGCAGACTGAGTCACATCTACATAACCTTTGTCAGAGCTCATAGAGGCAAAACAGTTCAAACAAACATCGAAGCTCAACTCCAAACAGCACAATAGTGGTGATTGCCGTCACAGATATTTACAAGAATAACAATGCCTTTAATCTGGGATTCTTTTTCTTAAATAAAGCACTGAAGCAAAGAGTATGTTTTGAAAATTCTTTAAATTTAAAAAAGGTGAAAAATATGCAGTTATGCTAAAGTGAGAATTAGCATGGACATCTCCTTGAATGCAACAACCCACATTAAGTATTTCCAACAAGTGTTTTAAAGCCTGCTTTATATGTTTTCAGTAAAATTTAAATGTTATCTGTAGATAAACATTAAATGAAAATAAAGGTACGAAGGAGAGTAAAGTTGAAAGACAGAGCATGTTGTAGTGAAGAGGTAAATACAACATGCAAATGAACTGGTATTTATGCAGTCCTTCCCTGGTCTCACTGAACATTCAAAACAACTGCACTTTCTTTATGTAGTCTAAAAACTGTATTAATCCCACATCCACACCTATCAGTCATATCTGTCCTAATCATATCTGTCGACATGACTGATCTATTTATATATAAATAAATAAAACTTGTTTCTTGGTTGGTGTGTTAAAGGTGCAGTTGCACAGCCTTTGTAACATTATTAACATTTTTGCAGAGTGCAAAAATATTTTTTGTTTTTTTAAATCATCTACTTCTGAAATGCTTCCTATTTGGGAAAGAAAGTTCTATAGGTGAGCAATAAAGCTGTACCCACCTTTTCAGGCATAGCATCCTAGATTTTATTTAGCTGCCTAAAAGAGACTTGCAGGTATTACAAGGCTGGAAAGTGTCAGGTGTCGCTGTGTGCAGGCAGGAGTAGTGGACCCAAAGTGCAGACTCACGGCAGGCAAAAGTGTATTTCAAAACTCAGCTTTTAATGCTGGATGGCAAAACGTAACAAAAATCCAAATGAACTTACATAAGCAGGCAGCCAGAACACACAGCCTAAATGAGGGTAGATCACAACACGGACACAGAGAAACACAGGGCTTAAATACACAGAGGGAGCAATCAGGGAATGGGTAACAGGAGGGAAACACAGCTGGGGCAAATCAGGCCTAACGAGACAAGGGGAAGCGAAACCAGATACATTAACATCAGACATGGACCTTCAAAATAAAACAGGAAACATAACACAGACTGAACTAAAGACACAGACTCACACGCAGGCACTACAACAGAGGGAACAGAGACGTGGGACCAGGACAGACACAGACACTGACTGGACATGGGGATATCACAGACAGGGGAGACAGCAACTAAGGATGCACAGAGACATAAACCATAAAAGAGAACTCTAACAAAGAAACCCAAGATTAGAAATGATAAATAATATAATAAATTCAAAACCCTGGGTCAACGACCCAGGCATCCTAAAAGAAAGACTAAAACAAGTTCCCCAGTACCTGTATTTTCTACCGGTGTCCTGTTAACCCTGGCATCTATTAGACTGATTTGGATATATTGCAAGCCTAATAAATATAATGCGATTACATTAAAGCAATTGGTCAATCCAGGATTGGTATGTTGTAACAGGCCAGGATGTTACCTTGGAGTTCAATATAACCTCGACATACTTCATCCTGAAGTGAGCTGTGGTTTTTATTGAATGATTAAGTATATATAGTAACATGAAAGTTAAAAATCCATTCCTGTTAACATGCTCAAAGCATTCTAAAAGTATTTCTCTTTGGCCCACCTGGCTGCCTGCATGTAGTGCAAGGTGATTGCTTTGCAATGTGCCAGATTATCTTAAACCTTAAACCAAATTCACCATTTCGCTATTACATTATATTACTTAAAACTCTAAATGGCAATAGGCTAGCCAGTGAGTTCCAATAGCCAGATCACATCCACTGTCTGTCTGTTTGGTAGCTCACAGTTCAGCGATATTAGCATGCTAGTTGGCGTTCAGCAATATTAGCTGCACATTTGGTGAAATTGCAACTGTTACCTTAAGCGGTCTCAGCATAGTTGTTGCTTTGTCCTCACAGCCATTTGATATGTTTTAGAATGTGGTTAAGTATGTCAACCCAAGGAAGCTCTAATAGATTATTTGGCTATTTCCTGATAGACATTAAATGAGGTTCCTGTAAGAGCGAATAATGGTTTGATGGTATGTTTAAAAAAATAGGAATCATGACTCTTACTCCTCACCCTGATGGTAAACAGTGAAAACTATTAAAAAATATGTATTTTTTTGTCTGACCACCAGTCCAGAATCCAAAGACATTTTACTGCTATGTATTAACAAAAACATCAAATACACTCTGCTTCAAGACTTTTTGCGTTGTTTTGCACTAGTAGTTGCTTGTTTATGAAAACCCAAATATAATAAAAGATTTTAGTATGGTTCTGTGTTAATTTTTTGTAATTAACATTTATTGAGATTAAAGAACTCTTTTTAAGGGATACCTGGCCAAGATGCCACCAGCAACTATCTCACAATTACAAAAATTATACAATAAAACACACGCCAAACACACACAAACAAATTAATTAATTAATTTAATATTCAGTTAAAATTGAAACCATTTCATGTTTTGGAATTGGTCTGAAGGATTCTTAGTTTTGCTTTAAAGCACTTGATGAAATGAATTCTGTCATTTTCCAGTCATTCTGCACAAAAGCTCTTTTTGCCAAGTTCAGTTCATGCAAGTACAACAGAAAGCAACAAGTAACCTTGTGGACGGAGAAATTACCAGCATGTTGCATTGCAAACAGGGAACATATATAGGAAGGCACCAATCTGAGTATTGCTTTATATTTAAAACTGTATAAATGAGAGTTCCTCCGACTGAGAGTGTAACTCACATTTGTTGAGTGTCTTAAAAAGGTCTTAAAAAACTTTGCTTTAGATTTTTAAAATGTCGTCAGATTACATTGTTATATAACCAACTACTTTCGTTTTCTGTCATAAGCAGATCAAGAAAGAATAACAGCTAATCTTGTGACCTTTGTTCTACCTTTCAGGAGTGTGTCTGAACTGCGAGGGCAACACCCACGGATTGAACTGTGAGAACTGCAAGCCTGGTTTTTACCGCAGTCCTGGAGCTGCCCTGACCGAAGCCTGTGTGCCATGCCCCTGCTCTAACTCCACCTCCAATGGCACCTGTCACACTGGTGAGCACTTGTTCACATGTCAGGCATTTAGCGCTCATCCAATGGCTTGTTGCAGTGATTAAGCAGATCTGGCCTCCTGGCTTTATACTCCATTAATCCTGGGATTTATGACATAAAAACCTGACAGTGATGATGTCTTGGAAAGCATTTTCCACCTTCAAGCTGTTATTGCTGAAAATAACTCGGAATGACATCATGGTGTCTACTGTTGGCTGGTTATACAAACTAAAAAGTGAAATGCAGTCAAAGGGAGATGTAATGAAAAGGAAAGAAGGTGACATCAGAGAAATTATGTAGATAAGCAACCAGCAGCCAAATGTTAGATAACCTAAAAAGCAAACTACATATAATACCACATATACTGCATACATACCTTGTGTTTGTTGGCAGATTTTGAATGGAGTGAAATTAAAATGAGCCTTTCAAGGTCTGGTCCTGTTCCTGGATCTGCCTATTCACAACACCGCATAAAATGTAAAGTATAAAGAGAATCCAGTGATTTGCAATCCACTGTACATTTGAAAGAAAACTATTATTTCAAAGGCAACATATTGAAACTGAGAAAGTTTATTCCGGATATAAACTCATTTTGAATATGATAACAGCAGCATGTTTCTCACTGTGCAGCCACTGCTTTGCACCCTGTAACTGTACCATTAAATACAGTGCTGCTTCACTGCTCAAAGATGAGTCACTCACATTGTCATTTTAGGATTCTTTCAGTCCTTTAAGATATTACATTAGCATGGCTTATTTTTCTGAAATTATAATGATTTCAAAAATTGCTGAACAGTTTGGAAACATACCATCTATGAAAAGTGATAATTCTCTCCCTATTGTTATCTGCTGCTTTTTTCTATATCCAGTCGTGTAATTAACTGATCTTATTATTTGTGTATATTTCACCAAGTGTATTGCAACATTTCTTGAATTTTACTGATATGTGTGTTAAAATGCAGTATTTTTTTAAATGCCAACATGGTTGCAAGTTACAACATTAGATATGTTCTTTTTGTATTATTTTTATTTATATGTGGGATTTAACTGACTTGCAAAAACAACTTTTTTGGAAATTGAGTATCAATTATTTCCTTTGCGCTTTTCTGATAACTTTTCAACTGTAAACCACAGTCTTTTCGACGTTTCCAGACAAAGATCAGCACTCTAGTTCCCACTTCTTTCACCTCAGGCTGCTGCTGCCCTACTTCCACAACCTCCTGGAGGTCTCTGTGGAGCTGACATCTGAGTTGAACTACAGTCTCTATAACATTCTCAGACTACCTCAATTCTTCCTTTAATTTCATCGCAAGGAAGTAGTTAAAAAAAAAAAATGAAGATCAGCATCTGGTCAACAACAATGTTTGAAATGATAAAATGGTGTATCACATGTCCCATATCAATGTGCAATCACCTTCAATTTTCTTGAGTAAAAAAAATCAAAATTTAACATTTGGTGAGTGAGAAACACATAACATAAATAACATATATATGTAATAGAGAAAAAATCATGGACCAAAGATGAGCTTGGCATCAATATGTCAGTAAAGAAAGCCTTTCAATTGCTATTGTTTTGAAGTTTAAAAAACACACCTTTTCAAATTGTTGTAAATAGGTTTAATTGCGTGGGTTCTCTCCGGGTACTCTGGCTTCCTTCCACAGTCCAAAGACATGCAGTTAGTGGGAATAGGTTAACTGGAAACTCTAAATTGCCCATAGGTGCGAATGTGAGGGCAAAGTGTTGTTGGTGTCTATGTGTTAGCCCTGCAACTGGCGACCTGTACAGGGTGTAGCCTGCCTCTCGCCCTAAGACAGCTGGGATAGGCTCCATCCTATGAAAGAACATGCATAGATATACTTCCTTAGATATACTTAAGTTAAGAATCAGCTGAAACTAAAGCAAATGCAAGGCAGACCAGTTTGCATGTGATGAACCTGCAGAATACTGCAGTTTTGAAATGCAGTTATTTAATTTCAAATAAGATACTGTGCTGTCCACCAAACAAGGGAATTTGGCAGTTACCTTCAAATTGCCTGAACTTCATTCCAGGCGTTAAATAAAATATGACCAGGAACCTTGCTACATGTGCTGTGCAAGTGATGAGTCTCTCATGGTGTGAGTTTGTGTGCTTCAGACATCACAGCTCATCCTTGTTGAACTGCACCATAACCCTTTCTGCAAACTGCCTTTGGAGGTTTGCGTTCAGCATTGCATCACTGGCCTCGCTTTCTACTGCTTATTGTCTTCTATCACCTTGCCCTTCCCCCTTTTGGGGCACACAGCTTTGCTACATCTTGATATGCCCTCCACCACTATTGGTGGTGGCCTGCATGGCAACAGCCATGTATAGATGCACTTAGACTGGCGGATCAGGGTTGCCACTGCCAGGGGCCATAGCAGAGGTTACAAAATGTGGGAGGGAGGGGATGGGACATGAACCAGGCAGAGCGTAGCTGGGACGGCATGTTCACAGCTGGGCCATTTCAGCGCCACCCAGGCAGCAGCAGACTGGAGCAGGGGGATGGGCATCATCGTGTCCTCTATTTAGACAGCTTGAAATATGCTTGGGATGGTTCACAGGGTGAGGTGCTCTCATGTTAGTGGTGCACAGCTGTCGAGGATCTCACAGACTCAAGACTAGAACTGGAAAGAGATCAGCCTCCCTGTATAGGTTGCCCCGGCAACAGTGACAAGTGAGAAGATGCCACAATGCAGTATCATGGCTCCACTGTGAGGGGCAGATGCTTCCTAAATGTGCTGATGTGGCCTGTTGCAGTAAATGAATATCCTCTGTACTGACACTCGGAGAGGTGAAATGGAGCATTGCACCAGTTCAGAATGTGGGTCACACATATTAAATCATCCATGTATGATTGTGTCTTTACCCAGTGGTATAGAACAGTCAGGGTATTTCAGTTTATTCTAAGCTTCATCAGATATTTTGACTCATTTGTTTAAATCGTCTTGTGTTATATAATTGTGTATGTGGGACCTGCCTGCCTAACAGTACCACTCAAATGTGTGTATGTGTGTGCTGTTGGAAAGAGGAGTGCTTTGCACTTTTCGCTTGCAAAGCAGCTCCTGTTTCCTTTTGGTTGTATAACCCAGCAGGTGACTGCCTTTAAACCCCCAGCAGAGGTTAAATCAACCTTATCAGATGTGCCTTCCTTAGTTTTGCTGGAAATCAACACAGCCGTGTAACTACAGTAGATGGAGACCAACATCTAGGCCACTGGAAGGCAGCTATCTGTGCTTAAATCATTCAATGCCAACAGCTCTCCTGTGCTGACGACTGGAGAGGGAATGGTCTACTATGCTGCAGTGTCACACACATTATTTATACGAGTTCTCAACTTCTCATAGCCAAATTGTGTGCCTTCACCCCCTGCTCAATGACCCAGTTTTTGCTGTTCAGTTTTACACATCAAATCAAAGCTCGAACAGTAAGGTTTAGTAGCTCAGGTATCAGTGAGATTTATCCCACTGCAGAATCAGATTGCGTCAAAGAAATAAAAAGAACATTTAAGAACCAAACTGATGGTTCTTTTCTTTACTTATTTTCCACCACCAACATGTTGACACACACACTTTTCAACAAGTTTCAGAGCAGAACTTTGAGCAGTGCAGAACTAAGTTCTGTCAGAAGAAAATCAGTGGCTCCTAGTTTTGGAGCACACATTCTGTGGTTCTGTGCCAGAAACCAGTCTTTGTTATAAGAAAGTTGGAACCTGTTATTCTTTGGACAGCAACAGTGTTTTGATGAGAAGAGCAATCTGGGAACCAGTAAAATGGAACTGCAGGCTTGTCAGCTTGTGTTGAAAAGGGGAAAACAATGGGACCGTTTGCCATATTGTTCATGTTGCAAAAACTTTTTACCTATATTGGTGGAATATTCACTACTAACCTGTCTAACCCCTTTAGATTGAAGTAAATGTTTGCTATATGATGTGTTAAAAACTCCCCTCTACCAGGTAAATAACACAATCCTCCAATCCCCACCATCTTGATGTTGTGTTTTGTCTGTTGCACACGCATGTGTGTAAAAGTAATTTTGCAGGCTTGGTCAGTTACATCAGATACACAAAGAGAAGTTGAAAATGGGCCAAAAAAGACTCCAAGGTAATCACCTCAATGTTCTACTGTAGAAACATGTAGAAATAGAAATAGAAACACTACTATTCTGGAAGACTGCACATCCCTGTTGTCTGTTGAAGTTCAGGGCTGGGGTCAGCGTGCACTGGGCTTGAGCATCAGTCTCCGTTCTTGGCTAGCTTTACATTAGCACACATTAGCTTGTGCATATGCTCTCAAAGAGACAAAGCTTTGTTAGCAGCATAATGTATTGTGATACAATTCAGTCACTTAAATTAGTTTAATTATAACTTAGACCAGAGTTGTTCCAGAGTTGGACAAGCAGTGGCTGAGAAGGAGCAACGCTGCTCCTTAGTTTTTAATGGCGCCAATTAAGATGCCTCAGGATGACCACTGGTCTTACTATGAATTCTTCAGTGATAGTTACCTATGTTGTTCTCATATTCTCTTGGACTGACTGAAATAACTCTCTGACAGATTGTTGAAAGTTTGCAAATACTTGCTGTTTAATTTATAAATGCAAACAGATTGCCAACATGTTGTCATCAGTCTGTATGAGTCTCTCAATAAGCACAACTCGAGGGGATTCAAGTTCAATTTCAGACTGATTGCAGACTTGACTGATTTTTGTCTTATGGCAATTATGGCGGTTTTTACTGGCAGCGTTGTATTATGGGCAGAAATCTGTGCCATCAGAAACTGAATTTGAATTAGTCTAATTTGAAATTGAATTTATGGTTTGAAAATGTCACAGATTTCTGCCCATATTATATGCTTGATGTCATTTTGCAGCCAAAAAGATAACTGACATGAGATAACTTTTATTAATTAAAAAAGATACTGGAAAGGTTTGACTTTGACAATTTGTAGTTGACAAAAGGTAATAAATTGCAATACTAAGCATATCACTAAATGTTCAAAATCACAATACCACATTTTGAATGAATTATTGTGATAATTTTGTGTCATGGGGATGATTCCCACCTCTAAGTCATATGGCAAAAATCCTCCTACTGCAGACAGATTAACCCTTTAAAAGCAAAGGCTGGTTAGCCAAACACTGGAGCCCTTTGGGCAGTGTAACACATACTTAGCTTAAAATAATATTACTTGTAATTAAAATCTAAAACTGAATACTTATTACAAAATAAGAATTCTAATCATTTGGCAGATAAGAAATTTATCCAATTCAGACTTGATTTACTTGTTCAAATAAGGCGTTGATCATTTGGTTTGATTAATCATCAAGGCTGCCACCATGTTTACTTCAGAATCAGAATCGTGTTTATTGGCCATGTATATGTGCAGACACAATCAAGGAATTTGGTTCCGGTAGATGGTGACTCTCAAGCACAGCAATGTAAATCACACACACACACACACACACACACACACACACACACACACACACACACGTGTCGATATATATACATTATACATGCATACACATACATACACAAAGCTGTGTAAACCAACTATAAATAACCAATCTAAACTTATATACATAGTATACAGGATGACAGAAATTAAATGAGGTGGAATGAATACTACAGAATGCACATAAAGTGCAGTTGCAGTCTGGCAGTGGGAGCAGTGCGACAGGTCAACCGTTTAGAAGGGAGATGGCAAGGGGAAAGAAACTGCTCCTATGTCAGATGGTCCTGGTCTGCAGGCTTCTGTGCCGTCTGCCAGAGGGCAGCAGGTCAAAAAGTATGTGTCCAGGGTGTGAGGGGTCTGTGATGATTTTCCCTGACCATTTTCTGGTTCTTGAGAGGTACAGGTCCTGGATGGAGGGCAGGGAGACGCCGATGATCCTTTCTGCTGCCCGTACAGTCCGCTGCAGTCTGCTCCTGTCCTGTTTAGTGGCTGCACCATACCAGACTGTGACTGCAGTGTAGAACTGGATTAGCAGCTCCTATGGAAGACTGTACTTCCCCAGTTGTCTCAGGAAGTACATCCTCTGCTGGGTCTTTTTGAGGATGGAGTTGATGTTGGTCTCCCACTTCATGTCCTGGGAGATGGTGGTACCCAGGAACTTGAAGATCTTCACTGTCGACACAGGGCTGTCTGATATGGTGAGGGGGAGCAGAGTTGAGGGATGTCTCCTGAAGTCCACTGTCATCTCTACAGTCTTAAGAGCGTTCAGCTCCAGGTTGTGCTGACTGCACCAGAGTACCTCAACTTCCTGCCGGTATGCAGACTCATCACCATCCTGAATGAGGCCAATGACGGTGGTGTCTTGGTGACACAACGCTGTTGAAGGGAGTGCACTTCAGTACTGCAGTCTCTGTTTGACGTGCCAGAAGATGTCATGTGACCAGTGGCTCAAGGCTAGGAGAAAGCTGACATTTGACATGCACTTGTTGCAGATGAACAGTGTTCATGTAAATTCTGGTTGAATACAAGCTATTACTGAGCTTTAAACAAATCACTGTTGTTGTTTTTTAACCCAGAATTAAAAAAAAAAAAAACACTAAAAAAATGTAAAACCTTTTCAGAGTACTTCATAGTGGGCCTGGCTGAGGCATAAGCACTCTGTGTTTTCACTGAGTTGCACAGGACAAACAGGGAAAATCACACCCTCCTCTGGAGATATGACACAACATGGTTCTCTCACATCCATATACTGTCAGCTTGAGCCACCTAGTGGCCCGACAATAGCTGTTTCATTTCGGGCTGTATAATATAACACAAGATCATACATGTTCAGAGGGTTCTTCAGAAAACACAACATAATATTGCTAGTCATCATTACAGCTAGATTTTAGAACCTCTGCTTGTAATATATGTGACAGACTGATGGCAGGGTGCAAACTGCTTCTCACCCTGTGGCAGCTGGGATAAACTCCTGGTAAAGCAGAAGAAATAAGATGGATGTATGTTAATGATATAGCGATCAAAGTTGAGACTAAAGAATGTGTTTTGATGTGGGTTTTTTTTTTTTATATGTGTTTAACATTCTTTTTGTCCCTGCAGTAAGTGTAATCTAGCAAATGCTCATATTTAACATGAGTAAACTTAAATCTCAAACAAAGCTCAGATCATGCTTGTGTACTTGAAAGTCATAAATAGCAGTGATCAGCAGCTGATGTGCAACTTCCTCTGTTCCTGTACAGATCAAAGTGGCTCTCCAGTATGTGACCAGTGCCTTCCCCAGTACAGCAAACCACACTGTGTTGAGTGCAGTGCTGGTTTCTACAAATCAGCTAGGATTTGTGTTCCATGTGACTGCAATGGAAATGCAGACCCTCTGGGCCCGCCCCAGCTCTGTCACCCTGACACTGGCCACTGCCTCCGCTGCATCAACGGCACTACTGGGACGCAGTGCCAGCTTTGTGCTCCCGGCTTCATAGGGGACAACCGCAAACTTAACTGCACCCATCCGAGTAAGTCCAAAACACACTGCTGGGTTGAAGATGATTACAAACGAGCATTATATAGAACTACAAACCATGCAAAGCTACTTAAGTGAAGGAATAAAAATAATGGGTTAAAATTTGGAAGAAAAGGTCTGCTGTAGTCTCAAATGTTTAAAAATAAAATCTGAAATGATTAAATACTTGAAATGCTTTTTCTCCTCAGCTCCCCGAATTATTCCCACACCAGAAGCTACAGCAAAGCACCCCACATCCTCCTCCACCACAATAACCACCAGCACTACTTTGATGTCTCCCAGAGCAAGAGGGATCCCAGCCTTCACATCAAGCAGCAACACCAGTACCACACTAAGCACCTCCTCCACCACCCAGGTTCTGCTGACCAGTCTAAGCAGCCCCACTGACAACACCACAGCTGCCCTGACAGAGGTCACCTGGACTCAGTTCAACGTCATCGTTCTGGCTGTCATCATCCTGGTGGTGCTGCTACTGCTGGGCTTTGTCGGAGGCGTGTACACCTACAGGGAGTACCAGAACCGCAAGCTCAACGCCCCCTTCTGGACCATTGAACTGAAAGAGGACAACATCAGCTTCAGCAGCTACCACGACAGCATCCCCAACGCTGACGTGTCAGGCCTGCTGGAGGATGAGGCTAATGAAGTAGCGCCCAATGGCCAGCTGGCACTCACCACGCAGGGAAACTGCTACAAAGCTTAGCTCTCCATCCATTTCCAAAGCAGTCACCTAGATTTACAGATGACATAAAGCTGCTGGAAAACACCAAATCCAAAGCTCCTTCATGTTTGACAGTTTGTCATTATACTGCTCATCTGCAGCATTTACAGCACCTGGCAACCTGATAGAGAGTTCAAAGTAAAGAGTTTCCACTTTTTCGTGCGATTTCGGGTGGAATGGGTGATCAGTGAAACGGGGTCCAAAGAAACCAGTTTAAGTCTTGCCTGCAGAGGGCACTGCTGGGGAGATTAATGAGGGCCGGTGAGAGGCTGGTGAAAGTATGCACCTGTTGGCTGAAACAATGGTTCTGGAACCAGTCAGAGGACTTCCAGGAGCTTAACATTTCAGATATTTTTAAAATGAATTTGTGACTGTTTAAGTTATAACTGAATCACTTGGTATGGTGATTTCAATCTGAGACGATGATTGTTATTTAATGAATTTGTATTCTGTTCTTATTTATTGGTTGGGAGAAATGCTGCACATGTATGCTGTGTTTATTCATGGTGTTTTATCTTATGTGCTGTCAAATGGTACTTTGAACTGGCTGATATGTTTTCATGTATAGTTGGTGTGTTTTGGAGAGAGAGGGAGAGAGAGTTGTAGAAGGAAACAAAGTCTGTTAGCACACGCGTCTTAGTGACCTCATCTTTTGTTCATAGCTTTCTCACTTTTGTTAAAGTGTGCCAGCTCACCTAAAACATCTAAGAGGAGTGTTTTGTTTAAAGAAACTGCAACTGGTATTTACAGACTGCTTTCTTCTGGCAGTATGGTGAGACAGTGACACATACTCGGATTGTGTAAAAGGCCATAATCTTATAATCTAATCTGCTCTTTGCTGCCTTCCTCAGCAAAAGTTGAACAAACCATTTCAATAAGTGCTTCTCATTCTTAGATAGGGTGAGTACTGTGACTCAGATGATAGAGAGTTTAAAAACATAAACAGTATTGTCTTGTTGATACTGTTGTGTAGTGAAACCAACCTGCAGATGTTTAAAAAAACCCACACACATCCTGTTCTCACCTACAATCAAATTGCATCATCTCAAGCAGTGAGTTGCTGTAATATTGATGCAATTTCCACCTGATCCCAGACAGGACCCCACGTTTTCTGTGTGAATATAGCTACCATTGGGTGGGTGTGCTTCTTTTTACCATGGTGAATGAGTAAAGCTAATTATGAAACCAACTCCTCAGGTACTGGCTCTTTCCCTAATGTGATCTCTGTAAATATTATTATTGTACAGATGAATGTGAATAGTAGCACTATTATTGTACAGGTAGAATACCGTGTGGACACTGTCACTCAACAAGCTCCCAACCTTTCACTTCCCAGAGCGTGATGTGGCGGTCGACCTGCGGCTTTTTGTATTTTGATTTCTTATTCTCAGTTGACTTTGCCATACACGCAGCTACAGAACTCAAATGCACCCACAACTCATAACAAAGAATTTAAAAAAAAGAGCAGTGTAAATAATACCTCACAGTCAGAGCCCAACTCTCAAATAAAAACGGGTTTAACTGTTGTTTATGTCTGTTGCACATCTCTTTATCACATTTTAACAATTCCCTCCTGAGACATAAAAAAGACTTGTCTCAATTCATTTAAAAAGTACAGAAATATACTCACATGTTAGCTGTTTAAAATTTACACTGCAAGCAGGGTTTTTTAAGCCTTTTATTTTCCACTGTGCAAATTAAAAAAATTAAAACATTCAGTTTACATCCTGTACGCAACACACAAAAGTTTATATATGATAAAAGGGAATTGTTATCAAAAGGTATCCGGTGACATTCTGAAAAATGTAACATTATTCCTTTCCCTTGATTAAAAAAAAGTCAGTTTCTGTTCAGTTAATTTCAGTTATTTAAACTGCTACATTGCATAAACCAAAGTACGTGGGAAATTCCAAGAAAATATTCCAAGTTCTACTGGACAGCTGAGATTTCATATTGGCTCTGATGATGCAAAATCCTGTTTGTTAAGTTGAAGGTGATTGCAAGGAATCATTCCTTTCGAAGAATGCAAAACATTTACTGTTCACCGAAACAATCAAAGGAAGTCACAATTACAAAGATGAGTGAAGAGGAACTTGATTTACTCACAGATTGTTTCTAGGTAACTAATGCCCTAATTACTGCAGGCTGACTGCTGCTAACCAGTTGACATACTCTCTTAAATTCTTTTTCAAAGTCTTTTTCAACTGCAGGCTACTTAAAATTGCTTAACATTGCCAACTTACTCAGATCAGTAATCTACAACACTTCATTGATTGATATATTATCAGCTTCTGTTTTCATAGCACTCTGAATTTTTTGTCTATGTAAGCAACTAATGCTGCAGCAGCATTTATTTTATATAACATTATGAGAAATTTGTCGTAATGTCATGTGACATTGAATAATGTCACATGACATAGGGCACATGAATAATGGAGGACAGATTAAATGCCAGTATGACTACAAACTGCAAATAAATGAGAACGATAGGAGGTGCAGTGTAATAGACTGTGTGTCACTTGGGTGCTCTTAGAATCTCATCTCCGCTTTTCACAGATGATGTTGCAGGAATGGGAATCAGTCTTAGGCCGTGGTCCCTACCCTCAACTATGGTCACAAGCTTTCGGTAGTGACCGAAAGAACGAGATCGCAGATACAAGCAAAATACAAGAAATTATCTTTCTCCCAGGAGTGGCTGGTGTCTCCCTTATAGATAGGGTACAGAGCTCAGCCATTCATAAAGGGCTCAGGGTAGAGCCTTAACTCCTCCACATCAAAAGGAGAGAGTTGAGGTGTTTCGGGCATCTGACAAGGATGCCTCCTGGGCAAGGTGTTACTAGCATGTCCCAATAGGAGCAGGTCCTAAGGCAGACTCAGGACATGCTGGAAAGATTATATCTCTCAGCTGGCCTGGGCATGCCTTGGTGTTCCCCTGCACAAGCTGGAGGAGATGGCCAAGGAGAAGAGGGTCTAGGCTTCTCTGCTGAGGCAGCTGCCCCCATGAACCAGCCCTGCATAAGTGGGAAAAAATTAATGTCGCTTGCAAAGCAGCTCCGGTTTCCTTTTGGTTGTATAACCCAGCAGGCGACTGCCTTTAAACCCCCAGCAGAGGTTAAATCAACCTTATCAGATGTGACCTACTGATCGGAAGGTTGGTGGTTCGATCCCTGGCTCCTCCAGTCTGCATGCCAAGTATCTTTGGGCAAGATACTAACCCCAAGTTGCTCTCTGATGCATCCATCGGAGTGTGGATGTTGTTAGAAAAGCACTCAGTTTAGTGTCAGTGCTTGTGAGTTTGGGAGAATGTGGCATGTTGTATACAGCGCTTTGAGTACTCCGGGAGAGTAGAAAAGTGCTATATAAGAATCAGTCCATTTATCTGTAGTTATCGTTCAGCTTGTTTTACTGTAAAGGTTTTTTTCTTTTCTTTTTTTGCAGAAACTGATTCAATGCATTCATAACTATGTGTTTTATACTAGATGTTGTTTTTCCGCTCACAAGCTACACCATCCTCTAGTTCTTTGGAAAATGTGTAAACCTACTACAGCATACCACTAATTATTTATTTATTATGTCTAGACTACACGGACGTGATTACAGCTAGTCTGCAAATTACATCTGGACAAAGGGGCAGATAACAGCTAGCAGAGTGCTGACGTTCATTCGAAAACACTGTCAGTGTCCTCACAAGCAGCTGAAAAACAAAGTCTAGCCAATGGTCATTAATGGGACTGTCATTCACAGCGTGTTCAACAGGAGGTGAGTTTTTATGGTCGTGGTTTTATATTATAATCAATCCCTCTCCTAGCATTCGTGCTTTGGTTCCACTAAAAACCAAACTAGCCAACGTATTTCACGGTGTTAGAGAAAAGCCAGCCCCCAAAAAGAGGAAGTTCGTGCTTGATACTCGATACCCGGTGAAACTCATTTAAAGCGAGACTTGCAACAACGTGGGCGACACCACGCTAATAAATGGAGATGGAGTATGGGAGCCAGCGGCTAATCCGGGAATAGCAAAGCAGAGGCATGGAGGAAGACAAATGGGGTTTTGAAGTAGGGGAGGAGGCAGTACTTCAAAGCCCGAACACCTCTCTTCAGTTACTGTCGCCGAACGAGACACGAAACAGGCGAATGGCTAAGCTTTTAGCCTTGGTGCTGGTTCTGGTGCTTGCAGGAGTTCTGCCTTTACTAATCACGATTTTACTCCGAAGTCAAAGGCATGCACCGCCGGGCAGCCAGGTAACATATACCCGACACACTCTTAAGATTTTCCGTTTAGAGCTGCTGCTGCTGAAATATTATTTTAACACTGCTTTAAAAAAATCAAAAAGAGAGGAGAATAGTTTAGCGCATATTAAACAATGTAATCTATTATAAACGCAGCTAACTCATACGCCTTTAAATCCTCGGCTGATGCGTTCAAGATATGTTCTACTCTTTATGTTTCCAAGCCAGCCGGGTCAAAGTTTATTCCCTCATGCAATGTTTTGATAAACTTGGCTACAGCATTAGCCAAAGCGCGTTGGCGGCGTACTTTCCACGAAATTATTCGCACTTGTGAGTCGTGGGCACACTGAATCCAAGCACGCGCGGTAGCTCGACACACACGCACACGGCCAGCAAAACAGAGCGCACGTGCCCAAATGTTGTTACCGCGCAGCTGTAGTTTGGAGTGCTTAGTTACAGAAACGCAGTGTTGCCAACTTAGCGACTTTGTCGCTATATTTAGCGAGTTTTCAGACCCCTTAGCGACTGTTGGGAAGTTCGCTAAAAAAAAAGACGTGAAAGCGCGTATCGCTTTTACTCTCAACAAGCAGCGGGTGCTGTAACGCAGTCAGTTCTTCTTTTACTCTTATGCTGTTTTGTGGATCACAAGGTTTAAAGCTACTTATAAACACACACACAAAGTAACTCCACCAGAGTGCCTATTTCGGGTCACTTTCACCGGTCCAAGCCCGGGTAAAGGAGTAGGGTTGGAATTGTGACATTTAAAAAAAACAAAAAAAAAAACAATAATTGCTAAAAGAAATTTAATTTGTAGTTCTAAATAAACTCTAAATGCATTTAGGACGTTTTTACTCACTTTATGTCTCTTCCACGATGTTATTTCTCTCTCCAACAACATAGGTTACAATTGGATTAGCATGACCAATTATGCAAAATTAGGCGATGGCGTCATTTAGCGACTTCTAGGACAGCCAATAGCGATTTTCCTTACTGAGGAGTTGGCAACACTGCAGAAACGTACTTGCTTAAAAATGCTGAAACCTTAAAAACGGCCTCTGTAAAAGACACCGAGGAAGAACCCAACCTATCATCTGTGTTAGTTTCGTTGCCTAGGAAAAGGTCCCACAGGACACTGCACTAACCGCTTTTTAGGCTACGTTCAAACTGCAGGCGAAAGCGCATCAAATCCGACTTTTTTGACTATGCGACCCATATCCGATCATGGTATGACAGTGTGAACAGCACAAATCCGATATTTTCAAATCCGACCTGGGTCGCTTTCGTATGTGGTACTGAATCCGACACACATCTGATGTTTTAGAAAGCGACTGCTGTTTGAATGGTTATGTCGCATTAAACCAGCTTTTTACGTCACTGACACAAGACAGACACCAATTATCAGCGTCGGAGAAGCGCCCGAGAAAACATGGTGAACGCTTCCTGGCCATCCAGTGAAACTGTTGGGAAGACAACGTTGGAGAAACGTGAACATTTTATTTGTACTGTATAATCTGCAGATTCTGACAGAAATCTGCAACTATCCTTTGAAGCGCCGCTCCTCTCTAAAACGGCAACAAGGATAATTATTAGGCCATATGAAAATAACAAAATAACTTTATAACTTAAAGCAAAATTGGGAAACGTAAAGTCAGAAACAAATCTTTATATCAAGGCCATCAGTCAAACACTACTGGGTCTAAACAGAGCGCGTTGTGTGTGACGACTTCTTTTGCGCATGCGTGGCGCTTTGAGGGTTCACACTAGAGCGCGTTTGCTGTCACATTTTATTTGTAGTGTGAACAAGCAGACAAAAAAAATCTGATTTGATAAAAAAATCGGAATTGAGCTTTAAGACCTGCAGTGTGAACGTAGCCTTAGAGGGATGAACTCCAAAATAAGGGATCTGTGATTCAGGAAATTATGGCCGGCGAAATTATGGCCGGCGAGTTCATTTTATGACCACAGTGTATTTGCTATAAAAAAAACTGATTGTGGGTATTTAAACTGTTATAAGTGACCTATTGGTATATACTCTGTCTAAAGAGCTTGGAAAGAAAAACGTCTGGACCTTCACAGACATATATACTCTGTCAAAAACATGTCAAACGCATTTCTCGTGAATTATATCAAGTCCTTTTCAGCCAGAAAGAACATTCTTATCACAAAGTGGAAGCCAGAATCAGTTTTTGGCAAAGAGGATTTTGCATATCTTTTATTTATTTAAAATGAACAAAAAAGTAATTTCAAGAGAGATCTGGCCAAGAGGCGAACAGAACTTGAAACAAATATAACATCACAGTTCTAAAAGAATATTTTATGTGACTGAAAAGGACTAGATTGTTTACAGGTACAATAATGCAGCATCATAAAGATGCTGATAAAGATACTTGGTCATTTTTTACATAAAGCCTTCCTGGATTGTTTTCACTGCTGTCTTTTTACCAATAAAGTGCTTGGTAAGTAAAGATATTATTTATTATTTAGAAAAATAATTGCTGAAATAGAACACAGAAACATCGGAAATCACTTTTTGTCAGATGATCGCTTTTTGGCACAATACTAAAAACTGTGTGGTCCTCAAACAAACGAGGTCATAATATTTCAGTAACTCTGAACCACAGAGTCAGTGAAGCGTCCAAAAACATTTAAAGACATTCATGTCAATGCTGTTTTTGAAACCTGCTTCCTTAGTTGTATAATGTATATTAAAAACAAACCCTCAGATTTGGAGAGTGTCTCTCTATCTTTTAGTCCCAAACCATTATTTAACCAGGAAGCGAAACTGTTGAAATTGATTGAATATTCCCTAAATGTTCTAACATAGCTCATTTACCAGGCACCTATAGTTTGAGTGTTCCTGTGGTTATTGTTTCTAATATACATAAACAGTGTTCTGCTATCACACTTTGGTGAAAATAGTGTAGGGTAGATTCATTGGCATCGAGTTACATCATATTTTTGGTCATTCTAATAAAGTATGCTAAGACTTTGTCTGTTTCTTTACAGCCAACCACGCCACCCGACCTGTCAGGTAAATGTTAATACTGTGTTAGCATGAAGTTAAAACAGAAACGCCATCACCACATTTCAAACAATCTCTTTTTTCAATCTGTGTTGTAGTCAACAAACTAGAAACTTCAAGACATCAAAACTTGGTTAATCCAGCTGCCATGCTAACAGGTAAAGTTAAAAATGATGTGTGTGTGTGTCTTTATCTTATGCTTATTTAAGTTTTTTTTTTCATTAACCACACTTTGTATGGAGCTTATCATAAAAAAAAAAGGTTCTGTGCCTAAATTATTTACACATGACTCTGCAAGAAGTCATTCACTTTTACTTAAGTTTGAAGCTAGCTATAAATTATAGACAAGTAGAAACATGAGTAACCTTAGTTTTTATTTATTTTTTTCTTCTTTAGCTCCTGTAGGGAATAACACGAATGGGCAGTACCTTCAATGGGCACATGACATCGGAAATGCTTACTGTCACGGCGGCTTCAGCTACTCCAATGGGGATCTTGTGGTGCCCAGAGATGGCTTGTACAGTGTCTACCTGCAGATCACTTATAGTGGTTTAGTGTGTCCTGTCCATAAAAAACTGATGAACAAGGTGTTGCATAGTTCAGAAGAATACAGAAATGATATGACTCTCCTCTCATCGATCCACACAATGAGCTGCAGCGAAGATGTCTGGAGTAAATCCCTCTATACAGCTGGCTTCTTTTTCCTGAAAGCAAAAGACAAACTACGTGTGATGTCATCACATCCAGATTATATTACCAAGGCAGAATACGAAGTGTTCTTTGGCGCTGTGCTTTTTCCTCACTAATATCTATATCACATATATCAAGATTGTTCGAATCCGATCTTGAGGATGGTTTTTAGCCTCTTCTCCAGGAAAATCAGTGTATTTTATGGTTTCCCCTTTACTCTTTTTGCTCATGAAACATATGCAGCTACCGATTGATTAACAGCAGTGAGAAGCTATTGAACAAGCTATGACAGTGGGTTAATTTCACCCTATGCAAGTTATAAGCTGCATTGTTTTTTACTCATTAACGACAGCTCACTTTACATACTGCCTCCTAAACTGGTTTCCTGGTATAAAATATATATGTCCTTGACAGCACATGACTCGTATAACTGCAAAACTCATCAATTATAGCCTTCTTATTTTTATATGTGTGGAATTAAAATATATGGGCGATTATGGCTCAAGAGTTGGGAGTTCGCCTTGTAATCGGAAGGTTGCCGGTTCGAGCCCTGGCTTGGACAGTCTCTGTCGTTGTGTCCTTGGGCAAGACACCCGTTGCCTACTGGTGGTGGTCAGAGGGCCCGGAGGCGCCAGTGTCCGGCAGCCTCGCCTCTGTCAGTGCGCCCCAGGGTGGCTCTGGCTACAATGTAGCTTGCCATCACCAGTGTGTG
The DNA here is from genome assembly GCF_965226115.1 of Aulonocara stuartgranti. Classification (NCBI taxonomy): domain Eukaryota; kingdom Metazoa; phylum Chordata; class Actinopteri; order Cichliformes; family Cichlidae; genus Aulonocara; species Aulonocara stuartgranti. The sequence continues at coordinate 29,873,904 of NC_138948.1, forward strand.
AATGTGTGTGTGAATGGGTAGATGACTGGTTGTGTAAAGCGCTTTGGGGTCCTTAGGGACTAGTAAAGCGCTATACATATACAGGCCATTTACCATTTTTATATATTTTGCCATTGTGATAATTGTTGGTGATGGTCCCTTTTAAAGTGTCTTGAAATATTTTCTCAAGTTCGGTTTAAATTTCTCAAAGTCGAGCAGTCTCAAGGTCTATAAAAGCAAAAGAGCCAAAGACATGACAAAGTGTGAACTTTATGTTGAAATAGAGACACTGCTCAGAAGTTTTCGGAAGACGGTGAATCATTAGCCCATAATTTCCAGCCACACACATACTGTTACCATCATGACTGTATTTATTTACGGTCACAACTAAGGACTTAAAAGTGAGTCAGTTCTCATAGATCTCTAGTTCAAAGTCCTACACTCTACAGCATTTAAACATTATGTTTACAGCATTTTACTGAAATAGTTTTGGTCTCTGTAGCTAATTCCTCTCAATTTTTCTATAACGCTCTCATTTAAATTGTATCGAGATTTAAAAGTTACACTGAAGGCCACTTTGCCTAAATTGGAGGCTGATACTTTAAGCTGTAAGGCTCCATCTCAGCTAACTAAAAACGAGATTATATTGGCTCAAAGGACACCAGTGGAAAGTTAATTGGCCACGTGGTGAATGATGCAGGAAACAAAAAAAGAGTGGAAGCATTAGCTGAAATATGAATTTTTTGTACAGTTGTAGATACAGTTGTGCTGTGGTATTCTGATTAAATGCAGCACTGGTTGCTTAGTGTCCAGTCCTGTAGTCATTGTAACATGTTTGTAGTAGTCTAAACCTGTGATGCTCTCATCAGGTAATAAAGCTTTAAAGGGGTGATAAAAGCATCTCAGTGCCAGACAACTTTTATTGTGTTTTGATATGATTGTTTAAAAGATTTAGCACAGCAGTTTGTCGGTATGAACACTGTGCATCGTTGGTGCCAGTGTTTTAACGCTGACGGTGAGAGAATTTCTCAGACTCATATACTCACAGTTTATTGACGTGTAATAGGAAGCATGTGCAATTTTGGGAGGAACGCTTAAATCACTGCACTACCTGCAGGTGTGACTCGAAATGTTTGAGGGATGCTGGAAGACTCAGTTGTAGAGTTAGTGATGGATTACGTTGTATACCATAGTATTTATATGTGGTAGAATGTAACTATTGTTTGTTGTTTTTTCCACGGGATTCATTGTAAACTGATGAAAACATATATGTGGAACTTTTCACTTTATACTTTTAACCTACGAGTTGCTGCTGTGTGCTCATATACACTTATTTAACAAGCCTAGAAATGTGTGTTTGTATTTAATTATTTAATTCATTGCTTGCAGGGAATTCTATACTTGGTGGTATATAAATCAGCATTTGCTACAATGAAAGAAATTACGTAATTTGTAAACTTGTATTTTTGTGCGAGTTGTGGGAATAGTTTCTAAAATCAAAGTTTATGCCAAGACACGATTTCCCGTTTTTTGGTGATCATTACAGATTTGTTTCACTTTCTGACCTTATATGTAAGACATTTTCTCATATTTCAAATGTTTCATGTCCAAAATCAGAGGCTCAGTTTGTGGGAACCATTTGTCTCCACAAATAACGGTTCTGTGCCTGCATCTGTCAATGGGTGGAAAGTTTTAGTTTTCACTTTATCCTTTCTCCTGATGGATGGTTTCTTTGGTAAAAGGGAGTGTTTTTGTTGCATCCTCACATCTCTGTAAGATGACCTAATGTTATGTTATTAAAGCAGTTGTCCATAGTGTTTGCTTTCCCAGTTACAAGCAGAATATTTTTGTAAGACTGCTCCCTTGAGGCACTGTTCCTGGGGATTCCTGGCAAGACATATCCACTTAGTCATTGCAGTGAATCACAAGTGGAAACTTTTTCTGTTTTTGTGCTCCACTGAAGACAAAGCTTTCCTTCAACCAGGAACGTTTTCTAAAGATATTCAGGAATATCTTTACACACAGACAGTTTGGCAAGTGATTTACATCAGCACTCAATATTAAGGAAATGTTTGCATGAAAGGGGCTACATAGTCTGGAACAATGCTTGGTAGGTGGTACGTGGCAGAATCCACATGGATGATGTAAAAGAAAATGTTATTCAGGCCAGGTCACCTTCTTCCATTGCTCTGAGGTCCTGTTATGTTACTCACATGCCCACTATACCCTTTCAGTGAGGGACCGGGCTCAGCACAGGCACCCTGACTGGTCCTTGAATTAAAGCTCAAGGACCAGTGTTTTATAAAACATCTTGGTAGAAGCAAAGCAAAAGTAAAAAAAGATAAATTCTAATTTTGTTCTCATCTGTGGGGAGAGAGAGGCAGGGCTGTGCAGAGAGGTTTAAAGGGGCGGGTGCTCAAAGTTAAAAAGGGGCACATTGAACCAGGCTGAATAACAACAACACACATTCACCAAGAATCTAATATGGGCAACAAGGCAAAGCAAACGTAGCCGATGTTCTACCTGATGGGTACAATGTTGCTGTTGAGGGGTTGCTGTGGATAGTGCTGGAGGGCAGGGCTGTGTTGATCTGAGACTGTAAACATTAAAAAGTCCACAGGAGAGATGGCAGCTGATTAAACAAGTGTCATGAGATAATAACAAAATGCAAAGATTGGTGACAGCGCTTGGAACCATAAGGCAACAAAAACTGTGAGAAATAATTTTTTTTATTATTATTAATCCTTTATTTATCCAGGTAAAAAATCTCATTGAGATTAAAAATCTCATTTCCAAGAGAGACCTGGCATCATAGCAACAAAAGTCACATACCACATAGGTATATAACATTTAAAACAAATACAATATCCCATACAAACATTTGTACAATTTAGGCTCTGCCTGTGAATCACTCTTTGCTTCTCTTCTTCCTTCCATCCCATCATTTCATATATCACTCTCCACTTGCTGTCTATCTGAGAACAAGGCACAACTTGCTATTGCAATAAACTATAATCTAATTATCCACACCTAACAACTCTTGCACTTAATCTATAATAAAATGATGACAGAAAAATGTTATAGCACTGCCTTTAGTAGCCTCACACAGCTCCTGCTGTCATGGTCTCCGTGCCTGCCCGGTCGGCCCCACAAGGCTACAATTGCTGTTGCTGTTTTCTCCCTCTCTGCCTGGGCGGAGCTCACTGTGGGCTCCCGCCCTTGGCCCACACACACACCTGACAACACTCACCCATCATCACCGGGAGCACTATTTGAGGCTGGAACACAGATCCTCTCGTCGCTGGATGATTGTACCCCTAACGTTAGTGTTCTCACAGCTCTTGTGCTTCATATCCGTGACTTGTGATTTGTTGGTGACCTGCCTTCTCGTCTGCTTCAGATCTCTCTCCCCCCCCCCCCCCGGACCTGCGACCTCCCTGCTACGGGAAAGTGTGTGAGTGTGAGCGGAGAAGACGTGAGCGAGTTACCCTGTGATTCCCCCCGGAGTTTTTGGATCCCTTCACTGTACATATATTGCACTGCACTGTAAATAAACCACACCTTGGAGATACCTTACCGCTCTGCGTTGAATCCCTGTACCAGATCGTGACAGAATCATCCAGCCACGGAAATGGATTCAGCAGACCCAGCGGTCTCGACTCCCACCCTCGCCACTTTGGCCGCGATGCTGGCACGCCACGAGCAGATGTTCATTCACCTTCGAGCAGAGCTCGCGAACCTCACACAGGCCGTGGCTCAGCTAACACCGCTACCGGCCGCTCCTCTGGTCGCCGCTCCTCCGTTGGAGGCGCCAGTTCCAGCTGTAAGTGTCGCGCCACCTGTTCCCTCACCTGTTCACGTTGACAGATTCCTCCCTACTCCCAGGGCTTTCACGGGAGAGATTGATAAATGTGCTGGTTTTCTCACTCAGTGTACCCTTCAGTTTCGCCAGCAACCGCAAGCCTTTTCTACTGATGGTGCTAAAATCGCTTATATCGTCCAGTTACTCCAGGACCGTGCTCTAACCTGGGCTCAAGCTGCGCTTCAGGCGGAGCCGGACATCACCTTTTCTGACTTTCTGACTAAGTTTAAAGGTGTGTTTGACAGGAAAGCCACAACTGCCACCGCCGGCCAGCGCTTGCTTGCGCTTAAACAAGGTAAACGCAGCATGGCAGATTTTTCTATTGACTTTTCTACCTTGGCTGAACAGGCGAAATGGGGGGAAGAGGCCCTTAAAAGTGCATTGCTCACTAATATTAATGAGGAAATAAGGAATGAACTTATGCTCCGAGAACTACCTTCCTCCCTGGATGCGCTTTTGGTTTTGTGTATGCGGGTGGACGATCAGGTGCGCGCACATCGGAGCGCACGCGCGCGTTTGGGGCATGCCCCGCTGGACTTTTGTGGGACCCCTACTGCGGCCCATGGGTTGTGTGACGCCGGGGATGGGGAAGAGCCCATGCAGCTTGGGCGCTCGCGGCTGTCGCCCGCGGAGCGCCAGCGGAGCGCCAGCGCCGCCTTGCCTCCGGTGAGTGCGTTTACTGCAGCCGTAAAGGCCACTCTGTCTCCTCCTGCCCAACGCTGGCAAAAGGGCGCGCTCACCAGTGATCGTGAGGGTGCTGGTGGGCGATCTGTCGAGTGAAAGCCCTCTCCCCAGACTTCTTTTACCGGCTACTCTGCGTGTTCGGACTGTTTCTCATTCTCTCTCCGTTCTCATTGACTCTGGGGCTGAGCAGAACTTTATTGACACCTCACTCGCCGCCAAACTGAACATCGCCTTGGAGCCTCTGTCACGCCCCCTCCGCGTTCACGCACTGTCGGGCCAGCGCCTGCCTGACATCACTCATGTTTCTGAATTCCTTTCATTATCTCTCTCTGGCAATCACACAGAAAGGATTTGTTTTTTTTCGTTTAAGGCTCCTCTCACTCCGCTGGTTCTGGGTCACCCCTGGCTTGTCCTCCACAACCCGCATATCGACTGGGAGAAGGGTGCCGTACTAGGTTGGAGTGTGGCCTGCCATATGAACTGCCTCCGGGCTGCGGCTTCCCCCGTTTCGCTCCCACCCACGGCCTCGCCGTCGGACGCCCCGGACCTCTCGATGGTTCCGCGGGTTTATCATGATCTGCGGGATGTTTTTTGTAAGGATCGGGCGCGGTCCCTTCCCCCGCACCGCCCGTACGATTGTGCCGTCGATCTTCTTCCTGGAGCTCCGCTGCCGTCTAGCCGCCTGTACAGCCTCTCCCGGCCTGAGAGGGATGCTATGGAGCGCTACATCTCGGAGTCGCTGGCGGCGGGGTTGATTCGCCCCTCCTCTTCCCCTGTCGCGGCTGGGGTTTTTTTTGTGGATAAGAAGGATGGTTCGCTGCGGCCGTGTATTGACTTTCGGGGCCTTAATCAGATCACTGTTAAGAACAAATACCCTTTGCCGTTGCTTTTCTCCGCCTTTGAACTGCTTCAGGGCATGACCGTCTTTACCAAGCTGGATCTGCGCAACGCTTACCACCTGGTGCGCATCAGGGAGGGGGATGAGTGGAAGACCGCGTTCAATACGCATCGGGGCCACTTTGAGTATCTCGTGATGCCGTTTGGGCTGACTAACGCCCCCGCGGTGTTTCAGGCGATGGTTAATGATGTCCTTCGTGATTTTGTTAACCGTTGTGTGTTTGTGTACTTAGATGACATCTTGGTCTTTTCTAAGACGCTCGAGGAGCACAAGGTCCATGTCCGGCAGGTCCTGCTACGCCTTCTGGAGAACCGGCTCTTTGTGAAGGGGGAGAAGTGCGACTTCCACGTGTCGTCTGTGAGTTTTCTGGGCCACATTATCGAGAAGGGGGACTTGCGGACAGATCCAGAGAAAGTGCGAGCTGTGGTGGAATGGCCTACTCCTCCTGATCGCCGCCAAGTGCAACGTTTTTTGGGATTCGCCAACTTTTACAGACGGTTCATTCGTGATTTCAGCAGAATCGCTCTCCCTCTCACTAAACTCACCTCTCCCAAGGTTCCCTTCCAGTGGGATTCTGCCGCTCAGCGAGCCTTCGCCCTGCTCAAGGACAGGTTCACCACCGCTCCCATACTCCGGCAACCGGACCTTACACGGCAGTTCGTTGTGGAAGTGGACGCGTCGGACTCCGGGGTTGGGGCAGTTCTGTCGCAACAGATGGACGGTAAGCTGCACCCGTGTGCCTTTTATTCTCGCCGTCTCTCCCCAGCAGAGTGTAACTATGACATCGGGGACCGGGAGCTTCTGGCCGTCAAGCTGGCCCTGGAGGAGTGGAGACATTGGTTGGAGGGAGCAGCACAACCATTCATCGTCTGGACGGATCACAAGAATCTGGAGTACCTGCGCTCGGCTAGACGTCTCAATTCCCGGCAAGCCAGGTGGGCACTGTTTTTCGCTCGTTTTGACTTCACTATCACCTACAGGCCAGGAACACGGAACGTAAAGCCAGACGCCCTGTCCAGGCAATTCTCCATCACTGGGGAGGACTCGGACCCTGAGCCTGTCCTCCCGGCCGCCTGCGTAATTGGAGCCATCTCCTGGGAGATCGAGGGGCTCATCCAAGAGGCGCTGGAGACCGAACCGGATCCTGGCACTGGTCCACCTGGTCGCCTCTTCGTTCCTTCAGCCGTCCGCTCTCAGGTTCTCCAGTGGGCTCACACCGCCCGCTTTTCATGCCATCCTGGGGTCCTCCGCACCTGCTCGTTCCTCCGACGTTACTTCTGGTGGCCTGCTATGACTAGGGATGCCAAGGAGTATGTAGCCGCCTGTTCGACCTGCGCCCGGAATAAGCTTTCGAACCGCCCTTCTGCAGCCTCTCCCTACACCAGCTCGACCATGGTCCCATGTTTCTTTGGACTTTGTCACGGGCCTGCCGCCCTCCGCTGGTAACACCACCATACTTACCATTATCGATCGTTTCTCCAAAGCTGCACACTTCGTCGCCCTCCCGAAGCTCCCCTCGGCCTTGGAGACGGCCCGGCTCCTCACCTCCCATGTGTTCCGTCTTCACGGGATCCCCGAGGACATCGTCTCGGATAGGGGGCCGCAATTCACGTCCCGTGTTTGGAGGGAGTTCTGCTCCGCACTGGGGGCCAAGGTCAGTCTGTCTTCCGGTTTCCATCCACAGAGTAACGGGCAATCGGAGCGGGCCAACCAGGAGCTGGAAGCTGCCCTCCGCTGTGTCACTTCGCACAACCAATCGACCTGGAGTGAACAGCTTCCATGGATCGAATACGCCCACAACAGCCACACATCCTCCGCCACGGGCAAGTCTCCCTTCGAAGCGTCCCTGGGCTATCAACCACCTTTGCTCCCGGCCATCGAAGGTGAGCACTCCGTTCCTTCTGTACAGGCTCACCTCCGCGGGTGCCGTCGTGCCTGGCGGACGACTCGGGCTGCCCTGCTCCGTACTAAGGAGCGGAACAAGACCCTCGCTGACCGTCGCCGGACACCGGCCCCCGTGTACACCATCGGTCAACAAGTATGGCTGGCTACCCGTTTTGTGCCGCTACGGACTGAGTCGAAGAAGCTGTCTCCTCAGTTTATTGGCCCTTTTCCCGTTGAGGCCATTGTGAACCCTGTGTCTGTCCGCCTCAAGCTGCCGCGCAACATGCGCATTCACAATGTCTTTCATGTGTCTCAGGTCAAGCCGGTGCTCTCCAGCCCGTTGTGCCCTCCCTCCAGGGCCCCGCCGCCCCCCCGGCTCGTGGATGGTCAGCTGGTCTACAATATCACCCGCATCATGGACTCCCGGCGCCGGGGTCGGGGTTTTCAGTACCTGGTTGACTGGGAGGGCTACGGGATAGAGGAACGCTCCTGGGTGCCTCGAGCTGCTGTCCTGGATGTTGCCATGCTCCGGGACTTCCACCGCAGGCATCCAGGTAAGCCTGGTGGGTCACCGGGAGGCTCCCGTTGAGGGGGGGGTACTGTCATGGTCTCCGTGCCTGCCCGGTCGGCCCCACAAGGCTACAATTGCTGTTGCTGTTTTCTCCCTCTCTGCCTGGGCGGAGCTCACTGTGGGCTCCCGCCCTTGGCCCACACACACACCTGACAACACTCACCCATCATCACCGGGAGCACTATTTGAGGCTGGAACACAGATCCTCTCGTCGCTGGATGATTGTACCCCTAACGTTAGTGTTCTCACAGCTCTTGTGCTTCATATCCGTGACTTGTGATTTGTTGGTGACCTGCCTTCTCGTCTGCTTCAGATCTCCCCCCCCCCCCGGACCTGCGACCTCCCTGCTACGGGAAAGTGTGTGAGTGTGAGCGGAGAAGACGTGAGCGAGTTACCCTGTGATTCCCCCCGGAGTTTTTGGATCCCTTCACTGTACATATATTGCACTGCACTGTAAATAAACCACACCTTGGAGATACCTTACCGCTCTGCGTTGAATCCCTGTACCAGATCGTGACACCTGCTGTTTCCTCCTCATGTCCTTACCAGGCATGTCTGGACAATGTTATATCATGAGTAATTTTTTTTTTTTTTATTCCATCTAAATAAAACACACACATGCACGCGCAGAATACTGTATATACTATGGGCAGCACGGTGCTGATCCAGAATCCTTACATTATTATTTATTACTAGAGCTACAATAATAAAGCAATGAGGAGGGGGAAGTAATAAATATGAAATAATGTATTTATGATGATTCCATTTGTTTCACTATCCACTCTGTGCAGGGGCAAAGCTTATTACATTTTTAAACTGTAGAGATACAATAATTTTTCTGCTGTAAAATCCAAATTTTGTCTTATTTAAAATATAAATCTAATATAATCTGCTTCTTAATGTATGTTCTTTAAAATACAGCGTGTGTTTTTAATATATTATAATTATAATAATGCATAATTATGTGGACATGCATATTAGATCGTTTTTTAGTGAAATATAATCCCTCCAGAAAGGCAGGAAAAGCCCGGAAACTTGCTTTAAAACTAAATATGTTTCTAAATACTTTATAACTAAATATGTTCCCTAAAACGGTGACAGAGCTACAGACCCATGACAGCCTTACACAGGTAGCTAGCAGCTATGACCAGCACTACTTGAGCAGTTAATAAAAGGACAGGTAATGTTTGTCGCGCTGTTGCACACACAGCACGCTCGTTTGTTTCAGTTCGTCAGTTGCAACAAGACAGCTTACCAACGTGTACGTAATAAGCTAATACTCCTGTGTGCTACACACTACAGTGTACGCTGTACACCTACTTAGTGGTTTTGTTGCATCAGTCTGTGTCTCTGAGTTAACTTGTGTTTCTCCTACAGCTCCGGACCGCTAAAAATGCGCGTGCTCTTTGTGAGCTCGTTCCCGGCTCGTAACCAGCGCGTTCTGCCGTCAAGGGCGATCATTGGTTAAATGTGATCATGTGACTGATGCAAGCCAGATCCTTTTATTTAGCAAAACTGTGATTAATAGTTAAATATTATTGTTGAGGGGCACAGACAAGACTCCGCACGCACACACATTAAAAAATAATAATATATATATATATTTTTTAAAAAGTTGCCTCAACAAAAGGGCACCTTGGGCACCCATCAGGAAAGGGGCGGGTGCTCAAGCCCCTCTAGCCCCCCCCCCTGCACGTGCCTGGAGAGAGGTTGGTGGTGAGAGGCATTTCCAGCACTGACGATGTGTTCCACCTCAGTGCTCTGTGTTAATAGAAATAATCCAGAAAAAAGGATTCCTTGATAGATCCCACATCATCTCCAAGTTGTAATCCACAGGGAAAACTTTGGAAGCTGCAATCCACTAGGAAAATGATGAAAGTCCAGATCCTTCTCAGAATTATAATTAAACACAGCAATGATGATAATGACGATGAGCAGAAATAGATTCAATCCAAGTCCAATCTGTAAATTCACCATGGGCATCTCCCCTTGGCACCTCTGCTGGAATTTCAATTGGTGAACTCCTGAAATCCAATCCTTTTAACTGCTCAACTCGCAGGGTGCCAGAATGCCTCCAGGTATCCCAGTTCATACTTCAAGTGCCCACTCATCCCAACTCTCTAATATCTAGTAAACCAATCAGGTGTACATAAGATTCACTGATCTTTACCCCCAACTTATTATCCTCTCCTTCCTCGACCCTTCACCTTTTTTAACTAAGGCAGAGGTTATTGAATTTCATGTCTCCATTAAGATCAGATTTTATTAGCACATTCACTTTAGCATAATCACAATTAAACCAAATACATCTTCTTAGAACTTAGAACTTTTTTATTGTCATTGTGCAGTTGCTTGCACAGCGAAAAGGTGCAAAAGTACTGAAAACAACATACAAAGGAAAACAATATAAGTACGCTGTATAGACGGTGTATGAGTTACAGAAACATTGTGGGGGGGGGGGGTGTTACAGGGGCAATAATATAATAAATAAGGGTGGAAGGGATGACTGGTCGTTAAGGATGGGAATGGTAATTGCACATCTGCTAGAATATTGCACAGAGGCCAAAATATTGTACAGTAAATGGAAAGACCGAAACATTGCACAGGGGATGGCAGCAACAGAGTGAGCGACACCATGAAATCTGTTCACGCTCTTAATTTGCATTTATGATTCTGACAGCCCACAGGTAGAAGCTGTTCTTTAGTCTATTGGTTTTGCACCTGATTGATCTGAACATTTTTCCAGAGGGCAGGATGTTGAAAAGGTGGTGGTTAGGATGGAGATGGCTCCCTCTGGCTCTGGAGAGACATCTAGAGCTGGCAATGGAGTCCAGGGGGGGAGGATGAACAGCCTATCACCTTCTCTGCAGTTCTGATGACCCTCTGGAGCCTCTTCTTGTCAGCTGTTGCGCAACCAGTGTACACAGGGATGGCATGCACCAGCATACTCTCACACATTAGTAGGTCAGTCAGTAGCCTGTTCCATCTCAGAACCCTCAGGAAAGGAGGCACTGCTGTCTGAAGCCTACCGTACTAAATCATAAACTTTAAAAGTCATCACATTGTCTCGTGCCACTGAAGGAGCTGCTCAGTGCTGTCAGAGTCTCCTGCATGGTGGGAAATGTTGTCCAACAAGGATGACAGCTTAGCCACCTTTCTCCTGTCACTCGCTACCTCCACTGGATCCAGAGGGCATCCTAGAACAGAGGTGGCCCTCCGGGTCAACCTGTTCAGTCTCTTCCTGTCCCCAGCAGACCACACCATAAAAGATGGCTGAGGCCACCGCAGAGTCATACAAGGTCTTCCAAGTGGGTCCTTCACTCCAAAAGGCCTCATTGTCACACACACACACACACACACACACACACACACACACACACACACACACACACACACACACACACACAGAAGTCCAGGTGCTTAAGAACCTTCACAGACATTACTAACTAATAATGACATCTGATTCAATCAATCAATCAATCACAGCTTTATTCGTCACATGCAGGTTGCCCTGCAGTGAAATGGGACCCCCCCCCCCCCGACCTTACACATATAGCACAAACATTACATGGGGATACAGGTCGGAGATTGGTAGAATCAGAGAAAAACATTGAAATGTACACTACAGTGGGGAAAGTGCAAGAGGAAAAAAGAGACCCCTACTCATGCTGTGCTTCCATGGTAGGACAGCATGAGAACAGGAAACAAAAAAACTCCTTTGCACAAAAAGCACATAAATGTCCACAGCACAACATTGTGAAGACATGACAAGCCGCGGGGGGTGAGGAGTAATCCGAAGCGAACACAGCAGCCGCCCTGCACAGCGCTACCATTCCAGCGCGGCACACAGCCCGCCGCGTTCCCTCGCAGGAAACAAGCATCGAAGGCGTTGGAAGGGGAGGGGGGATGAGTGAGTGCCTATCAGTGTAAGTGTGTGTGTGTGCGTGTCCATAGTTCAGCTGAGACAGTGTCCTTCGGCCTATCAGGCTAAGTAAACAGTCCTCCAGCCAATCCAGGTGTCCTTGCATGGGATGGGAAGAATAGCCGTAACACAGTCGTTATCAGGGAGTGATTGTTCGGCTCCAGCCTTGGGCCTGCAGCTGGCGCGTTATGGGGGACCGCAATGTTCATGTTGATTTTGTTAATTTCCATGCGAGCAGCCCAGGAGAATTTTCAGGCCTCTCGATCTCCCGTTGGAGAGTCGCGAGCCTCCCCATGATGGTATCAAACTTCTGTTCCATGGTGTTGTCATTCTTTTGATTCTGAGACCTCACAACTGCAGTGATCCGGTCCGCGATGTTTTCCAACTGTCGCTCAAGGGTCTCATTTTGAGCAGGCCTCTCTCTGATGTTTCCCCTCATACGCTCAATGGTGTTGTTTTGAGCCTTCACAGCAGCTGCAAGCGTCTCCAAGGTGTTGACCATATTACGTTCGTTGTGAGCGGTCGCGCCTCGTTCCATTTCGATTCCAGCGGGCAGCCTTGGGGGGGGGGGGGGGGTTTGAACAGCCGGTTCCGCTCTCTTATTTCTCCGATAAACCAGGGCTAAGCCAACTCCGATCAACATGAACCCTGTTATCATGTTCCGAATAGATAGATTCATGTAAAAATGTCTTTTTACATTTTTTTTTTACATTCTTCTAATGTCAAACGTTTATCTCTAGGAACACTATGAGATCTAGATTTTACAGATATATCCTTATACCTCCACACACCTACCATAATCTCTAACATCTAGAAACCTCCACACACATTCCTCAGTCACACCATACATTCTTGTGCTGAGACCTGGCTCTCGCTCTCACAGTTTATATAGTGTTAAATCACTACAGCAGCCACCTAAAGGCGCTTTATATTATAATGTAGTGACCCTATAATACACATTATCATATGTGTGATAGTTTTGGCATAAACCAAGATTCCATTCCAACAAGGAAAGAGCACTTCTTCTATATGATAACAGAAATAATACAAAAAAAAAACCCAATATGACTGAGATTTAATTTAAATTCTGTAATTTCACAGCAATGACTCTAGAGAAGACAGCTAAAAAAGCACTAGAAATTTGCTTGAATGGAAATTCAGTCCCTACCCTCACCTATGGTCACGAGCTGTGGGTGGTAACCAAAGAACGAGATCATGGCTACAAGCGGTAGAAATGAGCTTCCTCTGCAGGGTGGCTGGCCTCTCCCTTAGAGATAGGGTGAGAAGTTCAGCCACTCAGAAGGGTCAGTAAGTAGAGCTACCGCTCCTCTACATCGAAAGGAGCCAGTTGAGGTGGTTCGGGCATCTGACAAGGATACCTTCTGGGCAAGTTGTTCCAGGCAGGAGGCCCTGGGGCAGACCCAGGATATGTTGGAGAGATTATATCTCTCGGATTCAATTCAATTCAATTCAATTTTATTTATATAGCGCCAAATCACAACAAAAGTCGCCTCAAGGCACTTCATAGATACAGAGAAAAACCCAACAATCATATGACTTCCTATGAGCAAGCACTTTGGCGACAGTGGGAAGGAAAAACTCCCCCCCCCCCCCCCCCTTTTTTTTTTTGTTGTCCCGTTTGGATCTTTAACCATCAGAATTGTTGTCTTAAGGCCAAGAAAGATGCCAAGCGGATTTATTTCACCAAGTGGATCATCATGGCCTTGCCATATTGGTCCATTTGACTGACCTTTATTATAATTATGAATTTATTTTATTTTTGGTTGCTACAAACGGGACAGACATGACTGGGGGATAGGACAGGGAGAAAGAATGAAAGAAAGAGAGGGAGAGAAACAAAACCAGAGGGGAGAAGAGACGGTGAGAAAGGGGGGAAGAAAGAAAGAAAAACAAACAAAACACCTGGATCACCTGTATGGAGAAAAAAAAACGGAAGAGAAAACAAACAAAAAAACAGCAACATAATAAAAAACAGCACCATCACAATAAACTAGCTAGCAGTAGATAACAGTAGATACTAAATAATAAACGATATTGTGCAGCACGCAAGATAGACAGCGCACAATGTGCTTTGAGGCAGCAGCCAAGAAAGGTGTAGTCTGCGTCTGTGAACATCTGTGTGCACACCTGTGTGGATCAGCATGCTTGTATTCCAAAGGTTTCTCCATGTAACGATCTGCTAGGGAGTGTGGGGAGCCATAGCCCTGTCCCCCAGGGCATGAAGCAGGTATGGAGGAGATCCAGGCCCCAGAGTACGAGGACCCGAGGAGGACCACCAAAAGGGGGGTAACCGTGCCACCCTCCTGGGAAGAGCTGAGTAGAGCCCCAAACGAGAGGTCACCCAGCAGCTACGGAGCAGAGGCCAGAGGGGGTTGCAGTGGCGTGCCCGCGGGCTCTGCCGGCAGCCAGCTGTGCCAGAGAGGACCAAGCTTCAGGCCCAGAGGCCTGAGGGTACCCCACCCCCCGGAGGGGGCCCAGCCGGACCACAACCGCCAGGCCCCACCAATTGGCCACCAGGAGTGAGCCGGTACATACATGAGCGCCCAGCCCCAGTCGACAAGGACCACCAACACACCAACGTCTGAGGGCATCAGCCACCGGCAGGGAGTGTGGTGAGGGGAGATAGGCCTCCGTACTTTGGAGGGCCTGAGATGTTCCCAGAGAGGTTGAGTCTAAGACCCAACCTGACATATAGACACAGACAAACAGGCGCACACGGACACAAACATGCATTCCCACCCCATATACACAACCAAATACTCGGCACTCACCCAATGTGTAGACAGACACAAATAGACACTGCACAGACAGTCACACTCCCCAAACATACTCTATATCCCAGGTCCAGGTACCCCCGCCCCCAGAGGGGCAAGCCGCACCTAGACCCAGGAAATGTAACCCTTCTCTCTGGGGTGGAGGAGAAAAACTCCCTTTGAACAGGAAGAAACCTCCGGCAGAACCAGGCTCAGGGAGGGGTGGCCATCTGCTGCGACCGGTTGGGGTGAGAGAAGGAAGACAGGATAAAAGACATGCTGTGGAAGAGAGACAGAGATTAATAAAAGATATGATTCAATGCAGAGAGGTCTGTTAATACATACTGAGTGAGAAAGGTGACTGGAAAGGAAAAACTCAATGCATCATGGGAATCCCCAGCAGCCTATGTCTATTGCAGCATAACTAAGGGAGGATTCAGGGTCACCTGGTCCAGCCCTAACTATATGCTTTAGCAAAAAGGAAAGTTTTAAGCCTAATCTTAAAAGTAGAGATAGTGTCTGTCTCCCGAATCCAAACTGGAAGCTGGTTCCACAGAAGAGGGGCCTGAAAACTGAAGGCTCTCCCTCCCATTCTACTTTTAAATACTCAGGGAACAACAAGTAGGCCTGCAGAGCGAGAGCGAAGTGCTCTAATAGGGTGATATGGTACTACAAGGTCATTAAGATAAGATGGGGCCTGATTATTTAAGACCTTGTATGTGAGGAGCAGGATTTTGAATTCAATTTTGGATTTAACAGGATGGCCTTGGTTTGTCCACAGACAAGCTGGAGGAGGTGGCTGGGGAGAGGGAGGTCTTGGCTTGTCTGCTGCCCCAGATGGATCCATCAGTCCAGTGCCTCCATTAGTGTGAATGTGTGTCAATGTTTGAAAGCACTTTGACAAAAAAAAGAGCATTAAAAAAAAACCCCGCTTCTATGAATGGAAGTGAATGCGTGAATCATAGAATCTTAGAATCAAACATAGCATTAACACAACAAACACACACTTAGTAGCTACCAAAACCTTAAATTCCCATTGCTCAGGGAGTTACAGGCTAGGGTTCCTAAGGAAATGCTTTAACACTAACCTGTATAAAAAAGACATAATAAGTACAAAGGTACAAAGTTTATGACATGGACATCTAAGGAAAACATCCAGCCATCAGTCATCAGTTCATTAGTTATAGTGACTCAGAGATGCAGGAGACACCTGACAAAGCTGATCTGCTTGGCTGCCAAATGCATGCATTGCAGAGATGCATCTTACAGATGTTGGCTTCTTCAGAGTTTTCCATGTAGTGTTTAGTGAATTTGCAATAAGGTTTGAGGGGCATTTTTATTATTGAGAAATACATGTTTGCAGCTGTAAAAAAAAACCAAAAAAAAAAACCAGAAACTGCCGAGCTAAGAAAATAGTCACAGCACTCATCAGAAAAAGTGGAAGTGGAACATCTATGTCACACCGCAATCAAAAACATACGTCTTATGACTTTGACGTCATTAATCAGACCTGTGGTTAGCAAATTACAATTTTTTTCATGTGACCCTTTCTTGGAAATACAATTCAGTTTCTTGGCCCATTAACTGAACTGCAAACAAACTTTTTTTGTTGTTGTTGCAACAATGAAAATTGATTAACGTCATCTTTGTAGATTATTGCAAAAAGACATATTAAGAAGAAAATTCATGTGCAGTTTAATGTTCACATTAAATATGCAAAGGGCATGATTGCTGTTTTTGTACATATTTTTTTGTTAGATAATGGATGTAAAATGTAATTGGCTATTTTTAGAAAATCACATGCTTTTGATTACCAAATAGTATCGATTTCCAGAGAATGTCTTCAAACCAAAAAACCAAATATTAAAGCAATCGATGCATTCTCAGGAATAAGGGTGCTATAAAAATCTGTTTCCTTCTCTACAGTACAGTCTATATATATGTACTTCCTAGCACAGTTTTAGAACTAGAGGTACAGTGGGGCAAAAAAGTATTTAGTCAGCCACCGATTGTGCAAGTTCCCCCACCTAAAATGATGACAGAGGTCAGTAATTTGCACCAGAGGTACACTTCAACTGTGAGAGACAGAATGTGAAAAAAAAAATCCATGAATTCACATGGTAGGATTTGTAAAGAATTTATTCGTAAATTAGGGTGGAAAATAAGTATTTGGTCACCTCAAACAAGGAAAATCTCTGGCTCTCACAGACCTGTAACCTCTTCTGTAAGAAGCTTTTCTGTCCCCCACTCGTTACCTGTATGAATGGCACCTGTTTGAACTCATCATCTGTATAAAAGACACCTGTCCACAGCCTCAAACAGTCAGACTCCAAACTCCGCCATGGCCAAGACCAAAGAGCTTTCGAAGGACACCAGGAAAAGTATTGTAGACCTGCACCAGACTGGGAAGAGTGAATCTACAATAGGCAAGCAGCTTGGTGTGGAAAAATCAACTGTGGGAGCAATCATCAGAAAATGGAAGACATACAAGACCACTGATAATCTCCCTCGATCTGGGGCTCCACGCAAGATCTCATCCCGTGGGGTCAAAATGATCATGAGAACGGTGAGCAAAGATCCCAGAACCACACGGGGGGACCTGGTGAATGACCTGCAGAGAGCTGGGACCAAAGTAACAAAGGTCACCATCAGTAACACACTACAACGGCAGGGAATCAAATCCCGCAGTGCCAGACGTGTTCCGCTGCTGAAGCCAGTGCATGTCCAGGCCCGTCTGAAGTTTGCCAGAGAGCACATGGATGATACAGCAGAGGATTGGGAGAATGTCATTTGGTCAGATGAAACCAAAGTAGAACTTTTTGGTATAAACTCAACTCGTCGTGTTTGGAGGAAGAAGAATACTGAGTTGCATCCCAAGAACACCATACCTACTCTGAAGCATGGGGGTGGAAACATCATGCTATGGGGCTGTTTTTCTGCCAAGGGGACAGGACGACTGATCCGTGTTAAGGACAGAATGAATGGGGCCATGTATCGTGAGATTTTGAGCCAAAACCTCCTTCCATCAGTGAGAACTTTGAAGATGAAACGAGGCTGGGTCTTCCAACATGACAATGATCCAAAACACACCGCCCGGGCAACAAAGGAGTGGCTCCGTAAGAAGCATTTGAAAGTCCTGGAGTGGCCTAGCCAGTCTCCAGACCTCAACCCCATAGAAAATCTGTGGCGGGAGTTGAAAGTCCGTGTTGCTCGGCGACAGCCCCAAAACATCACTGCTCTCGAGAAGATCTGCATGGAGGAATGGGCCAAAATACCAGCTACTGTGTGTGCAAACCTGGTAAAGACCTATAGTAAACGTTTGACCTCTGTTATTGCCAACAAAGGTTATGTTACAAAGTATTGAGTTGTATTTTTGTTATTGACCAAATACTTATTTTCCACCCTGATTTATGAATAAATTCTTTACAAATCCTACCATGTGGATTCATGGATTTTTTTTTTCACATTCTGTCTCTCACAGTTGTAGTGTACCTCTGGTGCAAATTACTGACCTCTGTCATCATTTTAGGTGGGGGAACTTGCACAATCAGTGGCTGACTAAATACTTTTTTGCCCCACTGTAAATATGTCTTTAATATATCTTTGAAAACCAGGAAAAGTTCTTCTCATCAAAACTTTCCAGAAACACATTCCTAAACCTTGTGGAAAGCCTTCACAGAAGAGTCAAAGCTGTTATAGTTGCAAAGGGTGGTTTGACATCATGTTAAACTTTACGGATTAAGAATGGGCTATTACTCAAGTTCATATGTGTGTGAAACCAAATGGCCATCTAGTGTATGTGCACTGTGACAAGGCAGCGTTTTGCAGCTCGATTTACAGTGAGGAAGACTGAGACACAGTATGGTGGAAGCAAGAGGTGTTTATTTGCCCTGCCAATACGATAACATAAGATAAGATAAAATAAACCTTTATTAGTCCCACATGTGGGAATGTTTTTGTTCATGGCAGAAAGTACAAGTTAAGAGCAGTAAAAAATTAAGAAAATTAAGCAATAGAACAGGATAAGATAAAATAGAATAAAATACTATATACAATAGAATAAAGTACTATACAAAATAGAATAAAATACTTTGTTATATTAGGAAAATTGCACTAGATAATATTGCATATCAGGGAGATAGGGCGAAAGTGGGTTACCATTGTTTATTGGATGTGTGTGTGTGTGTGTGTGTGTGTGTGTGTGTGTGTGTGTGTGTGTGTGTGTGCGTGTCTGCACGTGTGTGGTGATCTGCAGATATCATGTTGTAGAGTCTGACAGCAGTTGGAAGGAAAGACCTGCGAAATCTCTCCGGCCCACACCGTGGGCCTGCCACTGAAGGAGCTGCTCAGTGCTGTCAGAGTCTCCTGCATGGTGGGAAATGTTGTCCAGCAAGGATGACGGCTTAGCCACCTTTCTCCTGTCACTTACTACCTCCACTGGATCCAGAGGGCATCCTAGAAAAGAGGTGGCCCTCCGGGTCAGCCTGTTCAGTCTCTTCCTGTCCCCAGCAGACCACACCATAAAAGATGGCTGAGGCCACCGCAGAGTCATACAAGGTCTTCCGAGTGGGTCCTTCACTCCAAAAGGCCTGAGCCTCTGCAGCAGGTACAGCCTGCTCTGTCCTTTTCTGTAGAAGCCATCTGGATTGTGAGTGCAGTACAGTTTATTGTTTAGATGAACACCAAGGTACCTGTAGCTATCCACAGCCTCAAGGTCCATACCTTGGATGTTCAGTGGTTGCAGTGGAGGATGTTTGTGCCTGCAGAAGTCCAGCTCCTTGGTTTTTCTAGTGTTAATCAGGAGGTAGTTCTGTTACCACCAGTCCACAAAGCCTTGGGTCAGCTCTCTGTACTCCCTGTAGTCCCCATCAGTGATGATGCCAACAATTGGCTATGGCAGACAATCACTGGCATGATTGCTGAGCCTTCTCACAGCACAAAAAAATCACTCTCCTGTCTAATGACCACTGGCAGCCTTAAATACTCTCAGCTGTTAAGGACTAAACCATTATTTTACTTTCAGGTGAGTTTTGGCAGACCTACGATGTGGTCCACTGCAACAACTTGTCAAATCAAATCAGTTTCTGGCTGTTGAGGGCCCAGCCCCCGAATGTCAGCAGAAAAACAAAGACAAGATCACAACATTAGTCACTACGTACGGGTTTGTTCCTCAAGCAGGAATGAACTCTTAAACTATTATTCACCTTATACCTCAAAGTTAATAGCGAATAGCTTTATTCATCATTATTTTTGTTTTGTTTAAATAAATTGCATGAATAAATAAATAAAAGTGGAGTATGTAGAGAATGAAACTCACTTGACAACATTCTGGAGTTGAAATATTACATCACGGTACCAGTTTTACTTTAACAGTAAATATTGAACTTGGATAAACCAGCTGGCACATCTAAAAAAAAAGACTTAGCATTGTATGGGCAAGATCACCTTTTCATAGACCAGTGGTTCTTAACCTAGGTTCGATCGAACCCTAGGGGTTTGGTGAGTCGATCTCAGGGGTTCGGCAGAGCCTCCGCCGTGACATGCATGGCTCATTTTGTGCACCAGTAAAAAACATATCTATGTCTTGAATTTGAAAAACATATTTTATTTTTCACTAAAGAGGGGTTCAGTGACTGCACATATGAAACTGGTGGGGTTCGGTACCTCCAACAAGGTTAAGGATGTTATGGTTCAAAATATTGGGGATGGAGACAAGAGAAAAACCACAATAACAACACTGGTCCGGCCGGGTCAAGTCAAACGATGATTTTAATGGTCACACACGTGGGAGATGGAAACTGAATGCAGACAGCCTCAGATCTCATCACAAAAAACACATCTCCATAGTTTTGTAAAAAATCAGGGTATTAGAACGCCCTTTCATGCGTAATGACAGGTGTTATACAATCAATGTTGACAGTTTTATTTAACACAGAAAAATAACATTGTCGCCTTCCCGAGAGCAGACGCTGACTGCCCCCGTCTCCTGGAGCCATCCGTCCCCTGCTGAGACACAACATTGCAACTACAAGGACTTCCACATTGATTAAGACGATCAGTGTGTATTGCTCTAAAACAAGTGTATAATACTAAATGAATAATGCTTGGTCAGCTACCACTACTTAAAACATAACAAAAAGCATAACTGAGCACAAGATCACCAAGAATAACATCGTATAAGTGCTGTGTAAGCATGTTTGCATTTAGCCCTCTGCACTCAAAGTCAAAACCTGCAATATATCAGTCCGGACCATCACGCCGAACGAAGCTTATGACCTTCAAAAGACCAAGTGCCAACTCATCATAAGCACAATTGCAAGGTGTGTCTGAAATTATTGAAACCACTCTTTTGAACAAAAGACAAACAAATTAACAAATCTTCTAAACGCTATTCAGTTCATTTCAATCATTAATGATTAAACATGAAAGTGATGATTTATGCTTTTCACTAATTCTCTAAAAAGCCCGGAAACTGACTCAGGTATTTAATATTTTAATCAATGTCGTTTAATTAACTACCACTTTAAACTTAGCAAAAAACATAATTGAATAAAAGACCACAAAGAATAATATGATATCAGTGGTATGTAAGCGCGTGCTGCCCTCTATGCTCGAAGCCTTTCCCCTCCATAGATCAGTCAGACATTCACGCTGACTGTAGCTTTTAACCCTTAATTAACTTGAGCACAACTCTAGAATAAGCAACAAACTGCAATATGTATAAGTTGATCATGGTCACATCTGCAATGAAAGATCATATTATTATTCTGGTACTTATAAGTAAAAGATCAAACTAGAGTTATAACAATCACTGTAATACAAAGGCTAATGTAAGGTCAAAAACTTCAGTATATATTTAATGCAAAGCTGGTTATATGATTCTAATGAACTAATAGTGCCATATTAAAATAATGAAACTAGAAGAGGAAAAAACATCCCCTTTTTATTCTACAAGAACCACTGTCATAGACAAAACAAATCCTATTCCTGAGCCTGATGAATAGGTTTCACTTGGCACATTTTATCTTGTTAGTCTGGCTGTGTAATTTCAAATATGTACAGTGCATGCCTTTGTGTGTGGGCTGAGGCATCCACACAAAGGCATGCACTGTGTACAGTACACATACTTTACGAAGTTTAAGTTCAATGAAAGTTAATAAGAAAAACGTGCTCTTATTTTCTTGTTTTAAACCAAAGGGATTTTGAGGCTGAATTGGCCATCACATACGTGTTCTAAAATTGTTAGTCTGAACTGAAAATCCACTCTCAGATGCTTGCTTTCCAATACACATTTGTAATGGTTAAGTTCAATTTTAACAATAAAGGCCTGTTAATTTGCAGAAGCTTGTATTGCAAGAAATACATTTAGGTGATTAAAAAATTCCTTACAATGCCCTGACAAAGCATAAATACAGGTTCAGCAGCCTGCTTATGTCATCAAACGTCAAACTGGAAGAGAAGCAAAAAAAACCCCCCAAAAAACAAAACCTGAAATGTGTCTGTGAGTTTCTATCTACTCTGAAAGCATGCCATGGTCGTCTTTGATGATGTAATCCTGAGGCTCTTCTGATTTCTATTATTACTTTCACTGCCACCTACGCCAGATCTGTGGCATTTATGTGACCGAAAGGTTACACCATGATGCAATCTTCCATTAATCTGTCTGTTTATGAGCACTTTGTCTTTCATAACTTATTGTGTCCTATGAAGAACAAAGTGTCCTGACATGAGTCATTCCAGGGTTATTCTTAAGTACAGGATGAATACCCTGTTTACATTAACAAATGTATTCCTTGAACCTTTATACATTTTGTCACCTTACAACCACAAACTTAAAAGACCAACACAGTGGTAAGAAAAGAATACATGTTTTTTTGTTTTGTTTTGTTTTTTGCTTTTTGTTTTTTACATGCGAGCATTTGTATAGAATGACGTAAAGGTTGACGTTTGCCATGTAGGGGACATGGCAAAAATGGGCACAAAAGTTAAACCTTTGGGCATAAATGCAAAGCAATTGGTGGTGGTGGTGGCAGCATCATGCTCTTGGGGTGCTTTTCTTTAGCAGGGACAGAGAAGCTGGTCAGAGTTGATGGGAAGATGGATAGAGGCAAATACAGGGCAGGCCTGGAAGAAAACCTGTTGGAGGCTACAAAGGACTGGGAAGGAGATTCACCTTCCAGCAAGAAAATGATCCTAAACCTACAGCAAAAGCTGCAATGGAATGGTTTAAATCAAAGAGTATTCATGTGTTAGAATGGCCCAGTCAAAGTCCAGACCTAAATCCCATTGGATATATGTGGCAAGGTTTACAAATTGCTGTTCACAGACTCTCTCCATCCAATCTGGGTTTTTTTGCAATGAGGAATGGGCAAAAATTTCAGTCTCTAAATGTGCAAATCTGGTAGAAACATACCCCAAAAGATTTGCAGCTGTAATTGCAGCAAATGGTAGCAGGGGGGCTGAATACAAATGCATGCCTTGCTTTTCAAATTTTTATTTGCTTAAGATTTTGAAAACCATGTATTATTTTCATACCACTTCACAATTATGTGCTACTTTGTGTTGGTCTATCACAGAAAATCTCAATAAAAAACATTTAAGTTTGCAGTTGTAAGGTGACAAAATACGTAAAAGTTCAAGGGGTATGAATACTTTTTCAAGGCACTGTAGACACCAAACCTGTGCCTGAGTTTCTATTACCTGTTAAATGTTCTTTGGAAATCCTCATTGGATAATATAGTGATGAGTCTTCTGTCTCTTGTTACTTTCCCTGCTACTTACACATTGCCTGGACTTGATCTAACAGACAGTTTGGAAAGGGTAAGGCTGTTTGTGCAGATTTTTCAGCAAATGTAACTTTGTGCAGCAGATACAGCTACCAGTTATCCACTTACAATTCTTTTTTATGATTGTTTATTTTTATAGAATTAGATGAGTATGTATTCCCTATAAAAGTCTGTTAGAAGACTTCTGTTAATTTGAGTAGGTGCTAAATGCTGTGAATTATGCAAGTTTGACATATTAAAGGGCAAACCACCAGTAGGGCTTGTGCATAGACATGATTGCACAAGCTGCCTGTATGTCATCTCGTTGAGAGAAGTTTATTTTAACATAGTGCAGTGCAAGCTAAAAGGGTAATGGGAACCAAACCCTCCTACTCCCTTATAAATTGGCTAATGCTTAGAGAGTTCAAAATTAGCTATGCCATTTGTGATTTGTTAAATTGTCATGGATGCAATTTCATGGAAGCGTGCATGTACACACACACACACACACACACACACACACACACACAGAAACACACTCCTGGCTGTAGCTCAGGTCACCTACTGATCGGAAGGTTGGTGATTCGATCTCTGGCTACTCCAGTCTGCATGCCCAAGGATACCTTGGGCAAGATACTAACCCGAAGTTGCTCTCCGATGCATCCATCGGAGTGTGAATGTGTGTGAATGTGTGTGAATGTAGTTAGCAAAAAAGCACTCGGTTTAGTGTCAGTGCTTGTGAGTATGGGTGTGATTGGGTGAATGTATAGAGCGCTTTGAGTACTCCGGTAGAGTAGAAAAGCGTGATATAAGAATCGGTCCATTTACCATTTACACAGCTCTCAGTAGCCCTGCCCCCCAAGGTTCTTGTGTGTGCTGACATATCGCGAAATAAAATGACTATAGTGTAATTAAACAGTAGGAAAAGATGGGTGCACAGCACACCACAGCCAGCAAAGCCACATGAATTGCACTACCAACTGTTGTTCATTTTGTAAAGAAAAGAAAGTGAAGAAATTACTTGTGAAAAAGTTGTTCTCTATGGAATCCTGTGGAAAAATGAGTAAATCCCATCATCCTTGATATTTTCATGAAAAACAAGTCATACATTGTCCGTATGACCTCATCTGTCTCGCAAAATCACTAACCTTTGTAAAAAGGACACCACTACATCACAATTCTGATTGATTAAAGTGAAGTTACAAAACAGAAAGTGAAACAGCTGTAGAATTATTGATTGCTGAGCTAGTAAGATAGAGTCCAAATATTTGTTTGTCTGAAGCTACCGCTGGCCAAACTGACACATCAAAATATAACAATAAGTACTGATTGCTACTGATTACTCATTGGCAAACAATGTTTTAAAAAACACACCTAAAACACAAAAAATTATTAAACAACAGGAGAATGCTTGAGTATGGTAATACAAGCCTAAAATATTTCCAGAAGCCAGTTAAGCCTTGCTAACACTAATCTTTTAATGTTTTACTCATAAATGTAGATTTAAAGATTTAACTACATTCACTCCAGTGTGGTATAAAGTTATTGTAGATCCATGAATTTATTGTCTTCTAATTACAGTGCGCCTTTTGTCCCGTTTTCCTCCCCTCACCCTCAACTGGTCATGATAGATGGCTGCACTTGCTCAGCCTGGTTCTGCTGGAGGTTCATTCGTGTTAAAAGAGAATTTTTCCTTCCTACTGTTGCCAAAGTGCTTTCTCAAAGGGGTCATCTAATTGACGGGGTTTTCTTCGTTTCCTCTATAATTTTAGGGTCTATACCTTAAAATATAAAGCAACTTGAGGCGTTGTCCTAATGTTGTAAACCTGCTCAACATTTGGCAATAAAACCCTTTCTGATTCTGATTCTGTAGTGATTTGGAACTATATAGATAGAGCAGAATAGAACATATTAGAATTGAATAGGGAAAACCAGAGTTCTGACTCTCTTTTCACAGACATACAATTGTCTGTCCAACTTGGAACAATCCAAAGTCTACATGAACCACAAAAGAATAGAATTTTGTATAATGTTCGCTAAACACCCTCAAATATAATTAGATTTTAAGAGCAGAAAAAGGAGAACCAACAAAGGAGAGCAAAATATCTAAAGTGTTTATTTTAACTTGGAAGAGTGATCACAGGGAGTTTGATTATTATCAAGCCAAGCAGATAAGAGAACCATTTTTGAAGAGTTGTAGGACTCCACAATACAGTCAAACTGTGAGATACTTTTTTTTTTCTGACAATGCAGTATTTTATCCTTTTGCATAAAGTATTTTATTCTATTGTATATTGTATTTTATTATTTTTTATCTTATCCTATTCCACTGTTTTTCTTCATTTTTGCTGCTTAACTTTGCACTGTCCACTTTCTGCTGTGACACAACAAATTTCCCACATGTGGGAATAATAAAGGCTTATCTTATTTTATACTTGCTGCTGCCTATCTTGGCCAGGTCTCCCCTGAAAAAGAGGTTTTTAATCTCAATGGGATCTTCCTGGTTAAAATAAATAATTAATATTTTTTTAAGAAGTCTAGAAAATATCAATTTGAGCTTTTGGTTCCAAATGCCTGAGTCAGAAGAGACCTGACTCAGGAACACTGTTGTTGTTCCAAACTACTTCCACTTTTAGTTGATAGGACGATGTCTAGGAAGGAATACATTTCATAAACAAACTTTTTGCATTGACAGCATCTTATTACAGTACAACACCCACATTTAGGAGTAACAATTCTTTCACACATCTAAGGAGCTTGGAAAGCAAAGGATCTAGACTTCTTTAAGTTGCTTGAAGACGTTTCACGTCTCATCTGAGAAGCTTTTTCAGTTCTACGGTCACAATCAGCCAAGGTTTCGAGTGAAAGGTTACTTTGGGGCAGATTAGTGGATTAGGTGGAGGATCAATAGGGGGTCCATGACCCTCTTGGGGGACACTCCCATAGGGCTTGCTTAAAATCTGGGTTCGGGTCTTCCTCCCCTCACACTCAACTGGTGATGATAGATGGCTGCACTCACTAAGCCTGGTTCTCAGAGGTTTCTTCCTGTTAAAAGGGAGTTTTTCCTTCCCACTGTCGCTAAAGTGCTTGCTCATAGGGGGTCATATGATTGTTGGGTTTTTCTCTGTATCTATGAAGCGCCTTGAGGCGACTTATGTTGTGATTTGGCGCTATATAAATAAAACTGAATTGAATTGAACTCATTGTGAAATCTAGCCCCACACACACACACACACACACACACACACACACACACACACAGGAAATGTGATTTCCTGAGGTCAAATGGCCCAGGATGTGAGTAGGCGTTAAGGCATCTGGAAAGGGATCTCATGACTGGATGGCAGACAGTTGGTGTCGTAAACCACCGCCTCTGTTCAAAGATGGTCATTCACAGTGGACATAGATGGCTTCTTTCACTCCTCTTTCAAACCATCTGTCTTCTCTGTTCAAAATGTGAACATTGGCATCCTCGAAGGAGTGACCTTTTTCCTTTAGATGCAGATGGACTGCTGAGTCTCGTCCTGTCGAGGTGGCTCTTCTGTGTTGTGCCATGCGTTTATAAAGTGGCTATTTGGTCTCTCCAATGTAAAGGTCTGAGCATTCCTTGCATCATTTTGCCACAACTATTTGCAGAGTGCCTTTCTAGAGACTCAAACATAACTAGCTAATTGACTGATACCCAGTTCATAACTAGGTGGGGTCAACTATTCCACAACAAATTAAGGAAATACAAGAGCTGGAGTGATTTTCAAGCATTTGATAGCTTATCATTTGATCATTCAAGATGAAATCGAAGGAAAGGAATGCACTGCCCAGCTCACCAACTTCCAAAGGCCTGGAAGAGCATAGACAGCCACTGTATGATTGCATACTTTGTTCCTTGGTTAATACAAACATCTTCATAACATCTACTCATATTCTCTGCTTTTGAGACCCCGAAAAAGTACAAAAATTGTTGTAATCCCCAAACAGTTAAGAAAATACTTTTGGCAATGTTGTAAAGTTTGTAGAGTGAAGATCTCAGGTGCAGGCTCATAGGCAGGCAGGGATTAAATGGAAACAGCTCTTTATTGAAAGCGACCCATATTTTAAGCAAGCCCTATGGGGGTGTCCCCCAAGAGAGTCATGGACCCTCTATTGATCCTCTACCTACTCCACCAATCTGCCCCTGTCACGGTCCGTGGAGATAGACCGTGTGGGAATGTGTGTGTTGGACCCAGACGCGAACACAAGGGAAGATGCAGGAGTGGATTAAACAAAAGCGAGCCTTTTATTATGGCTGATAACGGAACAAACCAGAGCGAGGGCAGTATGAGGGTAATAGTTCAAACAGAAAACCTAAACTGGACATAAACTAAGAAAAAGCTATGGCTGGAGATACGGAACACAGGGGGTGGTAACACAGACGACGCGACACAGACTACATGAAACACAGAGACTAAATACACAAGAGGGATGATCAGGGGAAGTGGCCACACATGGGAACACAGCTGACACAGATAAACATAACAAGACATGGCAGGAGTAAACAACACTGACGGGAGACTGTCAAAGTAAAACAGGAAGTACACAGGTGCAAACAGGAGGAGAGAGAGAGCACGGGCATAGTGGGCTGGGGAAACATGGAATGAAACAAGGAGGGGAGATGAGGGCTCACAGATACATAGAGGGGCACACAGGGGATAAAAGTCACAAGGGGAAGTCAAATAAGGAACACCACAACAGGACAACTTAGGAAACATGGCCTAAATAAGGAACGAAATACAAAAATACAAGAAACTAAGAATACTGGGCCCACATGGCCCAGGACCATGACATCCCCAAAGTAACCCTTCACCTGAAACCTTGGCTGATTGTGACCCACACTCATTTTTAAACCTTGGCTCATGTGATTAGGTAGAGGATCATTAGGGGGTCCATGACCTTCTTGGTGGGACACTCCCATAGGGCATAAAATCTGAGACTTTCCACCAACTGAAAAAGCTTCTCAGATGAGAGGTGAAACATCTTCAAGCAACTTAAAGAAGTCCAGATGCTTTTCTTTCCAAGCTCCTCAGACTGGCAGCTAAGAAACTACAAATAAACTTAATGGCTAGGATGCATGTAGGCAGGGAACAGGCAGCATGTTTGTAAGGTTGACGGGATGATGTAAGGTTATTAGTGAGATGTGAAATGCAAAGGAACACAGCTAGAACTACATGGGGAAATGAGACCAGGGAAAGTGAAAAACTCTAAACGCACAAGACGAAGGTTACAAAAATGAAAGAGGAAATAACTAAACGGGAACATCATAGATGGAGACAATACACAGGGAACACTAGTAAGGCAAGGTAAACTGAAAGAAGGAATATCATAAGCATAACAGTAACTGGAAAAAAGCACAACACAGAAAAACACAATGCCAACTAAGAAACAGACCGACAATAACTAATAAAGAGAACTTGAAAAGCCCAAAATGCTTAACTGAGGGTCAATGACCCAGGCACCGTGACCGTTACATACCTTGAATTAAAGGTGAAAATCTGCACTTCACATCACAACCTGGGCGATTGTGCATTTTAAATCAGAGGCAAAATTTTTTTAAAAACAAACCCCAAAAAGTGTAGTTGGGGTTCTTATGAGTCAAACTGAAAAATAGCTGAAAACGAGGAATTCAAATCAATCAGTTTTATTAATGGACACATTTCATTCATTCAGCAAGGAACAGACAGATAACAGAAAGTTACTTCAAATTTGTGAAATGAGCAGAAGAGAAGAGAGCAGGACAAAAACGCACATGAGTACCAAGAATTCTTATCATGTGACACGACCTGCAGGTAACATACGCTCATTTCACGTGAACGTATCAGCAGGCTGTCTTAAAAAATAAATAAATAAATAAAGGCAGTGCATGCATGTACAC
Organism: Aulonocara stuartgranti; assembly: GCF_965226115.1. NCBI lineage: Eukaryota > Metazoa > Chordata > Actinopteri > Cichliformes > Cichlidae > Aulonocara > Aulonocara stuartgranti. Next base: position 29,903,148 of record NC_138948.1, read on the forward strand.
ATGCAGGACATTAGGGAGCACAATAGATTTAGATCTCACACAAACAGACTTGTCTACATTCATGTACACACACATAAGTGTCCAACAGGACGGGCTACCGGCTGTAGCACATGCAGCACTAAGACTGAAAATCCTTTAATTTAATGAAAAACACTGGAAATACAAAAAAAACCAAAAAAACAACACTCACGGCTAAAGCACACAGGCAGTTGTGTAATTGCAGGGGAGTGTCAGTGTTGCATGCTGGCTGTGGTGAACTTTAAATCAGACATTTGTACAATATTTGAAGAGCACATTGTCAGCAGTCCCCACCCGTCCTCTTAAGGCAGTTAGAAAAGAGGTGTAGAGTGTTCATATTGTTCGTAGGAGCAGCTGCATTGGTGTGGAAAAATGCGAGAAGCAAAAAACAAAAAAAGAATAAGTCCAAATGACTATTCTTGCTTTAAATAACATAGGTATTGCATTCGCTTCAGCTAGCACTTAAGGCAAATATTTTCCCCCAAACAATCCTCACAAACAGTTTCCGTGGTTTACAATTCTACAGTGTAAACTGTAAACTATGGAAATCATCATATATGACAGTTTCATCACCAATAAGTTAACGTAATCACAAGAGTCACTGTGAGAAAAAAAAGGAAAGGGGCAAACACATTTGCAGTAAAAGAAGGAAACTGTCACATCTTTCAAACAAACCAAAAGTGGCCTATATGGTTTCCCTGCTCCTCACATATGAAGTGGGACTGGAAAATAATACAACATAAAGAAGTCCCGTTTGTTTTCACTTCTTCTTTAGTTGCCTAATATCACCACTTTAACCCAAAGAATTGAGAACAGGAAATTGTTTCACGCGCCCCGCTGCCTTTTGAAGAAAAACTGAGAAATTTCGTCGTTTAGACCCAGTTCAGTGAAAGCTTACACTTCTAATCTCTGTGAGAGAATAATTTAGACTTTTACAATTAAATTCTTCATCAGAGTTTAGCAAAGAAAGCAGTTTTAAAATATAGCAAAGACATCAAACGCACCAATATAATTTCATTCAAGCATTGGGACGTATTGGGACTTTGGGATGCACATAACACAAAAACATCACAAACAGAAAACTGAAAGGAATGTTAACCATCCCCAATGAGGAATTTCCTTGAGTCACTATAAGAGTGTTTCTATTTTCACTGCTGTCTGAGAAGCATTTTGTGTATTTGGGAGAGGTGTTATTGAGGATTAGAGGTTAGTGTAAGAATGAGAAATTCTTTGTGGCTTCACTATGTGTCCAATCACACACATGCACATGCATACGTGTGTGCGCTGTCTAACTGAGAAGCTCCAGGTATGTGACTGGCACTTTTCCTTTATGGTTTCCTTTCTCTCCAATCAGCCAGTCAGAGTCCATTCCAGGCACTGTGTAAACTGTGATGAGCTGTAACGCAGAAAGAAGGCGAGCATTCAAAATGTGCAAAACAGAGGCAAATGTAAATAATCAGCATTTTATAGTATAGTATATTAACCATATTATCCATATTTTATTCAACAGAAAACAGGAAAACACTGGGGGTAAATGGTGTCATCATATGGGGATTACATTCTTCTGTAACTCTACACATGTAACTGAGTAGCAATGTTTCTCACACATGCTTGTATTTCAATCCTTGAAATTATTTAGCTGCTTTCCAGGATCTTATTCATGCTCAGGTGTTGCAGGTGAACCCTAACTTCACTGTTTAGATCTGCAAGTAATGAAGAGGCTTCTCCTAGTCTAGCAAGAGTCAATAAGAAGGACCGTTCCATCAATCTACAACACATGATTGTGGACTCGGAGTTCATCTGGAATATAAAACACAACATCATAAACAGAAGGCTATTGCACTTGAATATAAATTCCATCTTAAAACCAAAAGGGGACCATAAACCTGCATAAACACAGAATAAACATAAAGATTGTTGAAAGACAACCTCAGAACTAAAGGCAGGAAATGTTGTATCAAGCCTACCCTGAGAAATAACAGAAAGCTAAACACCAACAAAGAATATAGAGCCATGAAGTGATGAGCGAAACTAAAAAAAACTTCCCTAAAACTCAAAATCCTGGGTCCCAGATCCAGGGACAATGACAATCTGCTCACCCCCCACCAACTGGTTGCGGCAGCTGGCTGCTACTCTCTGAGCCTGGTTCTGCCAGAGGCTTCTTCCTGTTCAAAGGGAGTTTTTCCTTCCCACGGTCACCAAATGCTTGTTCACATGCAAGTTCACAATATAAAGCGCCTTGCGGTGGCGGTTATTATTATTGGCTCTATATGAATAAAATTTAATTGAACTGAATTGAACAAAAGTCACACCATTTCAGTTCCCTTGTTATTCACAAGGGGCTTAACTCCTAATTGCCCACCGGTGAGGACAAAGGCAGAGTTACTCATGATGCTCTCCTGGCTTCATTTCTTTCATATAATTACTCCGAAACTCAAACCCAGGGTATGTTAAGCTTTTCTAATTTGTCTACTTTGTCTCTTTTGTCACCTATGTCCCCAAAGCCACCCTGCTTTTCAACTTCAGCCAATAAGACCATTTCCCAAACCCATAAACATAAACTACACTCTTTTCACTTACAGTCATTTATTCACCTTTCACCAACTTTAATTTCAAAACTGTGTCATTTGTGTATATTTGTGTTATTTGTGTATATACTGTATACTCTGTGTATTTACTATCTCTTATTGCCTGTTTATGCCCTGTCCTTAGCTTCAACGTCATGCTGCTCTGTTGTATGTTAATTGCCCCTTGGGGATAAATAAAGTCTTTCTGATTCTGATTCCTGTTACACAGGTCATCCAGATCTGCTCACAATATAATGAATGTCTCAGTTCCTAAAATTTATCAAGGGGAAAGAAGCAGGAAGGAAGAGGAAAAAAGGAACCTTACTGGAGAAACCAACTGATGACGCACAAGCGTATCATTTGAGGAAGTGTTTTAAATTCAGCATATAAAAGAGACACTGGACACAGCTGACATACAAACCACAGCAGGGCGAGATTTCTCAAACCCCTTTGTGGTGTTCATAAATTGTTTCAGTTTTTTTAGATGATCAAACTTTCAATATGTGAGTGTGATTAAAAAGCGCAGCTCTGTCTGACTCAGAGTTATGACTGAAATCTAAATGCTGTGTGTATCTACGTGTCTGCTGACACTGTAGAGTTGGAATGAACACATGGATGCTTTCTCAGATTATTTTTTAAATCATCTGTGAATGACATGATGATATTGAGAAATGAAAATATGCTAGTAACTCAGCAAACGTTTACTAAAAAGGTCATGCACAGTCTTTCCAAAGAACAAAGTGTATCTGGATAAAAGCATAGCAACATCATGCCAGGAGTTCAGTTAAAATTTTCTGCATCTTTAACTGAACTCCTAATTTGTTTACAATTAATCTACAAACTATCCAATGTTGATCAAAGTCATCTCTTGTTGATTTTGTCACTAGCTCCTTTTTAATTTGCATGAAGCTTGGAACTACATTTGAAACACAATATCTGCGAACATATTTTATCTGTTTTTGAAATCAAAATTAAAACAGGAACCTAAAATATGTGGTTTTTACATGGATCACTTAACATCACTGATAAGCTGTACCTTATTAAGGTCCAATACATGTTTCCCATCCTTTAAATTTAATTTTCAAACAATTATTAGAAAAGCTTTTCATCAGGGGACAACAGAGGTTGTGATGCAAAGTTCTATAAATCATGAATATTTCTGTTGTTGGCTATAAAAGACCCCACAATTTATTTTTTACTTGAATTTATTTTATTACATACAACTGCTTAGGCTGTATCAGCTGCCTGTTTTTCCAGTTACCCGTACTCATTAGTACACTCTATGTGGACTGCACAGCTTTTGCCACATTGGAGTAATTTTGGTGGCCAGTCACTCTCAGGAAGATTCAAGGTTTCTTCAGTTGTGAGTGATGGCTCGCACTGTGGTTCGTTGGAGTCCAAGAGCCTTAGGGTTTTGTAACTTCACACTGTCACACAGGTTCCATGTAACAGATTACTTGACTCTTAAGGTCCAGCAGTAATCAGGCCTGATTGTGTCTAGTGAAACTGAACTCAGCTTTCAAAAAAAGCATCGTGGGAGAGTGGTGGGAATTACTTTTACACATAGGGCATGTCCATGACTAATGTTACAGTGGAATGCTGATTTTCTTTTTAATCTTTATACTTTTAACGGGTGTACATTTGTATACGTCTCTGCATGTGAACAGCAAGATTGTTGTACTTGTTTCCATCATCAGAAAAGAAAATACACACAAACAAAAGATTAAAGATCCGGGAAAGTGTAAGTGCATTACATAATTACAAGCAGCAAATGCCACATGACCGAGCCTATTGTTTAGACCAAGCCCTGAAGAGATTTCTGGCCAGAGACCAACAGCCATATACTGGCTGCCTAGTTCCAGGCTGATGATGAAACCTCACCTCGTCAGCCAGAAGGGAGAGCTCACTGGAATCCGCTGCATCGTAATCATAAAGGACTCTGGCTTTGCGGGTTCCTGTAGCTGGTGCTTGAACTTCTTCGATCTTAAGGGTGTCAGTTTCCACTGGGCTGCTGCTGCCTTCTGTCACCATACTGGGAGTAGCAATGGCGTTTGTGGAGTTCAGTGCGAAAGCATTAGGAAGCCTGGGGGGGAGAGGTAGATGTGATGGTCTGAATATCCAGAACATGTAGAACACTAATAAACTAAAATAATAAAAAATGGGCAAAACTTTGTTTAAAAAACTAAATAAACAGCTTTTTCTGCATCTACACTGTTATAACTTGAAGCAATGCATACAATATATTATATGCTGCAAAGTGAAAAAAAAAATACAATATTTGTATGCATGTTGAAAAATGTATAATATTTTTTAATTATGGCTTTTGGCACTCAGCAGTGCCAAATAAGTAGCTTTTTGTAGATTTTCAGCCAAAATAGAAATGCACAATGGAATGCAGAAACTACTCCAAGAGAAATCATCGTGGTGTTGCAGAGTCGTCTAACATGAACACAAAGCAACAAAAGGGTGAAAGGTGAAAAAAAATATGATTAATGATGCCATTCTATGATTGTATTTAGACTTTTTATTCTTAATTTTACTTTATCCATTGTTGTAAATCATAAAATGTGGATCATAAAATGTTACATAGAGGATGCCAATCTTTACCATTTTGAGTAACACAGAATATTGCAGGGAAGAATGACAAGATAAAGAGTTGCTGCAGTCCGGTGGTTATGTGAAGAGCAGCAGGATAAAGGTTCTTAGCATACTAGTGAAGTTAAATAAAAAGTGCTTCTCCAATGCCACGGGAAAAAGCATGATAAGGCTTGATAAGGGTTATACCAGTTGCCTAGTTGTCCTATGTTGGACATGGTTCGTAGAAACTGCTACAGTGTAATTATATTAGTTATTAGTTTATATATTTTAAGAACTATATTGTTATCTGTTTTTAATCAGTTATGAGTAGATCGTTGTGTCATTGTGTTAACCGAAGTGTTTGGCATTACAACTTCAGGCTTGGGGTATAAAGGATACAGGCTATCAATTCTCACCAAGCACGAAGCTGAATGAATCAAACCATCCACCCACATCACCCCCCATTTTACTCTCACCTTCCCAGCTCTTTCTGTAGCTCCTGCATGTGGAGGTGACACTGCTTGTAATAAGCTGCTTGGGCCTCCACAAATTCATGCAGGCAGCGCAAATGATTCACCTGAAAATAAGAATCAGCAGTCATTCTTAAAGGATCACAACGATGTGATTGGATTTTTTTTACACTGATAAAACCTCTACCACAATGTGTGAAAACAATATTTAATATACAATTATCCATCTATCTATGGTTCCTGAGCCACCCTTCTCTTTGGTGACAGTGCTTCAAACCCTTGGCCTTCCCATATGGAAAAGATATATATAAATCCTATAAAGTTTGTTTCTGTCTTGTGTGAAACTTGTATGAAAAGCATATAAGAGTGAAAACAGATATAAGATCCCTTGAAAAATTATATAATGAAACTTGTATGTTTTGGATACTTACTAAAACAATGTATGAAAGTAATGAGAAAGTGGCCACTTTCATGAGTAAATCATGTAAGCCTTATATGATTTACTCATGAAAGTGGCCACTTTCATGAGTAATCACATATAAGTTTTTACTATTTCTTTTCCATATGGGTTCTCTCAATGAGCTTCATATTTTAAGAACTATATTGTTATCAGTTTTTAATCAGTTATGAGTAGAAATGGTTTTCACTTCACATTTGTGCCTTGTCAGGGTTCAGTTGTGGAATTTCTTGCTTTCTTATTGGGGTTTGGACCATCAGTTTATGTTGTGGAGAAATCAGGTTGGTACAGCCATATTTGACAACTGTTAGAATTCAAATTCAGAAAGTTCTCAGAAAGTTTGGGTCAGCAACTCTCTTTCCGGTCTCCGTTCCACCTCCACTGGCTCCCCCTAGGGCTGTGTGCTCTCCCCCCTGCTCTTCATCCTCTACACCGATGACTGCAGATCCAAACAGCCTAACTGTCACCTGATGAAATATGCTGACGATACAGTTCTCCTGTCACTGCTGTCAGGCCCCTCACAACACCACGGTCCCGCTCTTCAGGAGTTTGTAGAGTGGTGTGACAGCTCCAAGCTTGGTTGCCCAAGGACACAACGACCGAGACTGTCGCAGCCGGGGCTCGAACTTCCGATTACAGGACGAACTGCCAACTCTTGAGCCACGATCGCCCCTATCATCAATGACCCCTCTCACATTCTTCACCCCACATTTCAATGGCTCCCCTCTGGGCAGCGCCTCCGTGGAATTTCGTGCAGCACTGAGAGGATGAGAGCCACCTTTGTCCCCAAAGCCACCCTGCTTTTTAACTCCAGCCGATAAGACCATTTCCAGAAACATAAACTACTCTACACTCTTTTATACTGCTGACACTTAATTCACTTTTAGTCACTTACAGTCATTTATATACCTATTCAGTGACTTTAATTTTAAAACTGTGTAATTTTATACATGTGTATATACTGTATATACTGTGTATTTATTATCTCAATTTTTATTGCCTGTGCTTATCTTCAGCGTCATGTTGCTCTGTTGTATCTTAATTGTCCCTTGGGGATAAATAAAGTCTTTCTGATTCTGATTCTGATATTATGGCATGAACCAATCAGCTAACCAAAGGGAAATGACAGTCCATCATTACTTTAAGAACTGAAGGTCAGTCAGTCTGGAAAATTTCTAAAACTTTGGATGTGTCTCCAAGTACAGTTACAAAAACCATCAAGTGCTACGATGAAACTGGTTCACACGAGGAACGCCCCAGAAAAGGACGACCAACAGTCACCTCTGCTGCTGAGTCTAAATTCATCCAGCCTCAGAATTCGCAAGTTAACAGCACCTCAGATTAGAGAATAGATAAATGCCACACAGAGTTCCAGAAGCAGACACATCTCTACATCAACTGTTCAGAGGAGACTGTGTGAATCAGCCTTTATGGTCAAATAGCTGCTAAGAAACCACTACTAAGGAAAAGCAACAAACAAAAGAGATTTGTTTGAACCAAGAAACACAAGGAATGGACAACAGACCAGTGGAAATCTGTGCTTTGGTCTGATGAGTCTAAATTTAAGATTTTGGTTCCACCCGCTGTGTCGTTGTGCGACGCAGAAAAAGTGAACGGATGGACTCCACAAGCATGGTTCCCACCTTGAAGCATGAAGGAGGAGGTGTGATGGTGTGGGGGTGCTTTGCTGGTGACACTATTGGGGATTTATTCAAAACCGAAGGTACACTGAACCAGCATGGCTACCACAGCATCCTGCAGCGACGTGCCATCCCATCCGGCCCCTCACAACACCATGGGCCCGCTCTTCGGGAGTTTTTAGAGTGGTGTGACAGCTTCAAACTTGAACTGAACATGAGCAAAACCAAAGAGATGGTGGTGACCTTCTCCAGTAGGCAGAGGGATCTGGCTGCTTCAGTCACCACCACCATCCATGGGAAGCCAGTGGAGGAAGTTGAGGAGTACAAATACCTGGTAACCATCTTTGACAACCTCCTGAAATTCTCTGCCAACAAAGAGGAGATTCTCAGGAGGTGCCACCAACGGTTATACCTCCTTAGGAAACTCAACTCCGTTGGAGTCAGCACACCCATCATGATGACGTTTTACTATGCCTTCCTGCAAAGCATCATGATCTTCTCCATTACCTGCTGGTTCCACTCCGTCAGCTTTCAGAACAGGAACAGAACGCAGCACACTGTATCAGTGTGCTCTAAAATCCTTGGCCTGCAAGTCAGAACTCTTGCACAGGTTTTCAGCCAACAGGCCCATAAGACAGGCAGCCAAAATCATCAATGACCCCTCTCATATTCTTCACCCCGCATTTCAATGGCTCCCCTCTGGGCGGCGCCTCCGCTGCACTTCCTGCAGGACTGAGAGGATGAGAGCCACCCCATCCTGTTTGCGTTTCGTTAGATTATCATTTATTTTTCAACAGCACAATAACCCCAAACACACCTCCAGGCTGTGTAAGGGCTATCTGACCAAGAAGGAGAGTGATGGAGTGCTGCACCAGATGGCCTCCACAGTCACCTGACCTAAACCCAGTCAAGATGGTTTGGTATGAGATAGACCGCAGAGTGAAGGCACAGTGAAGGGCCAACAAGTGCTCAGCATGTCTGGGAACCGTTGGAAAACCATTTCAGATGACTACCTTATGAAGCTCATTAAGACAATGCCAAGAGTTTGCAAAGCAGCAATCAAGGCAAAGGGTGGCTATTTGGAAGAATCTAAAATCTAAAATCTAAAAACCATTAATTGAGATGGTGTGTCCAAACTTTTGACTGGTAGTGTGTGTACTATATATCTATATGTAGTCTGAGCAAAGCTATTCTCTAATCTTAGGCGAGAGAAAAAAAACCTGTACTGTATTTACTTTGTAATTAATATTTAATGTTTACAGAGAAGAGCTCAGTGAAGTGTTTGACTATTGCCATCTATGGTTACACAAAGTTACTTTTTCTTTTGAAAGTTCAATGTCAAGGTTGTGTGTGGCTGGAGCTGACAGAAGTCGAGGCTGTGGGTGTGACTCACATACATGCGTACTACTGATGCCCTCCAAAAGCAATCGTGTGACCTCTGCTTGGCGATCAAACTCTGTTTGGGCTATTCGGAGCTCATGTTCAGCCTGAAATAATAAAAACAATAGTTATACAGTGATTATTCTATAATTATTAAGTAAGTCAAGAGTCTTAAACCTTTTCATTAGGGCTGGGTATCGTCACCGATTTCTAGAATCGATTCGATTCCGATTCACAAGGTTCTGAATCGATTCGATCCACGATTCGATTCGAATCGGGGAAATTTTTGCCTCAGACAGTCAGAAATATTATAATTCAGATCATGCATCAGTACATTTCCATATATTTATATCTATAAAAAGAAAGCTGACACTTGTGAGACTTTATCAAAGGTGTAAGCATCACAACAGATGCCTTTGTGTCAAAGTAGCTGAGAAACACAGAAAAACATGAAGGTGATTTTCCTCGGCAGAGATTTTATAAAAATATTTTGCAGTAGCTCAAAAACATAAGAAAACAATTAATCAACATATGAACATTACCTGATGCTGCTGAAGTGAAGCAGAGCAAATTTACAGAAGTTTTATTAGAGACCAGGCTAAACGTTTTGCAATTTTGCATAATTTTAAAAAGTTTAAATTTGTTCAGTAGACTATTCAACAGCAGAAATGAGGTTTTCTTTTCAGAAGTAAGTAAAAGGGAAAAAAAACAGCGTCCGACAGCGCTGTAAACAACGGTAGACTTGTGCGCAAGTGAATAATGCAGAAAACAGATTTTTAGATGGGAGACTGTTCTTGAAGTATACTGAGAGAGAGAGAGGGAGAGCTGTGCATGAAGTGTGATTTTATCGTGGTGGAAGCAAAACAGCAAAAGTCAGAGGGAATCCATGACAATGTTTATGTGAAGCATAGTTTGGATCTTCTTTTGCTGCTGGTTCAGTCAATATTGTTTGGAGAGAGATAAAAAACTACAGCTCAGAATCTAGCGCAAAAAGGGAGTAAACACAAAGCACGGACCCGGCGAAACATCAGAATCAGTGAGCTGTTGGCTTTCAGCCCCGACCGTGTCCATGCCGTCAGGTGAGAAAGGCGACGTCTCACTGATTCTGATCCGTCGGCGGATCCGCGCTTTGTGTTTGCGTCTTTGTGCAGAATCCGTGTACCTGCTCTCATTTACTGTTTTAGCTGTTTGGTGGTTGTTTTTGAGAGGTTTAACCTGAGATTCTAGCGTTTCGGGCAAAACAAATTTACATTAAAAAATCGATTCAGGATTTTAATGAGTTGATATCACATTATCCAAGCTAGAATCGATTTTAATTGATAAATCAATAATCAAAATCCACCCCTACTTTTCATATCCTACAGTCCTCAGAAGACAAAAGCTCCAGCTTCATTCACCCAGATGACGTTAATTCTTTTGCATTGCTGGGATGTACAGCGTTTGACACTATGTGCTCCGAAAAGAGTAAAAGCTGGTAGGAGGTCTATGGTAATTAAGTTTAAGAGTCACCTTAAATCGTGGCCCGTTGAAAACAAGCACATGTTTGTTTAAGGCACACTGGTATCTCAATCTAATGACCAGACAGACAATTGACAAAGTACACAACTCACACACAATCATACTTACTTTCTCCACTTCCTCGGTCCAGAGCTGATGGGCCAAAAACATGCGGCATAAGAAGAGAAAATTTAGTTATAACATGAAAATCCTAGAATAACTTCACCATGGTCACCTAGAACCAGCACCTGAGGTCGTTACTAAATAAAACCTACCACCCTGTTTTCACAAAGGTTAACACACTGTTTAAAATGTAAACTACACAATGTTAACTCTACATTTAATTGAAAAGTAGTAAAAAAAGAATAACAAGAAATGTTGAAACAATATTTCTAGTTATTGCTTTTTTAGAACTAAATCTCATTCTAAATTCTGATACTCATTCTCACTCTGATACTAAAAACGCATCTATGATCTTAGTTTAAATATTTTAATATTAAAAAAGACATTTAATTCTGTGCATATTGTCAAAATGTTACCTGAATTATCTGTATTAGATGTTTTTAAACTCTGAAATCTTGACACTGAATAAATATTCATATTTATGAATTTTGAAACTGATATAACAAACACACACACACACACGTCTGGTGTTGCTATCCTCGTCGGGACATCTCATTGACATGCTTTCCCTAGCCGCTTAGCCTAACCCTATCATCAAAAATCAATGTGTACCCCTGACCCTTACCCTAAACCTAACGATAACCCAATTGCAACCCTGACACAACCACATTTTGAGCTTGAAAAATGCCTTGCCTTCAACCCAGTACACACACACACACACACACACACACACACACACTTTTAGTCACACCCAGCAGGTGTGGTTTGGCATTGCTCAAAAGTAAGTGACAGACTGCTAGATTTAAACCAATGAACAACATCACTCTAGGATGTGGGACGTTTGTTATCAATGGTATGACAACAATCATTCACAATACATAATACAGTGATATGACACATAAGGATGCTATGCAAACTGCCACCAGTAATGATTACGGGTAATAAACATTCTTACCGGACTGACACACCTCCAGTCAAACATTAATGAAGCATAGCTTCACAGCTACCTGAACTACTTGCCAGCATGACAAAGTATATCGATTTCTGAATTGCCTCAAGTTTAATTATGAATCATAAAAAGTCAGTGAACTATGCATTGGTCATAAGAGTGAAAGATCAACTTGACAAACAGAAGATGAAAAAGTATCGCATAATGACATAGGTTTGTGTTATTTTTCTCATCAGTATTTAATAAAGCAAGATTGTCTTCTTACCGCAGAGGCACTGGCAGAAAGCACATAGTTGCGAGGTCTGGTTTCCTGAAAATCTGGAGCTGTCTACAGAAACAGTACAGTTATTTTTTTTGTTGTTGTTGCTTACTCAGTGTAAACAAGGCACTGCTACTAAAAAGAATTCCTCCAAATTACAATCAGAAAAGCACAGCACTCATAATAATTGCAGAAGTGTGACAGTTTGCTGGTGATTAACATCTGTCAACATTTCTTTAAACGGAACACTGACATATTTTTTATTTATTCATACGCATGCTAACATGCATTCTGGTTGCAAAAGTTACTGAAAATGAAGGATAAAAGTGCAACAAAAGTCCTGTTTAACAGTGAAAAACAAAAACAAGCTTCAAGAGAGGTTATCAACTACAAGGGTCTGCCACTAACTATGAAGGGGAAAGTAGCAGAAGATGTTTTTGTACTTGTTTCATATCATTCATTAGGTTTAACTGAGAGCAGTAGTGGCATTTAGTGAGGCATCTGGATGCAGCCTGATTCCTTTTGCAGAGTGGCTCTGTGTGCCACAAAGATTACAGTTTTACAGCAAGAACATGCCTATATTTGCAGTAATATATAATCAGCTCCTAAGGACTTCATGAATATCCAAGTACATTTTCTGATGCCTATTGACAGACATATGCACAGATGCTGTACGGTTACTGTTGTTCATTTGAACTATGAATCACTGCGGCTGCCATATTGTTCAGCAAGTGCTGGGCATCCTAAGGCATGTGTTTGTGGCATCAGAGGTCTATACACACAGGCACATAAATAGGGCTCAGACCCCAGTGCTGAAAAAGGTGGCAGTGACAGATCCTACATCTCCCTGTACATATATCTATCTATCTATCTATCTATCTATATATATATATATATATATATATATATATATATATATATATATATATATATATATATATGTACTGTATGGATGCTTGGCTAGGAAATTGAACACAGCCCTAGAGGCCGTAGGGACAAAATAGAGATCTCCATCAATACATAGTATCTATCTGTGTATCCATGAAAATATTCTCAATCTTCAGTGAAAATGAGCACTAAGTTAAAGATATTTGTAAAGAAAAGTCACTGCAATATTAAACAGGGATGCATTCTCCATACTCTGCTTAAGAAATCCAAGGTCCCTTGATGATCCAGGATCGTGTAATCCTGATAATACTGATTCACTTAATGATCAAAGTAGCAGCACACTAAGGACATTAGAACAACAACTAAAGGAAAATACAAAGAAATTCAGGTATGTTATTTATTTATTTAGCTGATTTGTTAGTTTATACAAAAGAGGGCAACTAATGTTCTTTTAAAGAAAAAGGGATGCAGGCTGAATTGAAAAAAAAAACCCTCACATTTACCCTTTATGAACTGAATACATTGTTCATCGCGGAAGCGAGCATTCCTTCCACGCTGCCAGGAAGCAGGAGAGCTGACTTTATTTCCGGCAAAGTCAGCTCATTGAACATTCCCACTGTTTTTGTGGTCTTGTGGTGTGCCTTCTGTATTTCCTGCCTAATAGGTTGCAATAACTGAGTCAGGGAATGCTAAAGAGGGACTGTGCAATGTTCTCAGTTCCTGAATTGTGTCATGGTCAACAGTGAGTTTAATAAGACAGTCATTAAGTCTTGTTTATGTTAAATAAATCTGCTCCCAAGTAGCTTCCCTTGACAGCCAATCACATATCTGCTGTGAAAAACCAAAATATCAACGACCAAATCATAAAAACTACACATATAGAATCCATGCAGAGGGGCCCCCAGGTGAGATACTAAATGGTAAATGACACTGTGTGAGTTGCTTTTTAATTAACACAGTTTGCCAAATTTGACTAATCGCCACATTCCGTCGTAATGTAATAGTCAAGCCTTGTCTGTGAAAACTTCACTTATTAACAGTAAAACCTGAAGTAACAGCAGAAAATTAAATCGAGCCAAAGCAAGTATGACAAGAAAAACAACCCAAGACATGCATCCAAGAGTTTAAAAGACATGTCCTCAATACTCACTTCCCCTTCGCACTGCAAAGAATGCATAAACAGTTAGTTATGGTTAATCCAAGCATCGCCAAAGATTAATCATCTGAATTATTGAGGTAATGCGTGTGGGAATTTGATTGTGAGCCGCTTATGAACTCACCGCGGCCTTTGCTTCAGCCACCTTTGCCTTCTTCACTCGTGTTTTACAGGCATCAAGGTCCAGGCGAAGATTCTCCAGAAGGCGACGTTCTTTCTATACCGTAAAAAGGACAAAACACAAACTAAGCAGCAGGCAAACATTAATGACATGCAGAAGTAGCATTTAAATACATGCATAGTAAAAGCAGGGAGTGAATGAGAAATGCTGAATGCATCATGGGAAGTCTTCCAGCAGCCTGTAGCAGCAAAGCTAAGGGATTCATCTGATTTAGTCCTAATCACAAAAGTTAACAAAAAAAGCAACGTTTATAGTTCAAGCAGGTTATAAGGCTACTAACTTACTGGGACATGTAACATTTAATACATGCTGTGGTGTCAGACAACATAGAAACAACAACAATGCTGACCTCTGCTGGTTTGCTCATATGTTACAAGGAAAACACTCACGCTCACTGGCGGTTTGTAAACAGTGAAAAACAGTATTTAAACATACTGGCTGATGTATGTTTAAAAGTATCTTTTAAGTCACATTCAAGGTCATATTCATTTACAGACAGTGGCAAGAAAGCTTGCATTTTGAATCAAGTAACGTTCCAAGGTCATGATGATTGTGCAATATTCTGTGATGCAAGTGGCCTCAGTTTGCAGATTCTCCTGACATCTCTCTAACCCACAGCTCAGGTGTGCAGCAGCACTTCTGAACTAGTGGACATGAGGTCTGCTTAATGACTCAGCTTTCACCAACTCATTCTGAAAACATAACATTTCTTTACGGAAATTCGCCACAGGAATTAGTACCACAATTTACCAAAAAAAACCAAACACTGATGTTTTCAATAAGACTTGAAACTTGCGATTGAGACCATAATCCCATCAGGTGAGATGAAATGTCTTTTCCCCCCAGTGCATACAGAGGAGTTCATCCCTTCTGGAACTTCCATGTTGGCTTCAGGAAGTTCGTCCATCTTTTATATACGGTCTATATCATTTTGCTCTCTTTTGCAATAGGTTAGTGATTCACTGGATAAATATAATTTCTTCATGATTCCTTCTTACTCAGTGAGGGGACAAATGAACAAAAGCTCACTAACAAGAAAAATAAAGAACTCGCAGATGTGAACATAGCTGACACAGCAGACAGTAAGTAAAGTACATTGAAGAGCTAATAAATTGAATAATAAAGTTAATACACAGATACACACACCAATGGCATACATAATGTTTTTTGATATGTTCATAGAGATTTTTCTTTTTTCAGTTATACTGATATCAAGATGTATTGTACATTAATGTCTTGCAACATACTGAGTATCACAGAATCACTTTGTCGTGATACAGTGTGTGGTATATTGTATATATTGGAAGTATGACTCAAACAACATTGGAATAGATGTGATATTCCAGACTCACTGAAATAGTTCTCCAGTCTCCTTCCAGAAAGTTCCTGAGAGGCGTAAGAAAGCTGATGGCTGACGTCTGGAGGAACTCTTTCTCTGCTTCTCCTAATCTTTTCTCACACTCCCCCACCTTCTCCAAAGTGTTCCCTGGAAGAAACACATTAGATCTACTCACCAAAAAGACTCCCACCATGCTGTAAGCACACCATAGCATTGGTAAAGAAGAGAGAATTGAAACTTTTTTGAATGAATGTCATGGCATGCCCATGTGCACATGCTAGTGTAGCCTTTGCACACTTGCATCTGGTTGCAGCAGAATAAAATGGATTAAACTATAAAATTTAAGTTTAGAACAAAGAAATTATTGTTTCCACAATTACAGTTCCAGTAAAAAATGAGGTGATGGCATTTATGTTACCTTTTCATGCCTTTCCTTCAGTGTGTATTATTGCGATGATTTTATAAGTGTGCTGTTAACAGCTCAAGGAAAACATTCATGAATCCTAACTACTATACTTCTGTTCTGTTTGTCTGCTTTAATCCATTTGAAATTAATGAGGCAGCATGGTGTTTGGCATTGATTATGCCCTCGCAGCAGCAGCAGCTTTTTCTGTGCTGCAGCAACACCACGTGGACAAACCACAGCCAGACCTACCTACGGTACACTGTAATGCTCAAATGGGTAGTGATGATTATATATATATATATGTAAGTTTTTTCAGACACACAGCTAAAGCCAGTGTCAACTGTCATATCCAATTTGGGACCAATCAGATATTCCATTATGCAGTTACATGAGTTCGGAAGTAGCATCCTTCATTTAGCTTGGCATAATTTTGTAGTTGTTTTTTATGTATTTATTTTATAGATTTATGTGATATATCAAGGTATCTGTTGATTTAACAACTTTAGCAGAAAAAATATTATATACAAGAATCCATTTCATATTGTCAAGAGATTTATTCTAAATGACACTTCTTCAGCTGAGAGTCTAAGAGGAGAAAACACACACAGACGCTGCAGTTTTAACTTGCAAGGGCGTTTCGCAGAGCGCTCAAATCAGAGTGGGGGCCCTGTGAAATGTGCGCTCTGTTCTTGCAATTGTCTTTATTTATACACAAGAAAAATGAATACATTTGTTCAGTGACGTGAGCATGTGCGTATGTGATATTGGTCTTTTACGTGGAATTCCAATAAAATTGATTCATGTTTGTGGCTGTAATGTGACAAAATGTGGGAAAGTTCAAGGGGGCGAATACTTTTGCAAGCCACTGTGTGTGTGTGTGTGTGTGTGTGTGTGTGTGTGTGTGTGTGTGTGTGTGTGTGTGTGTGTGTGTGTGTGTGTGTGTGCGAGGTCAGAACTGCTTGTTTGACTTCTTACTGTCGCTGTGGGAAGATTCAGATACAAATATCAGAACACGTTTCATAAAGGACAATCAGTTCTAAGCAGGGAAAAGGTCATCATGCAGTATTCTATCACATGTAAACTTATATCATTAAAAGCTTAGACTGACTACTAAGTACAATTTTCCCTTAACACATATATATGACACATCACACAATGTGAAAAACATGTTGTGCTGTTCTACCTACAGTATACATTTTGGAAACTTTTCATGTTAAAGCTCATGAAATCCGGAAATCCAATCAAACCATCTTCTAAACCTTCTTTTTCACTCTTGCCATCTTTCTGTCACGGATCAGCCCTGACACGTATGTCCATCCACTCTACCTGCACTCTCTTCTTCACCTTTCATGTACACTGTCCATTGCTTCGGACAGCATTTAAACTCATCTACATTCATTATGTGCTTCTTGCAGCTTCACTGTTACCCCTGCCTCCCTCTCATTCATACACATGTATTCTGTACTGATTCTACTGATTGTCCTCATACCTCCACCTGCTCCAACTCTCACTACAGATCACAAACAGACGTCATAGTCCTGCAAACATAATAGTTCACAGAGACTCCTGCCTGATCTGCATATAGACACAGTGCAACTCCTTCTGACCTTCTCTGTAGTTCTCCATCAAAACTCTCAAAGGCAACATTGCATCTGTAGCGCTCTTTCTTGGCATGAAGCCATACTGCTGCTCACTGATCATCACCTCTCTTCTTAATCTAGCTTCAACAACTCTTCCCCATACCCCAATTATATAGATGACCAGCTTTATCCCTTTGACATTACAATAGCTCTTCACATCACCCTTGTTTTTGAAAATCGGTACACTTCTATTTCTTAGGGTGCCCACTGTCTTCTCTCCTAGACATCTCCATACCCCCACATGTATGTCACTGGACCAATCGCCTTTCCACGCTTCAACATTTAAATAGCTGCCTTGCCCTTCTTACTAATTCTTTACGCTTCCTGATTCACAAACTTTCCTTCTCTCATTTTCCATGTTCCATCTTCTCAACACACGCTTTACTCCTTGATACATTTCCATCTCTGTGCTTTATCTCTCTGGCTATCCAATCGATACAAGTCCTTTGTCACATACAGTTTACTATAAGCCCTTTTTTTGCTTTACACCTAGCCTCCAAATATTCCTGTCTATTTTCATGCCACTTGTTTGCTGACTTCTTCCTTTTAATACTGTCCTGTACTTCTTCATTCCAATACCAAGTCCCTTGTCTTCTTTGCTCTGTCCAGGGGATACAACAAATAACTTCTTGGGAGTTTCACTCAAAATGTCTGGGAAGGAGATCTAAATGATAAGTTAAGTGCTCCTGCATAAATCTCATTCTCCTATTGATTTTTTTGAGACCTGGAATTCCTCCTCTGTGACACTGGTCACATTTGGCCCTGACTATTGATGCAGCAACAGAATGAGGTGCACAGACTAGCTCATTCAAAGCAGTATTGATTCTTAGATTTCCACACAGGGACATGATCACAGGGATCATGATCTGAAACATATGCCTGTATTATGCAGTAGAGTGACCTACATGGTGACAGAACAGAGAGTTATGCAAGACAAATATGTATTTTCTTTCTATGTCTTTCTATACATAGAAAGACAATTCAGAAAAAACTACCTCCAGCGGAACAGAAACTTCTGGAAATTAACAAATTTTTGTTAGCAAGAGAACGGATAAAGCAATCTCCTTATTGGTTTCACTTTTTTCAGAGCACTATATTCTTACTCTCTCAGTATTGAATTATTCTAGTTACATCATGCTTGCAAGAATTACTTGCTTCAACTCTTCCCGATGCATATTTGCCATTTTGGCAGAATGTTGGCTATATCCATGTAAGCTAATACCAACATATACAAATAACAAAAGTCGCTTCAAGGCACTTGTAAGGTAAAGACTCTACAGTATTCTGAAAACGTGAACCAAATGAAATAGTATCAGTAAGCACTTTGCAGGAGAAGGAAGTTATAACTCGCTTTTAACAGGAAGGCAGAACCAGGTTTGCAGGGCAGCCATCTGCCCCGACAGGTTGGGGGTGAGGGGAAAGAGAAAACCAATAAGAGAGCATAATGAGACAGGATAGAACACACACTATGGGAGAGGCAAGACAAAATGTAAAACAAGCAGAAGAAAACATACAGTGCATCATGGGGACAGCTTGAGTTTACAGTGTCATAGATAACAGAAGGTTCAGAGTCACCTGAACCAACATCTTGATAAATGTTATCAAAAGGTGTCTTCATGCTCAATCATCCAGGTAAGGAAATCCCAAAAGGTTGATTCTGTTCATCTCGACGTAGCGTTTTAAAGGGGGGAAAGGTTCCATCACTCATCCGAGTGACTTCTTCAGTCTCAGCTGACTGCAGGTTTCCCCAACCTTATAAAGAGAACATTTGCACAATGACTGAAACTAGCCCACTGAATGAACAATGGGCTGTGAAAGCTGGGCAGGCGCCTAAAGAAAGCTCCAGCCAATCAAGGAGAGAAGGACAACTGCTGCCTAAATGAAAACCCGTAGTGATCCCGTATGTGTCAGGAGTATCGGAACAGTTGGGACGCACTTTTTCTTAACACCGCGTCTCTGTGGCTTTTAAACTTTAAAAATTGCTGCGCCAAAAATTGGTCCACCCCAAGGATCTGTTCCCCCGACACAAACAGAGCTATGTAGTGTATGCTGTTAAGTGCCAGGAGGATTGCTAGGATTTATACAGTGGGGAAACCAAACAACCTCTGGTAAAGCGGATGGCACAACACACAAGATTCACCTTGTCAGGCCAGGACTCTGCAGCCTATTTACACCTACAGGCCAGTTGACACTCTTTCACTGATGAGGATGTACACAAGTCAAGGAGTCATGGAGGCTATTTATGTGAAAAGGGAAAGACCATCTCTGAATCAAGGAGGGGGCCCAAGGGTACATCTATCGCCATCTCACAATGCAATGCTCTCACAATGCTGTGTGCCAACTCTCTGTGAATGGTACTCATGGCCATTGATCAGTGGGCTATGGTCATGAGAATTTGCATATTAATGATCAAACTGACCTCACAGCCCATTGTTCATTCAGTGCTGCTAGTTTCAGTCATTGTGCAAATGTACTGTTTATAAGGTTGGGGAAACCTGCAGTCAGCTGAGACTGTAGAAGTCAATTGGATGAGTGAAGAAACCTTTCTCCCACTGAAAACACTATGTTACTAGTGAACAGAATCAACCTTTTTGGAGTTATCAAAAGGTAAAGTTTAAAGTCTAATCTCAAAATTAGAGAGGGTGTTTGTCTCCAAAACACGGAGACCTGGCCTGGTTCCACAGGAAAGCCAGGTTTTTCATACCTCAAAGTTCTGCCTCCCATTCCACTTTTAAAAACTCTAGCAACCACAAGTCTGTAGCTTGTACAAATAGAGCTCTAACATGCTCTATCGGTATTATAATGTCTTTCACATATGACTGGACCTGCTTATTCAAGACTTTGTTCGCGAGTAGAAGAATTTCAAATTTAATTCTGGATTTAACAGGAAGCCAATAAAGAAAATCCAGTATGGGAGAAATATGACAAATAGATTTCTTTATCATTAGAACTCTGGGCCTCCTCCAGTTGTTTTTCCTGATACAGAATTAATTAGAATTAATTAGAATTTTTTTTATTAACTCCTAGGACTTTGTTTGTTTGGAGTTTTTATACTCACCATATGGCATTCCAAGATCAAACTCTTTTGCTGCATCCTGCATATACTGACCCAGCAGCTCTGCATTAGTAACCCTGGACGGCACCTTCCAGTCCAGTTTTTCAAAAAGAAACTCCTCGATTCTGGCACCTGCAGTGAAAAATAAAGAAGAGTTTATTCATGGCACAACTGAGAAATAAAGAACCAGTTGAAATTCTTACCCACATGCTGATTAAATGAAAACTATATTCAGAAATAATGACCCTGTGTGGTCAAACCCTTCAGACTGCTCAGCACAACAGACAGACCGAATTACAGGGTGGACAGCTTTCAGCAAAATAAACAGCTACCACTATTACTGTTTAATAACCTGTAACCTCATTGGTAAATATCCATTTTGACACTTCTCAGCCTCCTTGTGGCTAAAAATAAATTCTATTTGAAACATAGTAGGGTAAAATTTCAAAGTTGCATGAAATGCAAAGAGTGATAATAGTGATAATAGTGATAATTTCATTTTAGAACAGTACTTAAGTAAGATGTATTCAGCCATATATATAAAATAAATTTCGTTTGTCAAAGCAAGTGCTGCTGTTGTTCAAAATCATGCGAAACTACATCTCTGAATATCATGGAATCTGGTAGCGAGGTGGTGCATAGGTGAAGGAAAAACCCTTCAAACTTTGGTGCAAATGTGCATCACTTGGCATGCAGGGAAAGTTTCCCCTATGAGGCACTGCAGGTAACACAGTGTGGCAAGACAATACAAAGCATTTCTGGGTGTAGTCTTCATTTAATTTCATTTAATTTCTATATGAGATGTTTCTATGTCTGGCTGCAGCAACTGTAAATGAAAAGAAACACATGGAAAACGCAGGGAGACAAAATAGAATGAATACTTTGCAACAGGAAAAGGTTGAATGGATGCTACTCACATTTTCACTATGGTAAAAAAACAAAATAACCTCCAAAACATACCAGATAAGGGTCATTGAATTGACAATGAATTCTAAGTTTTCTGTTATTTTGTCCACCGCAATGTAGTCAGTACATAAAACCCACTTACTGCAGCCTTATAGTGTAGAATGAAATTGTTTGACACAAGCCCAACATCAGAAGCTCCTCAGAACAAACATTTTACGTCATGTAAGCCTTTAATTACCTGAATGTAGTCTATTATGCTTGAAACTCTAAATATGGAGCCAAACTGCTGAATTAATGTACAAAAGCTCAGACACTGTGATGACCCAAAGCAAAATGTTTTCTTCTTACAGTACGATGATATGTTTGAGTCACTGATTCTCATAAACTCCTGCACACAGCCATTTCATACAAACTAAAATTCTGCTGCTCAGCTCTACATAACCAAAGCCAAAGAGAAACTAACAACCTTTACCAACAGACTGTTGTGCACACAAACTAAATATAAAAGATGGACATAGCAGTAGGACATAGCAGCATCACCCATTAGAAAGTGAGGTCTCGCTATGAAGCCTCAAGCTGAGGACTTTAGCCCTCACCATTATGGTGCTTTGGAATCAAACAATCTGGATCCGACTGAAAAACCAGGTGGCTTGTGAATGACACGGCAAAGCAAAACCGGCTTTATCCTCCTTTTTCACTCAAATAATTTGTTTTATTCAGTTAGACCTGAAACTAGTGACTGAGTGATTTAGGACACTTTTATTGGTTTTTTATTGGCTTTTTTCCAGCTTTTCTCTGGGTATTTTAGAGTTTTTCTTTAGAAATTCACTGCTTTTTCACTCATTTTCAGTCCCATCCTCATAACTTATCATTCTCAGAGTGTGCCATTTTGGTTTTTAAGGAACTGCATTGCATCCTGGGGTGTTGGGAATCTTGTCAAAAAGGATGGGAAAGGTTTGGCTAAGCAGTTTAGGTTGTGTTGTAGAATTAAGGTGGTCATGCCAAATACTGAGTTTCAAGCTTTGTTTTTGCCTTATATACTGTAACTCCATACATGTTTGCATATGTTATAATAAACTGTGATACACGTTCCCCATTTTTCTAGCAAAATAGAAATAAAGTAGGGTTGGCTCAACTGTTTTGCACACTACTGAATGCTGACTCATTCTTTTGACATAAATACAGAACTTAAAAAGCCATTCGTCTTCATTTGTCATTTCCTCTTTGGTTTGCTACATGAAGCACAACATTTACAAGTGAGTCAAAGTCTACTGTTGCACTATAGCATGTACACCTGAAAAAAACATTAGCAGCATTAGCAGTGCATCACTTACACTAGCACGTCACCATAACATTAACAAAGAGTTAACGGCACTAGATACTTTCTAATTGAAAGCTTGAAGTCCCACTGTAGTCCCCCGGGCCGCTCTACTATTGAACTAGCTACCAGTTTGGACTTAGCACGCTCACTACTTAAGTTTAAGGCTTCAAACTAACTTCAGACGAAGAGTTATTCAGCTCTTCGTAACTTCTATAGTTTGTCTTTTGTCCTGTCTCTCTTTGTTCCCCTTAAACCCAACCATTCGCAGCGTATTTCTGATCCTCCCGAAGCCAGGTATCTAAAGTAAACTGAGGCGACTCTTGTAAATTGGTGAATATGTGAATAAAAGTGACTTGAATTAAATTGAATTAAAAGTCAGAACAGCAGGTTGTGATCTACGCACAGCAGGGACCAAATGTGTGTTCTGGCTCCTTTGGCTTGCTTCAAACAGAAACATAAATTAAATGAATCGCAGTTTTAGAACAAATTCAATTCAAATACTGAAAATACAGTGTTTGAATTAACAGTAACAATTATTAAAAGTCTAATGTTACATAGAATATTATGGAAAAATAAAGCCCAGTGGATGACTTGGCCATACCTAAAGTAAACATGTTTTCCACAAGTACAAATAAGAAAAAGTACTGAAGCTCTCAGAGAGAAAAACATGACCAAAAAAATTGTAGCTTGCTCCTATTGATGTTGTGTGTGGGTTTTTTCATTCATTTGTTAGTGATCATAGCTTTCTTGAATAGCACATTGCTTATTAGCTCAGTTTTTTTCATGTATTTTTTATTACTTGTGGAAAACTGTAAATCAAATAAAGAAAACGTCTATCTGAACCATCAGTCAACAGTTTGAACTGTTGAAGGATGGTTTTTCTTTATTTTTACTACTTTCTACATTGTAGATACATACTGAAGACAGTAAATATATGAAGCACGATATATGGAATTACGTAGCAAAAAAAGAATACAGATACGGATAATTAACTCTAAATATGTCTTATATTTTAGATTTCTGAACATAACCACCCTTTGCTTTGTTGACAGTGCTGCAAACCCTTTGCCTTCTCTCAATGAGCTTCATCATGTAGTCACCTTAAATGGTTTTCACTTCACATTTGTGCCTAGTCAGGGTTCAGTTGTGGAATTTCTTGCCCTCTTTGTGGGGTTGGGACCATCAGTTTATGTTGTGCAGAAGTCAGGCTGGTACAGCCCTATTTGACAACTGTTAGAATTCATACTATGGCAATAACCAATCAGCAATTAAAGAGAAATGACAGTCCATCATTACTTTAAGAACTGAAGGTCAGTCAGTCTTGAAAATTGCTAAAACTTTAAACGTGTGCCCAAGTGCAGTCACAAAAACCATCGGAAACTCAGATGAAACTGGTTCATATGAGGAACGCCCCAGGAAAGGACGACCAACAGTCACCTCTGCTGCGGAGGATAAGTACATCTGAGTCACCAGCCTCAGAAATCACAACTTAACAGCACCTCAGATCAGAGTCCAGATAAATGCCACACAGAGCTCCAGCAGCAGATACATCTCTACATCGACTGTTCAGAGGAGACTGTGTGAATCAATCTTTATGGTCAAATAGCTGCTAAGAAACCACTACTAAGGAAAAGTAGCAAGCAGAAGAGATTTGTTTAGGTCTGTTGGAAAACCATTTCAGGTGACTACCACATGAAGATCGTTGACAGAATGCCAAGAGTGTGCAAAGCATTCCCAGATAATTCCATATGGGTTCACTCATAGTTTTGATGCCTTGAGTGAGAATCTACAATGTACGTAGTCATGAAAATAAAGAAAAACATTAAATGAGAAGGTGTGTCCAAACTTTTGACTGATAATGTATGTACACAAATTTGACTTTACATCTTCCTTAAATACACACACCACTACACACTATGAAAGAATGTAAAATAAGCTGTAGAAATGAAGGTAATTGTAAACTGCTAAAAAGTTACTAGAGGAGTCCAGTGTATGGATAGCTACTATGAGGGAGAACTGGGTGTCAGTGAAAAAGGGTAGCCAAATGTTTTCTAAAATCTAAAATGTCCCTGCCATCTCTAAATTTAGCATTATCTCCACTAGCTCTCAACCGCCAGTGTCATCTTCTGTGGAGTTTCTTTTGTCATTCTCTCTTAAGAGCTTAAAGTCATTATCATTCTCATCACAGATGTGATGTTCTGTCTGAAGTACAAACTGTTCTATTAGAGAACTAATTTAACAGAAGAAATACTTTTAGCATTTATCTCTCTGCCTCTAACAGGGTTTTGATGGTTTGTGATACATTAATTCTTGTTAGGGTACATACATACATACATCTACATCCAGTGGATGGCTCAATATAATTGAATACAATCTGTAAAACCTAGTGATCAATACAAATCTCATAAATGCCTCAAATTTTGCATTTAAAAGTTGTGTTTCACACTGATTCCTGTTAAGGAATTATTCGTTTTCTACTAATAATTCAGAGACATGATAGGTTTCTAAAGCAGGTCACTAGAGTAGGCAGGCGAAATACTCACCAGTATGATCAACTGTGGCATGCAGAATAAAACAGTGACAAGTTAGAGCCCCTGTTTTCATATATTTAATCAATAGCTCAGGATGTTGTAATTAGATCACAGTTAAGATTCTTGGCTTAGACAGTCCCCTTACGTTTAATATAATCATAGCATACCACTAGCCTGGGGTGGGCTATTGTTCTTATGAAATACTTACTAAATATGGCAATATGAACATTATAACACAATCCGCTTAAAGCACATTCATGCATGGTCAAAAAGCATCCACAAAACATTGTTCTCCCAAGCAATATATGCTCTCAGAGGACATAAATCAAGTTAGCAAGGTAAGGCTAGCTAGTTAGTTGTAAGTTAGGTACACTGTATAAAACCTGGTGTTGGTTATTTCTTAACATTAATTAACATGAAGCTAGACATTTCTCAGTCAAACCAGTCTTGGGAGTTTGGATGTCTAAACTGATGTAATCTATATCACATACTGTTTTGCTAGATAAGTGCAATTCATCAATATTATCAGGCAGCTAACACTTCCAAGCAGAAAGCCATCCCAATGTGGGCACTCATTTAATGTCTACACATTAAAATTCACATGCAGAAACACATGACTTTGTTCTGGTGAGTGGCACCAACTTGAAAAGTGCTATATAAATAAACATTACTTACAGTGCATTTGACACACTGCAAGTACCTTTTGGGTGGCTTTGGGTGCCTCCGTTAACAACACTAGAGATGGGGGGGTCGAGATACCCCGCTGTTACAGGATGGGAGGCGAGGTACACCCTGGACAGGTTGCTAGTCTGTCACAGGGCCAACAACACTTATAGAACCATTCACATTCATATTCACACATATAGACAATTTAGAATCACCAATGCAAACTCCATACAGAAAGGCCCCAGCCAGGTGGGGGTCAAATCTACCATCTCACTGTGAAGCAGCAGTGCTAACCACTGTGCCACCATGCTTTACATAACACATCAATTAATATGGTTCCTTACATATACGTATATTATTATTATTATTATTGACAAGATTTGTCATGTTTAACTGCTTTAAAAGGAGTATGTGTGCCTAATAAAATTGACAGTGAGTGTATAATTAAATTTCTTTAGTAAGTAATATGATTATTGATTATTCTTTCCACCTATAATACCTATAATAACGAGACTTCTATGTTGATGTCATACTTGGGTTGGGCTGTAGCAGGACCTCAGTCTGTCTGTAGATTTTCTCGGTCCAGTGTTTGGTGCAGTCTGCCCGGCTGATCAGGTTCTCAAACTGAGCGTCCAACTCGGTCTTCTCTGCTTGGCCCAACTTCTCCTCTGTGAACTGAGGCGTCATAGCGCAAACAACACACATCTCACAGGTGAACGACGGTACTCGAACACATCTGCGTCTGTCTGCTCTGAGATGGAATCAGTTTTTACACACATACATGCGAATAAAAAAATAAAACAAAGCAGTAATATTAAGAAAAGTGACGTCACGAAGGAGTCCGGTTAATGATCTGCTCGTGCTTAATCGTTGTCACTTCCCTGTCACCCTTAATCCAAATGGGAAAAAAACCCGTTTATATTTGTACTATATTTGTGCCTCTTTTAACTTGAGAAATAATTAATATTAGCTACGCTAGCTTGCCAGAGATAGCACTTAGTCAGTCCTATGTTGAACTGCGCCGCTGGCCCAAACTACGAGCAAGGCACAGCTGAATATCTTATCAATTTCACCTGCTTTAGATGCTGATATGCAGCGTCACGTTAGACATAGCGATATACCGCAAAGTCATATACGACTGTACCAAATTGTTATTAACGCTAGTAACAACTGACTGCCAAAGTGAAAGGATGCGACAGCAAAAGCCACAACACTTTTCCGCTCGCGGCACTCACGAGCGCTTTATTACCTGGACAGCCCGTGTCAAAAACAGTCCAGCACCCGAGGCTAATTTCTTCACGCTGAAATCCATTTCGTTTATTTATGATTTAAAACACTCGAGGGAGAGCTCTCTCAACACTATCCACTAGATGTTGTGGCACACGCCAAAGTCACGTGACCTTACCTTACGTCAGACGCATCATTTTACGGAAATAGGAAAAGCATTAAATTATAGCAGTATGATATTTTTATAATTTAACAACAATACAACATGGCAAGACAGCAACAGTAACTTGAAATCTGATCGTAATCAGATCTTAAATTTCAGTACGACTGCGATATAGAAATTGAACATAGCCGGTGGTATAAGCTTTCATACCAGCAGA
Organism: Aulonocara stuartgranti; assembly: GCF_965226115.1. Classification (NCBI taxonomy): domain Eukaryota; kingdom Metazoa; phylum Chordata; class Actinopteri; order Cichliformes; family Cichlidae; genus Aulonocara; species Aulonocara stuartgranti. The sequence goes on from NC_138948.1 coordinate 29,930,781, forward strand.
TGTCGCCATTTTTATTGTTGACAATGCCGCAAAAATGACGCTGAACCAACAGTCTTCTAAACGAAGGCTAAAACCTCACAACAAAATTAAGAAAGAAAAATGCCTCGGCATGTGTCTGCATTCCTCTGACTCTGGCATTAATTTACTTGCCTCTGTTCCACATTTTGGTGTAAAGGACATATACAGTTTTCATACCACATGAAATAACTCTGTCTTATACTTTTTAAAAAAAAATATATTAACTCTTTACAATACCTTTATTATTGATTGAACTCCTTTAACAAAAGAATGTATCCAAATACAGGATAAATAAACTATCTTTTGTTCTTAAATAGCAATTCCCCACTTTGGCACCTAAATACACCGTGACGCTCAGAGATGACGTAAGGACGCTATAAGCGTCGAGTCTCAGGGCTGGCACACATGTGAGTTTTGTTTGTTACGTGTTTCTCTGCGGTTATTCGGCATTAAACTAAACTAAAAGTTACTTTAAATGTTCATATACAAAGAATGTGTATATGAACGTTAGGAATACGGTATACGAATATGCTATAAATCTCTGACTGGTGACATTTTGGCTCTTGTGAGGCTGCAGCCAGTTATTCATAGCTTGCTAGCTAGCGACCAAAACATTTTGTTACGTTAATTAAATTTAACTAAAAATGCTTAAGATGTCGTGCACTAGTTTACTGTCTTTTAACAACTGAGTCGTAACAGGATATATTTTGGAATTTGTAGCAACCCGTGGGATAACGGTATGCACATCAGGTATTCATGGCTTGGAAGTCGAAGACCCGCAGTCTACAGGTGTTCGACACGGAGTTGAGCGCTGACGCGGTGGAGTGGTGTCCTGTTTCACCCAACCACAGCATCCTGGCCTGCGGCACGTATCAGCTACAGAAAGGGGTGAGATTACATCCCATTACCTGTCATGGGAATAGAATTGTATACAAATTTCTTTATACCCTTCCTTCGCTTAAAATTATGAGAATTTGGTCCCGTGTACATTGTCCACCTGTTTTGGCGGTGTTTGGATCACCGGATTGGATTGCTAAAAGAGGTTTGTGGCTAAAATGCTTATCTCCAGCGCTGGCTGTAAGCATTTAGACCAGATTAGTAATAAGTAAAGAAGCCAGAGAACTCTGACCACTATGTTAATTGGTTTGTTAAAAAAACAACAAAAAAAAAGTGATGGCTTGTACAATTGATGTCAGCTGACAAGTATAATATATAAAGCTTCAGTGTTTTACTTTGAATCATTAGTAGTTAGTATATTTTACCATTTAAGTCAAGTCAGGAATAGATATTAATGTGGGCTGTGATTTATTTATTTTTTAAATGGTGGGGTTATAGATTTACCCAGTGTCTGGGCAGAAGTTCCAGTTGTTCACTTACATGGACCTAAAATCTTTACATTTTTTGTATATGTATACAGTTCCAGTATTTGGTTCTCATATTAAACATGGACAACATTTTAAATAATGAGGTCAGTGTATGTACAAGTAATCCTAGTCTTCAGACTGGGACTTGGTTTGAGTCAGTTTTCTTTTTCCAGTCATGGCTCTGTAAGCTATAGCTCTGACTGTGAGTGCAGAAGAATTGTGTGAAAGTAAGCTTAAAAACAGGATGGTTTTAAAGGCAGAGGCGTTAAGGAACTTATTTCAGACTAGGGCTAAACTGCACCATAAGATAAATATGAGCAAAATAAAGGGTTAGTACATGCTAACAGTAAACCTTACTCCAAACTAGGAGATATTGATATTTAAAAAAAAATCCGGTATTAATAGATTGGCCCTTGCTCCCCTTAAATAAAATGTTTGTTGCAGTCTTTCCTAATTACCTTAAGCATGTTCTCTAAGAAATTAAAACGCTTTCATATTACGTCAGACAACTTTTTCATAGTTTTCATGTGACATCACATCTATTCAATTTAGGTAAAAACCCTACAGTATTGGAGAGAAAACCCCCTAGAACAATCCCCTATAAGTAAGCACTATATGATGGTGGCAAAGAAAAAAACCTTTTTAACAGGAAGAAACCTCTGACAGAAGCAGCCTCAGGGAGAGGCAGCTGTGAAAGGAAGCAGAAGAGAAAAAGGAAAGATGAGGGCAGACTGTGGGAGAGAGAAGATACAATTTAATGACATGTGGCAGTGGCATATAAAACGTGTGCGGGTTGAAAAGAAGTGAGTTGAGAAGAAATCCTCAGAGTATCACAGGAAGCTCCCCCCGATCCAGCCCTACCTGATATGCTTTATCAAAACGGAAAGTTTTATGTTCAGTTTTTAGAGCAGAGGGTGTCTGTCTCCTGAATCCAAACTGGGAACTGGTTCCAAAGGTGAGGGGCGGGGTCGTATTTAAATATGACAGGGCCTTATTAGTTAGTATGTAAGGAGAAGGATTGTAATGCAAGGTATTCCTCTATTGCCTGCTAACTCTTTTTTTTTTTTTTTTTAAAGTTGGTTTCCTCCTCTTGCTCTAGTGCTAGCTGGTAATTAAAGCAGACTCACTCAGAAGCCGCTCGGTTTGCTTACAAATGCTGTATAGGCGTATGGCATTACCAGCACACGGACTTAACTTTGTTATACAGGCACACTGGCCCAGATCACAGCAGCTAATTTAAACTCTCCCTGGAAATCATTTTTGATTACATTTATGTCATCTAACTTAAAAAAAAATTACACTGCTGCCCCAGAGTGCTGCATACATTTTATTAATAAAGACTTGGTAGCCGAATGAAGCAACCAGTGGAGTTAATGAGGACCCACTTTGATGTCTGCTCTGTGTCACTCTGCTCTCATGTTGCAGGGAGGGGAAGAAGATGCCACCCCGAGCAGGATCGGTCGTCTCTACCTTTTTGAATTTCGGCACGAGGGACCGATGTGCCCCCCTCTCACAGAGCTGCAGCGCATGGACACCGCAGCCATTTTAGATTTGAAATGGTAAGAAAACAGATTTGGTCAGTGTAGCTTCGGTTATTTCCCTCATATTCATTGTTATGCGTGTTCATAGGTGCCACGTGCCTGTGTCAGACAGAGCAGTGCTGGGGATGGCAACAGCTACCGGGGAGCTGCAGCTGTACACACTGTCTCGCAGTCAGGTGAGAAATGTGGCATCAAAAGATTTAGACAGTGGCATGTGGGGCCTGTATTATGAAGACATCTCAGCATACCCAGAACATTTTTCCATTATCTGGATTCACTTAACCCCATCATTGGTAGTCAGGATAAAAAGTTACACAAAACTGGTTGTCAGCTCACTAAAGTAACCGAGGCTTTCCTGATCTAACGACAGAAACATGAAAGGGGCAGCAAAATCTGTCCAATCACAGTATAACTTTTCTTTATTTTTTACATATTTATTGACTTTTATAAATGTAGATATGGCATTATTTATGGTTAATATCAGCTGATTTATTGGCCCCAAGATCAGTCGAGTTTATGATTTTGGTGTTTCATTAATTTTGCCTGTATTTAACAGTTACTAAGTTTAGCACACTAAAATACGCATTAAGGCCTTGATTGCCGTGTAACGGCCACAGACAGCTTGAGCTGCAGTGCATGAGCGCAGCAGCTATTTTAGATTCAGGCTACAGGAAGGCTGCTGTTTTTATGCCTCACCTCTAACTGTGCATTCATTTGTTGTTTTGTGTTGATGTTGTGGTGTGCACTCATGAATGTGTGTATCCAGTAGGAGGGTAGCCACAGTCTGCAGTCTCTCAGTAGTCTGGAGGTTGGAGCAGAGCGGCTGGCTCTGTCATTAGACTGGTCCACTGGAAGACTGGACAGGTCAGCTTATTGGAGACGCTACTACCTCCATAAAAGAGCCAATGTCACATGTTGTGCAAATATCATTCATGTTAATACCTCACCCTGTCGTGTCAGCAGCAGTGACGTGCGGATTGTGTGCAGTGACTCTGCAGGCTGCATCAGCGTGCTCTCTCTGGCTGAAGGTGCTTTAACAACACTGTCTCAGTGGAAAGCCCATGACTTTGAGGCCTGGATCTCTGCCTTCTCTTATTGGGACACACAGCTTGTGTACTCTGGTAACATATATCCTGTCACTCTTAAAAATTAATGTGTTAATTGTTGCAAGCAAAGAAAAGCGTATTCTAGAATCTTACGTATCATTTGCATAAATCCAAATAACTGTATTTTTCAGTAAGAACAGGAAACCCATCATAGCAGGTAGGTTTGAATAGCTTTTTTTGTTTTAAAAACTCTGTTTTGTATTTACTTGGATTGGCTCTGTGATTTAAAAATAAAATATTCTTTGATCTAAAACATTTTTTGTTTAGTCCATCTTTTTCTGCAAACAAAATAACGGTTAAATACTAATTAGGATTTAATTAATAATTGGTGAGTGGCATCTTATTTGCTGAAATCAGTCAGTAAAACTGATATACAACTGTCATGTGAAAAATAAAGTAAGTACATCCTATTTCAGTTCTGAGGTTTCACATATGAATCCTTTTCAGCTTCTAATATGATAAAATTATTACCTCAGATGAGCAACACATGCCATTATTTATGTATTTGAAACTAAGCCAAAATCCAGAAGCAGTGAGTAAAACCTTAAGTGCACCTCATGATTCAGAAGATTGTAGAACCAATTTTAGCAACTGTAGCTTGAAGTAATAATTTTCTGTGTGACTTCATTAGTCTCTGACATTATTGTGGATGCATCTTGCCCTCATTCTGCTTTACAGCTTTACTGCAGTTTATTGACGTTTGTGGGTACAGCTGTCTTAAAGTCCAGGTTTCTTTGGGTTGAGGTTCTTTGCGCAATTGCAACGTCTGTTGTATGACAGCATTTGGTCCAGAGTTTTAGCTGTTTGACTCCTCTGTGTTCTTTGGTATACAGAGGAGTTCATGGTCAAGGTTCCCAGGTTCTGTGCCTGCAAAATAATCTCAAATCATCATCCCTCCACCACCACAGCTCCACGACAGATGGTATGAGTTGGTGTTTCACCTTGACCAAATGCTATTAAGCTGCTTCAGTATGAGATGGTATTTGTACTACTATGCAATGTTTGGTCTTCACCAAATATGGCACTGTGCATTATAGCAAAATCTCTCCAATTTGGTCTTGTATGTCCAAAGGTCATTGTTCCTGAAGTGTTGTGGTTTCCTCAGATGCAACTTCATAAACCTAAGCTATATTGCGGTGTGTATTTGTTTTTGGTTTTCTTTGCCCTTTCAAATGAGACAATGTTGTTCAGTCTGATTGTACTGTCAAGAAGTTTAACATTTAACATGCTAAGTGAAGCCTACATATTCTGAAATGTAGCGATTTTCGGAGTTTCACTCGGCATTGCACAGTCTGACTTTGGGGTCAATTTGCTGGGATCGCCACTGTTTGGAAGATTCGTATTTGTCTTCAGTGTTTTCCACTTGTGACTAATTATTCTCACTGTAGAGTGATGGATTTGAAATTGTTTGGAAATGGCCTTATAACCCTTCCAAGTTTAATCAATAGCAACAATTGCTCCTCTAAGTTCATTGTTTACGGCTTTCCTGCTGGGCCTTGTGCTAACACACGAGTGCTCCGGACCAGAAAACTGTCAAGCCGATAATCAGTATTTGATTATCGGCTCCTGGCTGATGATTGCTGATAATTAACAGCCTGAGTAGCAGCCAATTAATTCCCGTGGAAGCATATTGTCCTTGGTTTTTCACACATCCCTTCTGCATTTTGGTTTATTGTTAAATAAATGACACAGTGTAATATGCCATGTGTTGTTTATCTGATGTTGTACTTACCTATTGTAACCTCTCCTAAGAAGCAGATGATATTTTTTGTCCTTGTATATAAAACCTTAGATTTCAGATATGGTGTACTTTATTTTTTTTATCATGACTTTAAATCATACATATGTGCCACCAATTTGTGTGCCTTACACGGGTAGTTTGTGAGCTCACATTGATGCTGCCTCTAAATCGGCCATCTAAATATTCTCCTGTGCTGTGTCATGTGTTGTTTTCTCACCAGGTGGTGATGACTGTAAACTGAAAGGTTGGGATTTAAGGATCGGTCCCTCCAGCCCCACTTTCATAAGTAAAAGGTGAGGTTGATAGTGTATCAGTTTTCATGTATATATTCCATTTTGACAGTGTGCAGACACAAATTTATGTTGTTTTCTTTCAAAGGCACTCGATGGGTGTGTGCAGTATTCACAGCAACCCTCATCGGGAGCACATTCTGGCTACAGGCAGGTAAATATCCTGATGTTGAGCTGTTGTTGTGTAAGAGTTGTATACTTGTTGCTCCTCTCACGCACTTCTCCTTCCACAGTTACGATGAGCAGGTTTTGCTGTGGGATGGCCGAAACATGCGGCAGCCCCTGAGTGAGACTCCATTGGGTGGTGGAGTGTGGAGACTGAAGTGGCATCCCAGCCATCAGCACCTGCTGCTGGCAGCCTGCATGCATAATGACTTCCACATCCTTCACTGTCAGCAGGCTCTAGGTGTGTTTGAATAAGTGATAAACAATAAAATGGTCGCTCTGAATTAGACCAGCTTTAGGCCTGTGAAAACACAGTTTTCACCTCACACTTTGTGGTGATTCTGTCTCTCCCATTGGACTGACAGCCTGCGTGGGCTCTTGCCTAGTTTAGCTGGTTTGGACTCCAGAGACCGGTCTAGTTTCAGCTTCTTAAATATGAGAATTGTTTGACAATTGTCTAATTATAATTGATCTTAGCCGTCTTTTTAGCTTCTCAGAGCGGAAAGGTAGCTTAATGAACTCATCATTACTATTTATAGATACTGCACAATTTGAAGAAATTAAGCAACAGAGCATATACCTTTTTGCTTTTTTTATAGGCTCTTTAAAAACGATGGACTAGAGTCCAGGCCTGAAAAGGCAAACCATGTAGCATTTTAAACCTGCATTCTTTCTAATGGCCAGCAGGGAGCCACTCCTTGTCGTGAAAAGAAGTCTGACTCTATAAAAATGTATGGGAAAATGAGCATACTGCTCTATAAATCTGTTGCCTCACGAAATGCTTTCCTGATGACATTCTCTGTGTCCTCAATTTCTCAAATCAAACATGGACACATGTCCATGTTTGCCAAGGGGTGTGTAACACACACAAAAAAAACTGTCTGAAACAGATGGATGCCAAACACGCCAAAATGGTGTTTGTGTTTGATAGGAAAGATTCTGTGAATGGTGCTGGCAGTGTAAATAGCTTTGAATGGTGAAAGGCTTCCTTCTCTACCTGAAACATCAGTAGACCTCACATATTGTACAAATGGTTGTTTTTACCAGGAGAAATCTGTGGGGGGTTTTAATAACTTACTGTTTGTTTACTTACAGAGGGCAGTGCAGGAGCATGCCCCATTGTAACCTCATACATCCTCCACAGTTCCTTGGCATATGGAGCAGACTGGTCCAGGCTGTCCCTGGAGGACCATACTGCCTGTTCCCCGCCTGCCACAGAACCAAAGGAAAGCCCTGCAGAGAACCGAGGACACTTAAGGATTCAATATGAATCTCCCACTGCCAGCTTTGACACTTCCCTGGAGGACGATGCTGGTCGATACATCCCAGAGGGAATTGCAGCACCTCAGACCTCCCCTGCTCCAGTTCCCACCCTCAACCCTGATGAGGATGCTCCCTCACTGTCCTGCCTGCTGGCCAGCTGCTCATTCTATGACCACATGCTCCACGTGTGGCGCTGGGACTGGATGCCAGACCAGGCTTTACAGGAGTCATAGCAATGTTGACACTATTGAAATCTAAATGTATAGCCTGACTACAGCAAGAGCATGTCATGCTGTTATTCCAGTCACTGTTTTTATCATGAAGATTCCTATACTTTGGAATGACTTATCACATTATATGCAATTAGCAAGACCCTCTATTTTCATAGTGACACTGATTTTTTTTTTTTAATATAAACTTGTATTTAAGCAAAAAAAAAAAAAGAAGTTTATAATCCTCATACTCGTGTGTACTGTAGCTACAAGCGCAATACAACCATTCACCTACACATGTTCTTTGTTTGGTTTTTTTTCTTCTTTAGCCCAGACCAGCTGCAGGGTCGTGTGAGGTGGTTGTTGTGGGGCTAAAATAGGGTCAAGATGCCCACTTGGCAAGCTGCATCCCTAAAGTTGAATCAAAAAACATAGCAGCTAATTGTTAATGTTAAGGAGCAGGACAAAATATCAGAAATGCACCCATAAAAATTATAACAGGCCATGTTGTTTGTCAGGTGACTCTCCCCTTGAAGGGAGAATTCTGTTTGTTAGCACTTAGCAGTGTAGCATCCAGTTTTCAAGATATTATTTTGGTGGTTTAAATCAAGTTGATTTAATTTTGGTGATATTCAGGTTAAGATCACACCACATGCGACAATCAGTAATAATTTTATATTAAGTGAGAACACAAATATAATACTGCACAAACCTGTTCAAGAGGTTCGGTTCAGTTTAGTGACTCCAGTTAGCACATGTGAGCCCTAACCCACTGCAATCGGCTACAGCTGCCTTCATCTGAACTAAAGCGGCCACCCTTAGAAGTTACTCGTCTCAATGTAGAGATATAATGAACCTACCTACAGAACAAAACTATTTGTACCAGACTATAATTATGCTTTTTAATGTTGTTTATTGTAATATGAGTCTGAGGATTGATTCACTTTTAGCCGGTCTCAAGTGGACATTAGAGTACAGGTAAGTGCAATTTTAGGTACTTAATGGCCTGAAAAATAAAGCAAACTATTATGTGGTAACTGAATAATTACCACTGTGTTTAACTTTGAAATATGTCACATGTAGCTAGTCTGCATATACCCTTGAACAAGATCACCAGTCCCTTAGTGAAGACTCATAACTTAAAAAAAAACAGGAGCTCAAACCATTATAATGAATATCTGACAGTTGTGCAGTATTAATCATGCTTTTTGTTTTATTTTTCCAGGTCATCAAATAACAAAACCTGTAAGACAAGGCCTTTTTCCTGAACAGTTTATGTAGTAGTTGATTTTCTAGAAGGGGCCCTCATCAGTTGATCTGCAGCTTTCAGTCCCCAGTGAATCAGCGAGTCTTTGGAAATCCATCATTAACGTACATAATTCTTTGGATAGAGCTTGAAGAGCTTCCCCTCCTGTGTGGGCTCAAATCCATACTTCACTAGCTGGTCTTTGCTGAAAGTGCCTGCTTCCAAGTCCTGTTTGATCTGAGGAGCCACAACTTCATCGAACAGACTCTGTGCTGTGAGTGGAGGTTCTGTTCCTTTCGGGGCACGGTATGAGACATATGGTCTGAGTTTGAATCCCTCCAAAGGAGGCACCACAAACTCCGGAATCATGGCCCGAATGGCTAGAAACTTGGAGCTGGGGAGATTCCGTCCAGCGGGCCTGGCGCCCCTGCCTTTATTATGAGTCCTTGATCCACGCTTGCTCGTGAACTCAGACATCCTGTCAGCACCTCGCACCAGCCCCCTCATCAGCGTGGATAACACACCCATGCTGGCACAGCCTTCCTACAGGACAGAAGAGAGTAAAAACAAAAGCGTTGATTTTAATAAAGAGTGGGTATACACCACCTCATGAAATAGCCAAATACACTGCCAGGGAAGATGGACAAAATCCTGTTAGAATATTGACGATCAATACACAAAAATTACTTTCATTTTTCACTTGGTAGTCAGGTAACAGTGATGCTTTACTGTTCAGACTGCACTCTGGGTTAGGATTAGGGTCAACATGCGTTACATTACAGTTTAGTAAGAAACCTTAAGTGCTGATTTCTGTAACTTGTTCACTGGTTAGCTTGCTAACTAGCAAACAACTTAAATGATAGCTAAATGTAATGCTGCTTTCGAGCTCATAATTAATTTCAGATAAAATTCTGGATATTATTTGAATTTTCGATGAACTGCAGATTCAGAAATTGTTACATTCATATTTATATATCTATAAAATATTCGACTTCACTCACCTTCACCACACCGTCAGCCCAACGCTATCGAGCTGCTTCACTATCTAACAAACTGTTTGGTGATTGGACGACATTAGGCACCATCTACCAATCAAAATACGAGATGCTTGTTTCGCTGCCAGTGATTGGAGGTACGTCATTTAAGACAACTACGCAGAGCCCATGAGTGGAGAAACAGCCCTTCAAAATAAAAGCTGTGTGCTCAAGGGCTGCATGCTTCGAAGGATGCAACCCACACAGCTAAATATTTCATAAACATGTTAGCATATAAGAAGATTTTAAAAAAAATTGTCCGTGTTCAAATGAACTATGGGTATAATTTCTATTATAAAAGCTATTGTTTTTCATTCGACATCTTTAAAAAAAAATCGTATATTCTATTCGGTGTTGCTGTAGCCTTTTGTTAAGAGAGGTTTTATTTTGATAGGTATGACAGGACATTTAGATTGCTTTTTCCAAAGAACTGGAAAGCACGTAAACGTAAAAACTTTGGCATAAGAAAGGTACATGGCAACATTCTTTGCTTGACTTTAGTCTAAAAAGGTAAGCTAGAGATTGTATCTTGCGGTTTCTCACCGAGGGACTCTGTCACCGCAGACCTACTAGTTTAGTGTTTCTTTTCCACTCCATTGTCCTCTTGGGTAACGGAACAGAGCTACACACACATGCAAAAATGAGAATTACAACTTTACAGTTAAAGTTAAATGTGATATTAAAGGTAAGGTTGGAACTGTAGGTAGACGCTGTTTCCATATTACGTTGGAATCCCGTCAACCAGGATCAGCCTCGTTATGATCCGTGTTGTATTTGGATCTTTTATATGATGACAAGCAAATAAGCGAGAAGTAAGTTTAGTAAACAAAGTGAAAACGTTGTCTTTCCCCATGTCGAGCTTTGTACTAATTCAGATATAGATACGCATGCGGCAGGGTTGCAGTGTGTCAGCGCGGGAGGGAGTGTCTGGTTACCAACAGTCAGTGAGAGCTGGAGGTGATCTTTAACCCAGATTTCTGCTCTGTGACCTCGTTTCGATCAGCTGGAGAGAACAAAGATTTAATTAGTAAAGAGTCACATGAAAGGTTGGGCTTTGCAAAGTTTTCAAACATTGTTTTAGGGTGGCATTTTCTTTCTTTCTTTTGAAAATAGGCATGGAAGACAATGATGAAGAGGAGCTCTGCAATAAGTCCAGTAATCCAGTAAGTCATTTGTTAAACTTCAGTGTCTAAGTCTTATGTCCTTAAAGCTACGTAAAAAAAAAAAATCCCTCTGCTAATTGAATGATCATTTACACTGCAGAGTTGCAGCACCTCATTACAGGGAGTGCAGAATTATTAGGCAAGTTGTATTTTTAAGGAATAATTTTATTATTGAACAACAACCATGTTCTCAATGAACCCAAATAACTCATTAATATGAAAGCTGAATGTTTTTGGAAGTAGTTTTTAGTTTGTTTTTAGTTTTAGCTATTTTAGGGGGATATCTGTGTGTGCAGGTGACTATTACTGTGCATAATTATTAGGCAACTTAACAAAAAACAAATCTATACCCATTTCAATTATTTATTTTTACCAGTGAAACCAATATAACATCTCCACATTCACAAATATACATTTCTGACATTCAAAAACAAAACAAAAACAAATCAGCGACCAATATAGCCACCTTTCTTTGCAAGGACACTCAAAAGCCTGCCATCCATGGATTCTGTCAGTGTTTTGATCTGTTCACCATCAACATTGCGTGCAGCAGCAACCACAGCCTCCTAGACACTGTTCAGAGAGGTGTACTGTTATCCTTCCTTGTAAATCTCACATTTGATGATGGACCACAGGTTCTCAATGGGGTTCAGATCAGGTGAACAAGGTGGCCATGTCATTAGTTTTTCTTCTTTTATACCCTTTCTTGCCAGCCACGCTGTGGAGTACTTGGACGCGTGTGATGGAGCATTGTCCAGCATGAAAATCATATTTTTCTTGAAGGATGCAGACTTCTTCCTGTACCACTGCTTGAAGAAGGTGTCTTCCAGAAACTGGCAGTAGGACTGGGAGTTGAGCTTGACTCCATCCTCAACCCGAAAAGGCCCCACAAGCTCATCTTTGATGATACCAGCCCAAACCAGTACTCCACCTCCACCTTGCTGGCGTCTGAGTCGGACTGGAGCTCTCTGCCCTTTACCAATCCAGCCACGGGCCCATCCATCTGGCCCATCAAGACTCACTCTCATTTCATCAGTCCATAAAACCTTAGAAAAATCAGTCTTGAGATATTCCTTGGCCCAGTCTTGACGTTTCAGCTTGTGTGTCTTGTTCAGTGGTGGTCGTCTTTCAGCCTTTCTTACCTTGGCTATGTCTCTGCGTATTACACACCTTGTGCTTTTGGGCACTCCAGTGACGTTGCAGCTCTGAAATATGGCCAAACTGGTGGCAAGTGGCATTTTGGCAGCTGCACGCTTGACTTTTCTCAGTTCATGGGCAGTTATTTTGCGCCTTGGTTTTTCCACACGCTTCTTGCGACCCTGTTGACTATTTTGAATGAAACGTTTGATTGTTCGATGATCACGCTTCAGAAGCTTTGCAATTTTGAGACTGCTGCATCCCTCTGCAAGATATCTCACTATTTTTGACTTTTCTGAGCCCGTCAAGTCCTTCTTTTGACCCATTTTGCCAAAGGAAAGGGCGTTGCCTAATAATTATGCACACCTGATATAGGGTGTTGATGTCATTAGACCACACCCCTTCTCATTACAGAGATGCACATCACCTAATATGCTTAATTGGTAGTAGGCTTTCGAGCCTATACAGCTTGGAGTAAGACAACATGCACGAAGAGGATGATGTGGACAAAATACTCATTTGCCTAATAATTCTGCACTCCCTGTATAAAGACTTAGTGTAGCTGTTCACCTCAGTCAGATCAGAATATTTTATTAACCCCAGGAGAAAATAGTTTTGTTGTAGATGCTCAATTAAAATACAAGTATGAAAGATGGAGCATGTAAATCTTCTATATAAATAATAAGGCCCTCAAAGAGTAATGTTGAATAAAATATTACAAAGTAAGTGATGCATGTACAAGAAAGAAGTAAACAAGATATTGTAAACAAGATATTACAAGTGAATATAATCCCGGAGGAGTTGTAAAGATTAAACCCACAGATAGACCCATAAAGAGTTTAATTTCCACAGGTAGGAATGATTTGGCATTCTGTGGTGCATCGTGTTCAAATGGCTTACTTGAGTCAGAAGATAAAAAGAACTAAGGGGCATAAGATAAGAGAAAATATTAGATGTACCATAAGGTGAGGATGATTTTGAGCCGTGATTCATGCAAACATGCTCTAGTAGTAGAACATGTAATCAGTAAAAGAAACCGTTTATGTCTTTCCCCCCATAAAGACAACATTAATGACAGAGTTTTGACACCTCAGTATATATAAATAAAGTTCTGGTTTGATGACTACCAGTATGTTAGTTTATGAGTTTTTCCAAGGGCAACTACATAGTCAAAGATCACCCTCACTAACATCTGATGCACACCAAGTCATTTTGTTCTATAAGAAGGCCTGAAATATGACAGAAAAGAGCTTCAAGGCTTACTCCTAGTCTGCTTTCATTGAGTAAGAAGAAGTTAAGGGGTTGTTACATGGAAACAAGAAAGCAAATAAAAAAATAATTTCAGTCTGAAGAAAGTTAATGGGGGATGACTTAAAACAATTTGTTTTAGAGGTTGAACTGTAGGGCTGTACAAAGGATCAGCATAGAGTAATTAAGAATTCAAATCAATATTTATTTATATAGCACATATTAAAACAACAGTGTTGACCATAGTGCTTCACAGTCAGTAAAAACATGAGACAATTAAAACAAACAATAAAACAGGACGACAAACAATAGGTAACAACACAATAAGCTAGAACAGCCAACTAGTTAGAATCAAAGGCCAAAGTAAAAAGATAAGTTTTAAGACGTGATTTAAAAGACTGAATAGACTCGGCAGTACGAATATGAACAGGGAGGTAATTATAACTTTGAGTACATAAAATAAGTCTAATAGACCCCAGGAATAAAAACACGGAGCTGGAAATTAACAGATATTTTCCACTGTGGCTCTCAATTACAACTAATATATTATAGAATATTGTGCAATGCTTTATCAGACTGTTAGATCTTTTGTGTGAAAACAGACTGTATTTTAATCTTGTCTTGACTGTTCCCAAACCTGATTCTTTTCTGAATGCACAGCCTGGCTCACCTTCAGCTGTGAGTCATTTCATTTCCTTTGTGTTGTCTCTGATGTTTCATAAGCTGGTTCCGCTGGATAGGCTTAAGGCCACGATGGAACTTTTTGTGGAGGAACGGACAGAAGCCAATATGGTAAACAGTGGAAGTTGGCTTGTGTGCCTTTATATACTAAACGATATATAACAAAAAACTGAAAGGAAACAAAAGAAAGAATTAAGTAAATTCATGCAAATAGTGACTAAGTGTGAATGCTTTCTGTTATTACTGTATGTTTAAATATTATTTATATTCCTTTAAAGGTACTCATTGTATTCAGAATAAGTTAAATTTAGAAGAATTTCCACCAGCAGGGGTGGTGTTTTACTTTCTGGTAAAAGACCACTCCTGCTAGTGGAAATTGTCCACCCATGTAATAAGAAAAGGCAGTATTTAGCCTGACACATATTCTGTTTAACAGACAAAAGCTACAACCTATTGATCCTTCAATACATAGATATATACATCTGTAGATTGATGTAGTGATCTGTTGATAGAGAGATCTATAACTATCAGGTGATAAGAAGCCAGCTGAATGGTAGAAAAAGATCCAAGCCAATGCATTCACCCTGTCGGTCATTAGAGATACCCAGCTGGAATAATAAGCTGGTCACAGGAGGAGATAGATGCCACCGAGGTCTTCACATGTATTCTAGCACCCTAAGGCTCTATGAGCAACAGAAAGAGGGAGGGTGAGGGTTAAGGAGTGTCAGAGCCACAATCCAAGATGAAACACGGAGCATCTGCGAATACATCCCTCTGAATGGGATGTTCCATTGACAGAGAGAGGAAGTGGCAGACATCAAGAAATCCTACCAGTGGCCAGAAATGGGCGGACTAAAGAAAAGGATAGAGGTTTTTTATCATGGCAGCACAAGAACAGGCACTAAGCATCAGATCAATAGAGGCAGGACTCTATTACAGCTGACAGGTTCTAGACTGCAAAGGTGCCATGGAACTGATCAACACAGAGCAGCAGGATGCAAGGTGCAAGCTGAGACCGCAAACACCAAGGCACAACCAGTTGGCTAGAATCTGGAACATCTGTACCACATATGGACAAGAAGTCCCCAAGTCCAGATGGGAGACACCACTAAAGGTGGTTGAGAACAGTGGAGCTAAGGTCCTGTGGGACTTCCAGTTCAGGACAGACTAGCAGGCGCTGGCACAGTGGGGTTTGACAAGGAACAGCACCATCTTGTGGTAAAAGTTGGTCTTGCATGAAAGTATGGTTTGGTCCTATTTTAACTTAAGCTGTTTATTTTCTCATTACAACACAGGCAAGCTTTTTAAATACTCTGTTGACAGCCTTAGTTGAAGGTTTGAATATACAAGGAGTACTTTTAAAATGTGTTTTAGCTTTTACTTTTTTAGGTACACAAATGTGCAAGTGAAAGTGTTTTGATGTTGGGTATGCTGTTTTTTTTTTTTTTATTTCTTCCAGTGGACAGCTGTACTGATCGGAGCAGTGATGGTGATGTCTGTCGTTGGAGTTGTTGTGTTCCTCCTTTACAGACGATACAAACTATCAAGTCAGTTCTCTGCAGGCTGCACACCCCAAACCCATGCTGTTTCAGTGTAACTAAAAATATTCAGTGATGAACAAGTTGCAGAGCTCAGAGTCATAAACCTTATAGTTTAAGTATAAGAGTTTTCTAGTCTACCATTGATATGACTGTTTTAGCTGATGTTTGTTGTTAAAGTATTACTGCAGGGTGAGGTTTAAATGCAAAAATAGCTTATAAAACGTTTTGAATGTAAACTATTAGATACTAAATACTATTTGTACTACTATTTCTGTCTTGGTTAGTTACATTAAACAGGTGCAACTGAAACAAAGAGGTGGACAAACTGTCCATAAGTTAATGTAATTCAAGTCAATGATGGTATGTCTTCAGCCCTGATTTAAAATACATAAATAACTTAATTAAACAGAGTTGCAGTAAAAATGTGACAGTAAGGTGACCTTTAGCAGATAGCCTGAGACTATTGGACAGTGCTTATTGAAGGAGCAGTGTTTTATAAATCAACAGTTACATTGCAGAGTTAGATTTCCTGCTCTGTGCTGAGCACAGACAGATCTTACAGAGGTTTTGTGGTTCTTTTAGAGGAGGAGGCTGGGGTCCCCCACTACCGTTTTAGGAAGCGAGACAAAGTGATGTTCTACGGCCGAAAGATCATGAGAAAGGTAAGTTATTTCTTGATGCACACTTTGAGGGCACCATCACCCCCAGCAGGCGCCCTTCTGTTGTGTGTGTTTTATAAACCATGTGTCCACAGTCTTTGTTGTCTGTTATCATATTTTGTTTTTCTTTTATTAATCAAGCTAAAGATGATGGCAAGAAACAAACTTATTCAGGAATCTTGATGACTCATTTGAATGCTATTTTTGTATACTTCACTGCATGATCACTAATAGTTTGCAGAAGTCTTTACTGAGTGACAAATGTTAGCTGAGGTTGCACTGACCATTTTTTGAGTAATTGATGATACTTAAAAAAACTGAAAATTTTACAGAGAAAAACAAAACCTCAATGCAGGTCTGCAACGTCATGTATATGCTGTACAAGTTACAGAGAACCTCAATCTCTTATAAGCAATCATTTAGTGAAACAGAAGAGACCTTGGGCAAAACCATACACTGTATATAAAAGATGGACATAGCCACCATTATGTTACTTACCCAATTCAGGACTCTGCATTTCAAGGCCTCACCATTAGTGTTTTGGCCACCATAGTGTGAGGCTTTTCAGAGCTAAAAGTGACTGTAATTGTACAAGAGTGTGGAGCACTAACTTATCAGCTAACATGTGTATTCCAAAAATACCCGAAGTTCACCCACTAAAACTGAAGCACAAACTTGCTGAGTCGTCTGTAGGCACCAACAGGACAAACAGAGTCAAGATGTTCAGTTTAGTGACTCAGGCTCTGCTAGTTACTAAAGCATTTTAACACAAGGGTTTATGGGGAATAGTCATAGACAGGAGAACAGACAGTATAGTCAACCAGTCATCCATTGGTTTGTCATATTCAGTTTTGAATCCTGGGAGTAAGAGTTTTTGCTGTCACCATCTTGCTGTCTTGAAATTTAACCCTTTAAAACCGGTCAGAGCGTGTCCGCATCGTTTTGCGTAACTATTTTTAAATCCACATAGAACCGGAACCACGTAAGTTAGCACAATGATTTTTTTTTGGCATATGAAACTGTAGTAGTTGTACTTACATCTTATGCCATCAGCTTGCCCTAGGTCACGGTTTCCTTCCACATATAGCTTTTGTAAAATATACTTTACAGTATATAAAAATTGGTGTATCTCAAAAATAGAACTATGAAGACACTCAAAATAAATTTCCTGTGATGGGAAACTATTTTGTGTAACTTTTTTGACAAGCAATAATGGCTTATAAATGCTGAAAAAATTAGTGTGCTGGAATTTAGCTGGTGCTAACAGCCTTGTCATTAGGCATGGCTGCTAGAGAGAATCATATACCTTACAGTATCTATATCTATCTATACTGGCACGTGTATTATCATCAGAATGCCTTCTGTGTAGCATCATGTTTCTCTTTCTTGCTGTTGCAGGTTCAGACACTTTCCTCGGTGCCTGCTTCCAACTCAAACTCAGCCGTGCGGCAGCGAGTGAGGAAGAGGACTAAAGTTCTTTCTATAGCTCGCAAGTGAGCCCCTGTATAAACAGAAGAAGAAACATAGTGTAAAAAAAAAAGCAAAACAGCAACAAAGTGTGATAAGTGTGTCTGTTTTAGGATCCTGCGCATTCGTAGGGAGCCCCCGACCCTGCAGCCCAAGGAGCCTCCTCCCTGCCTGCTGGAGGCTGACCTCACTGAGTTTGACGTGCAGAACTCCCATTTACCCTCTGAAGTGCTGTACATGCTGAAAAATGTCAGGTCAGTACTCTTGATACATAATGGGCCTCATTCAGCACCAAACTCAGAAAGTAAAGTGATTCACAGAGTGCTAATGAGTGTTAATGTCAAATTAATAATTTGAATAATTCACTCAATTTTTATATTTATATTTCAATGAGTGAGCCTGGTGTCCATGCAATTCCGTCTTGGGGACCTTCAAATGCAACTTAGTGTTATCTGTAAACCAGAAAAGAATGACTGTGGTTTCGCAATCAGTATTAGGCATATTCATTCTTTGATATGTAGCATGATTATTCCAGCTAGCAGTAACAGAACTATGCCGTGCGCACACAGGGTGCTCGGGCACTTCGAGAAACCTCTGTTTTTGGAGCTGTGTCGTCACATGGTGCTGATCCAGCTGCACCAAGGAGAGGGACTCTTCCGACCCGGTGACACTGATGACAGCATTTACGTGGTTCAAGATGGCCGCCTGGAGCTGTGCGTCCACGAGAATGTAAGCACCCGTGCAGCTTCATACAGTTAAATGAGCTGAATATAAAGGGCTAGTATTGATTCGGGGGGCACATTCTTTTTGATTATTAACACTCCAGATGAGTACCAGTGCTTCTTTCTGTTAGGTCAAAATGATTGATCACGCCAGCTTGAAAAAAAGGAATTCAATTGAATGGAATATTTTCTTTCTCTCTTTGTAAAGCCTAGAGATGGTTGTGCTGGAAACTACCAGTAGATCAGCAGTTTCTGAAATCGTCAGACCAGCCCATCTATCACCAACAACCATGCCATGTTCAAAGTTATTTAAATCACCTTCCCTCCCCATTCTGTTGCTCAGCTTCACCAGGATGTCTTGACTGGCTCGGTTCTTGTGTGCTGTTTTTCTGTTCTGATGTTCTGTTCTCACTGTGTTTATTACTGCAGGATGGCACCGATGCCGTAGTGAAGGAGGTGTTACCTGGAGACAGTGTTCACAGTTTGCTCAGCATCCTGGACATCATCACTGTATGTGTGCGGTCCCTCTCTCTCTTCATATATCTCTCACTGCACTGCTAATTGAGGAATTCTTTTTGCATTTTCTGTATTAGCGATTTCTTGGTTTCATAAAGCATTTTACTGCGAAACATCTCCTCTGATCTGCATCATTTAATTTTCAGGGTTACCCAGCACCTTATAAAACAGTATCTGCGAGAGCTGCAGTTCCCTCAGCTGTCCTGCGTCTTCCAGCTGCAGCTTTTCAGTCAGTGTTTGAGAAGTATCCAGAAACTCTGGTTCGTGTCATCCAGGTAAAGTGTCCACAGAAAAAAATGAATCATATTATTTATTAGCTGGGCTGCAAATACTGTATGTATGCTCTCCACGAGTAAATAGCATTCAGCAAAGCACAGGGCGATGATTAAACTGAATCCACCCTGTACAGCTAAAAAGAACAAACACATTTTCTCTGTCACCTTTCCTTCTTGTCCTGTAGATCATAATGGTGCGGCTTCAGAGAGTGACATTTCTTGCCTTACACAACTACCTTGGCCTTACCACTGAGCTCTTCAACCCGGTAGTGCTCTTTCATTTACCAGTACTCCAGACTGTAACCTGTGACATGAATAGTGCAAAACTGTTTTTGATTGGATAATTTCTCCTCGCACTCTTGTGTTGTTGCCTTCTTTTATTAACTCATCATTTTTTCCAGTTATGAAACACTGTCTCAAAACAGAGAGTAGTGCTTACATATAAAGACACTGAGTAAATTCTGTCTGGTGATCCGCAAACAGGTCGTTTGGTAGGACTGGTACTGTACAGTACTACCATTGGTAAAGACAAAAGTCCACAGGACACATTTAACCAAGTAATCTTGCTAACAGAAGTACTTTGTGCTTTCTGCTCTTGTCATGTGAGCCTTATCTTTGTTTCTGCCATTCTTTTCTGTTGCAAAAGCTTTTTATGTTTGTTTTTTCAAAGTGTTTTCTTCAGAGCACATATTTAGTTGTCCTGCAAGGTGTGAGTTATCATTGATAGTGATAAGTACCCTAATGATATCAGCATATAACAATTGTTCTCCATAATCTCAAGAGACCCCTGATTTTTCTTCGAGGCTGCTAAGTTACCGACCTAGAGTTTAGATTTTGGGAATACTATCAGAATATCTGAATTTTGACTTTTTTAAAAAAAAATTTTTTTACCCAAGACCTATGTCTTCATCCAAAACATAGGGGTGGTTTTAAGGTTGGTTGGTCAGCTGCAGACTCCTAGAGGTAGCCTAATCTGTAGTATTAGAAACATGGTTTTGGGCTTTTGAAAAGTTTTTTCTCAAAGTCAGAGTTTAAGTTTGATTCTTACTAATATTGATTTAAGATTTCAGATCATTTAAGAAAATTCTTGCATTAAAAGGTGACTTTTTTGATTAACTTGTGTTTATCAGGAGAGCCAAGCGATCTCCTTGGTGTCTGTGGCAAACGTTCTGTGTGAGACTCATCCACACAAAGGTTTCCGCAGGCAGCAGTCTCACTCTGATGATCTGGGCTCTGAAAAAGCTGACACGGGTCAGAAATAACAGCATTTTCTCAATATGTTCACTATGAGACGTAAGCGATGTGCATCAAGTAAAACTGCTCATGTTATCTGTTTTTTGATGTAGCAGAAAAGTCCAGCCTCTCTTCCATGTCCACATCAAAAACCAAGAGATCCCGCTCCCTCTCCAACCCGATTACTGTTACAGGTATACATACATGCAGTGTCACTGTACACACACATATATGTATACTTCTAAAAAAGTTAGGGAATTGTTGGCTTTTTTGACAGTGCCATGATAAGCGTTTATTGTTTTGCATATTTGTCAAATTTAAACATTTCAGGTCATCAAACAAATGTTAATATTAGACATATCTATCGATTGATCGATAGATAAATAATACAAATACAGGTAAATACAAAATGATGATATACTGTATACAGTGCTGCTGACTTTAACTGAGGATACAGTCAGGAGAATACTTTAAGGCTCTCCTTAATTTGGGTTTCGGTCAGTTTGGGTTTAAACCAGTCTCTGTTCAAACTTGTGGCTTAACCTCGTAGGACCTTCACATATGTGGACATCACATTTTGGGTTATTTAGACTAAAATACTCTTGCTCTACAAGGGCCTGATATCCACTTACGAAGACATTATACTGCTACTGTTCTATCGAAATTTTAAACAATTTGTGTTTTGCAGGGGAAATGTCACCTGACTTCAACAGTACATACGTTCCAGGTGCCAAAGAGGAGACGGTGCCTCATAGTCCTGTCAAGGTCTCTGCATAGAAACTATCTTTGTTACACTTTCAGGGAATTGCTGGTTTATGTTGAACATTGGGCATACAGGGCATCTAACTGTGCACCCATCACACCATATATGCACATACACAGTTACTAGAATGAGTGTGGATCTCACACACATTGTGTTTTTTTGTCTTTACCTCCTCAGTCTATTCTAAAGAAGAGTGTGACAGTGCAGCAAACTCCATCTGCTGTGTACCATTACAGTGATGCAGGAGGAGGAAGTGTCTACCATAATAAAGTCAATGCCATTTTCCAAGCTGCTAAAAAGGATTTGCTGCAGGTCATCCAATTACAGGTAGCTTACAATGAAAAACCAAAGGTCAACTGAAAACAAATGAGGAGATCGTGTTTTTAGCAACAGTAAAATTCAAAAATATAAACTTTATTAATCCCACAGTGGTTGTATATTTGAGTCCTGGCTACTTCTGAGACTGTCCTCTGTGTGGTTTTTTTGCACATGTCAGGACCCCAGTCTGCTGGATGGGAGGGTGAATCTTCGCCAGCTCAAAGCTGGATCTGTTGTAGGCCACCAGGGAGACCAGGTCAGTTTAATGACAACGGACAAGAATCCTCATCCTCCTCTTGCTCCTCCTTGTGCTTCTTCTCCTTCGTCTCCTTCGGTTTCTTCTTCTTCTGCTTGCTTTGGATTACCAATGATTATTGTAATTGGAGCAAAGTAATATTCTTACATTTAACTGGCTATTAGTCTCAGTAGCTCAGTTTAATAAAACAAATGCAGGTCTTAAAGGTTCTCTGTCACATCTGTTTTCTTTCTTTTCTTGACGTTTACTGTTCCTCGTTTAATCAGGGTACTTGTGGATATTAAAAACTGGGCTGATCAAACACATCAGCTGATACTGATATAAGAATGTGTTGCTCAGTTTTAAAGAGGATATGTTTTAAACCATGGGAGAGTCAGCAGAAACAAATGAGCATCAGGCTGCTGAAACTGCAGGAAAATCCAGCACTATCACCTTTTTGGTTTCATGCCACTGACTGGTGAAAAGTCACAAGACCTCATTTTCTTCTCTACATGTTTTTCAGGACGTGAGTGTGGCCTTTGTCATCTCAGGGCTGCTCCATGTCTATCAGCGTATGATAGACCGCGAAGAGGAGACCCTGCTTTTTGTTACTCACCCCGGGGAGTTGGTGGGTCACCTGGCTGTCCTCACAGGGGAACCCCTCATCTTCACAGTGCGAGCGCACCGAGACTGCACCTACCTCTCCATTTCCAAGGCCCATTTCTATGAGTATGGCCGAGCACATGCACAAGCAGTCAGCTGTTTGCTTGCCTCAGTGTCACAGCCAGGCTTCAAATACATCTTAATTTTAAACTTTGCAGGATTATGCGCGAGGAGCCCAGGGTGGTGCTGAATGTGGCTCACACTGTGGTGAAGAGGATGTCGCCATTTGTTAGACAGATCGACTTTGCCCTGGACTGGATGGCTGTGGAGGCTGGACGTGCCGTCTACAGGTACTTTTACTAAAACTGTTAATGTGCAGGCAACATAAACTGCAATTACTTTCGATTCAAAAAACTTCCTTAATCTATGGAAACACTTTTAAGTTTAATTATTAATTGTGATGGAGTCAAAACACCTAAAAATTTGCCTTCACATTCCCATTCAGTCCACTTGCACTTGTCCATCTGCAGTGTGCGCTAAATGTCATCCAGTGTAAACAAAGCAGCCAATGAAGTTGAATTTCATTTTGAGAAATAGAGCATGAATTTCCATGATGTTCTCACATGCAAGGTGTCATAACAGCTCCGAAAATAGCAGCAGAACTAAAAGCAGATGACTATTTGTTCTTATCCTCCTGCTGCTAAACTAATTTCCCCTTGTGGGACAATAAAGAAATTGAATTGAATTGAAGTGGGAAATTTAAGTAAATGGCCTGTATTTATATAGCGCTTTTCTAGTCCCTAAGGACCCCAAAGCGCTTTACATATCCAGTCATCCACCCATTCACGCACACATTCACACACTGGTGATGGCAAGCTACATTGTAGCCACAGCCACCCTGGGGCGCACTGACAGAGGCGAGGCTGCCGGACACTGGCGCCACCAGGCCCTCTGACCACCACCAGTAGGCAACGGGTGAAGTGTCTTGCCCAAGGACACAACGACCGAGACTGTCCAAGCTGGGGCTCGAACCGGCAACCTTCCGATTACAAGGCGAACTCCCAACTCTTGAGCCACGATCGCCCCATAAAGTGGGAACTTTATGATCACAGCTTATAAATGTGTGATTTATATTGATGGACTTTTTTTCTTACATGATTGCCTGTTTGCTTTTAGACAGGGAGACAAGTCAGACAGCACCTTCATCGTCCTCAGTGGCCGACTGCGCTCTGTCATTGCAAAGGATGATGGGAAAAAAGAGCTTGCCGGGGAGTATGGCCGCGGAGATCTAATTGGTGTGGTGAGTTGTTAGAATTGTGACCTCCTGTTTAAGTTTGAGAGAAAGTTTTAGAAAAAACGAAAGACGTGGAAAAACAATATTTTGTACCATAACATCTCTTTCATGATTGAACAGGTTGAGGCCCTGACCCACATGAACCGAGCCACCACAGTCCATGCTGTTAGGGACTCAGAGCTGGCCAAGCTCCCTGAAGGAGCTCTGAACTCGATCAAGAGGAGATATCCCCAGGTTGTCACTAGGCTGATTCATCTGCTGGGGCAGAAGATTCTGGGCAACATGCAACAGGTCACTGGACCCCTGGCTGGTAATCTTTTACTGTTTTTACTTTGTGTGTTTTGTGGTTTAGGTCCACTTAGACAAGGTTCACTGTAAAACAGTACAAAGTTGTCCTGACTGATCCCTTTATTCTACAGAGGTGAAACAGTAGAGTTACAAAGGAATCAGTGCTGAGGTGAACTGATCGATCTTTTTACTGTTTCTGTAGTTTCTCCTCTTTGACTTTCAACTATCAAACATCAGAAATTTGTGGTGTAGGTGGTCGTGGGTGGAGTTTTAAGTCTTGATTATAAATTTTTAGATAAATTTTTGGAGAATATTGGCTTTGACCATTAAATTTCTTTGCTGTGGCATCAGTTTGCATAGTGTGTGAGTGTGTCTGAGAATTGTGCTAGCCTGTGTCACATGCTAGAAGCATGAGCGTTTGAAACCCTGGAATTCATATTGGAAACACTATGAACAATGTACAGAAGATTATATTGCATATGTGAAATATCTAATGGCAGAAACTCTTCAGCTCGTAGTTTAGGTCTCCACACGCCTACCAGCAAGTGGGATGCTGGCAACCCAGTCTCCAACCTGTCCACTGTGGCCATCCTGCCTGTGTCCGAGGAGGTTCCACTCACTGCATTCACTCTGGAGCTACAGCATGCGCTCTGTGGCATTGGTACACACACACACACACACACACACACACACACACACACACACACCATTAAAACAGATGAAGGGAGTAATACTGATTATTCCAGTATTACTGATATGGGATACTATTAGCTATTAAAAAGGGGGGCATACTGTTAAGTTTAAACAACTTAATGCAAGTCTTTCTACAGGTCCCACTTTACTCCTGACCAGTGACAACATAAAACAGCGCCTGGGTTCTGCTGCTCTGGACAGGTAGATCACGGAAATAAATACAGCTGTAGTTGAAATTGACTTCTGCAGTTTTTCATAGGTTGATCTAACTCTAATGCAGTGACATGCTTCTACCTCATCTCTACCTCAAGTGTCCACGAGTACCGCCTGTCCAGTTGGCTTGGCCAGCAGGAAGACATCCATCGCATCGTCCTCTACCAGTCTGATCCCAGCCTCACACCATGGACCCAGCGCTGCATCCGCCAGGCTGACTGCATCATCATTGTGGGACTGGGTGAGCAGGAGCCCACAGTGGGCGAGGTCAGTGTAAATATTACCTTATTTTGTAGAGTTTGAGAAGAATGTGAGTTAAAGCTGCAGGAGATGTTACTATTCCACAGCCAGCCAATTACAACAGCTTTTCATTCGCTTTTCTTTCCAAGCTCCTTAGATAATGCTTGTGTTGAATTTCAAGAGAAATCAGAGGGAAATTCTTTATTTGGGAAACATCTCCTGGGTACATAGATACCATATAGAAGTTGTAGAAACCACATCTGTTTGTGACACTTAAATACAAGTCTGTGTTAAAGGTGTTTATTGCATTCATAACGACCTGAGTGAAAGCTCTCTGCTCATGTTCTGCATGTGTAGTTGGAGCGAATGTTGGAGAGTAGTGCAGTCCGAGCCCAGAAGCAACTCGTGCTGCTTCACAGAGAGGACGGCCCACCGCCCAGAGGGACGGCAGAGTGGCTCAACATGCGAAGCTGGATCTCCAGACACCATCATCTGTGTTGCCCCCGCAGGGTGTTCTCCAGGAGGAGTCTACCCAAGCTGGTACAGACTACAGAGTCTTCACTAACCACTGACCTGGTTAGCAAATGCCTACATCTCTTTTCTGTGTCTGTGACTGCTTTTTTCAGAGGGAGTTATACCAGCGTGTGTTTGAAAAATGTCCAGATCGTCATTCTGACTTCTCCCGCCTGGCCAGGATCTTGACCGGAAACAGTATCGCCCTGGTGCTAGGTGGAGGGGGCGCAAGGTAGTTCTGCTGCTTGGGAACATATTTATTGATTAACCACTTAAAAAGGCTTTGTTCAGCTAACTGAAGTTTTGCACTTTTGCGCTTAGATCCGTGAAAATATAAATGTCTAAATTAGTGCCAGCCGCTGGTCTCAACCTCTTGCTTACAACCCCTACCCACTCTCCTTACTTCAACAAGAAAACCCCACTCACTCACAAATTCACCTGCTACATGGAAGGACACATGGCGTATGTCCACACTGCCAAAATGTTTGTTTGATGTAGCAGAAGAGGCGAATACAGAAAGATAGTGAGGAAAAAAAAATCACAGTATACCGAACGTGTGGATTTATTTATTTAGTTTGCTCAGTTTTTCTTTCTTAGTTTGATTGTTTTTGCCCTAACTCATCTGATAAGTAAATGAAAATATAGACATTTGGTTAGCAAGGTGCTGATACGTTTTTACAGGTGGACATAAGACCATATTGATATTTTGTTGATTACCATATGAGCCTTCCTCAGGTTGGGAATATCTGCGCCAGAGTTTTGGGTACACCTTACTGTTACTGCTACATTAGGATTTGAATACATCTGACGCCTGAGTTATTCTTACTGAAATATTAGATCAGCAGAACAGTTCTTTTTTTGTGTGTTTTTCTTGTTGTGTAATGACTGTTTCTTTTTTCACCGCTCTGGCTTATCCTGGAGCTCTGGCAAGGTAGGGACCTAAGACACCCGATGATCACATGACTACAGCAGTAATGCTTTTACATGTGACCTATTATTGAATCTGTAGATTCAGTCTTAGCCATAGGTATTTGCTGTGTGTCATCTATGTAAGCACTTGTGGTTACATTTAGTACTTTTACTGCATCAGAACTGGCAGTTCAACTGAACCCTGGGAACTATTTTTTCTTCCGAAATGATTTGCAAATTCTTGCACCAGTGTATTGCTAACACCCTGACAAATATGTTGTATATTGAAATTAATTCAACATAAGCATAGCAGTTGTTGTGAGAACAGCATTTGTAGGACACAACCAACAAGCATTTGTGATATATAATCACACGGTCTTGATGCTGATGCGAGATGAAAGTAAAAGGCATGAAAGTAACCCATTTGCTTACTTAAAAATGAGCTATCCAAGTTGCTTCCTGCCAAAACTGATGAGCACTGCTATCTTTCTGGCTCTATTTAAAATCATCTGAAATATTTTTATATCAGCACTTAAACATGCCCAGTAAATTGCCAGCTGTGTCCTATTTTGGTAGCTTCACCAACATGAATAGGCAGTTTCTGCTTTATTAGCTAAAACTCGATATTTTGTGCCTATTAGTGTAAATATTTTTATATAAAGTCTAAATATGAAACTAAATAAAATATCTATTTGAGCAAGATATTATGAATATTTATGGTACATTTTATTAGTAGATTGTGTTTCCTAGCACTTTCTTTATTCTAGCTTTAGCCAAGAAGAAGCTAACAATTAATGTTTCATTAATATTTTTTATAATAAAGCTGTATTTGCAGATACATTTAAACCAGTAAGTAAAAAAACATCCACATGATAATGTAATTGTGCAGTGACACATAATACATCCTGCCTCAAGTCTCCCATCATCACCAATTAAATATAAATTTTATTAAATGCAACGTGATTGTTTAAGGCTGCACTGTCTCCTTGGACTTTACATTCAGTCACTGCGTGCAGGACTTGGGTAGAACTCCTTGTGCACATATTGGTATATGTCTGAAAAGGAAAAGAAATCGTCTAAATGAATGTGTTTCAGAGGCTGCTCTCAGGTGGGCATCCTGCGGGCACTCAACGAGGCGGGGATCCCTGTGGACATGGTGGGTGGCACCTCCATTGGCTCGTTCATGGGAGCACTGTATGCTGAGGAGAAGAGCATCAGTCGAATGAGGGTCCGGGCACACGAGTGGGCCATGGTGTGTGCATGACACACTCTGCTGACACCTGCACTGATATTTTTAAAGAGTTTCACCTCCCTGAAGTTTCACTAGTTTCACTTCCAGATTTCTTTAGACCCAAGTGAAAAGCTGAATTGTTCTTTATCAACCATGGTGTGTTTTTCTTCACTTCCCTTTTTTAAAACTTTCTTCTTCAGGGTATGACTTCATACTTTAAGAAGATCTTGGATCTGACATACCCAGTTACCTCCATGTTTTCTGGAGCCTCCTTCAACTCCAGCATTAGCTCAGTCTTCAAGAACAAACAGATAGAGGTAAGGAGAGTAGCGTTTCAAACACCAGCAGCTTGCATCATGTGCATGTAACACATTTCTTGCAAAGTCACAGCTCACGTGCCTTTCTGTGTTATGTTTTTTTTCTGTTTCCAACCTCTCCACTGCCAGGACCTGTGGTTACCGTATTTCAACATTACAACAGATATCACAGCTTCCGCTATGAGAGTTCATACTGACGGTGTGGGAAACCTCGTTTTTCCTCTAGTACTAGAAGCACTCTGACCATTTAAGGAGCTCCACTCTTTCCTCAGCTCTTTAAGAAGGAGCTGAGGAAAAAGAAGGGAAAATATTAATTTAATTGTGAGATGTTTTGTATTTAACCTAATCATTAATTTGTGGACAGTGTTTTCACACACTTCATACTTGTGACTGTACGATTGTCCTACATGATTAGGTTCGTTGTGGCGTTATGTCCGGGCCAGCATGTCTCTGTCAGGTTACCTGCCACCGCTTTGTGATCCCAAAGATGGACATCTGCTCATGGATGGAGGTTACATCAACAACCTACCTGGTGAGAAACACTGAGAGGGTAGTAAGCTTTTCTACTCGCGCTGTGTACGAGTTGAAGTAAACTGAGGTGATCGCTGTTTGACTCACAAGAATAGTTATGTTAAGGTCCTCTGTATTTGTAAGGTAAAGGATCCACACTAATAATAACAGAGAAAACCCTTAAAGTCAGACAGTCTCTATGAGCAAGCACTTGGTGACAGTGGGAAGGAAAAACTCCCTTTTTAACAGGAAGAAACCTCACATCAGAACATTAGGCTCAAGGAGGGGCGGGCATCAGTCAGACCAGTTGGGGGTGAGAGGAGGGAGACAGGACAAAAGACACTCTGTGGGGGAGAGCCAGAGATTATTAATAACTAACAATTAAATGAAAAGTGGTGTGTAAACACATAGTGAGGGGAAAAACAGTGAGAGAAGAAGAAGCCCTCTGTGCATCATGGGAAGCCCCTAGCAGCCTAAACCTGTTGCAGCATAACCTTGAATCCATAAGGAAGGATTAAAGGTCACCTGATCTACCCTTAACTATGAGCTTTATCAAACCCCCCTCCCCAAAAAACAACATCTTGAATGACTTAATTTACATTCATAGTAAACATGACCAAACTTTCTAATAATGAGATCCGCATATGATTTCTGTAAACATGTTTATCATATTGTTAGCTCTGTATGATGCCTCTGAGCACAGACAGCCTTAACATCTGAAACACACAGCCCTGTTTGTGAGCACAGAAGCCCCTCCCACTTGATGTTTCTGTCTTCCTTTTATGAACAACAGCTGATTGGAAGAAAGCTGACTTCGAGAGAGAAGAGCTAAAAGTGCTTATTTCATAGTGAGGATGGTCATTCAGAATATATAAGCAGTCATTCAAATATGGCTATGATGCAAGCAGATGCAGACCACCGTTTAACAACAGATATTAAGAAGACGAAAGTGGGGTGTCGTGAGACAGCATGCTTATCTGCAAACTGCAGAGATGTGCAAAGCCAAAGAAAGTAATATTAGCTTATCAGTGGGCGTATATGATTGGCAGATACACAAAGAAGAATAGAAACAAACATTTTTGACTATATTTATTAGCTGAAAGAGGAAACTGGTTATCAGAATGTGTCTCTCATGATATCTAGCTGACGTGGCTCGCTCCATGGGTGCCAAGGTTGTGATCGCAATCGATGTTGGAAGTCGAGATGAGACCAATCTGACCAACTACGGTGATTATCTGAATGGCTGGTGGTTGCTGTGGAAGCGGTTCAATCCACTGGCTGAGAAAGTCAAGGTGCTTTGATTTTACCACAGCCTGACGTCAACTGTGGGCAGAATGACGGCCACTAAACACTCTTTGTTCTGCCATCATAGCCCTGTCAGACTGAACAAACTTTCCCTCCAGGTCCTGAACATGGCAGAGATCCAAACACGGCTTGCTTACGTCTGCTGCGTGCGGCAGCTGGAGCTGGTCAAAGACAGCGACTACTGCGAGTACATCCGACCGCCTATCGACCGCTACGGCACACTGGAGTTTGGCAAGTTCGATGAGATTGCTGTGAGCTTCTCCTCTCTTCCTCCATGTTTTATTTAATTCTATTTAATCTGCTGGCCCACAAACTCACTGAGAGGTTCACTATCTGCAGGAGGTGGGGTACCAGCATGGGAAGACACTGTTTGATGTGTGGCAGCGCAGCGGTGTGGTGGACAGTATGCTTAAGGACCGACATCAGGAGGAGTTTCATAAGACCAAAACTGGTCACGTGAGTGTAAATAACAATACAAATAGATTGTTCAGCTGCGATCAAGTTCGACTCTTGTTCTTACTCTTGTTATATAAGTTTGTGTCAGATACACAGGTAACCTAACCAGGGCCCTCTACTATAAAACAGCAGCTCGCCACATTTATGACTGTAACGTTTAATAGTCCATCATAACTAACTGCAAACAGATTTACAGACGTTAAATGTTTTCTCCTGTAAAGCAATTTTAATAGTATGTTTTCAGACCCGGTTAAACCCTACCTATGATATCAGAGGTTTAATGGTGATCCTTTTCCCTTCATCCATCCATTTTTTTTAACTCTTTATCCAATTCATAGTCACGAGTGGGGCTGGAGCCTGTCACAGCTGTCACAGGGTAAAAAGCCTGCGTTGGACTAACAGGTCAATAGTCCATCGTTGGAGAGAGGCAACCATTCATGTTGACATTCAAACCTTCAGTCACTCAAGCTACTTGTTAATCACCAACTCATGCGGCTAAAGTAAAACAGTTTCTCTCTTTCAGAAACTTTTAGAAACTCAGTTTGAGCACTTTTTGAAGCACTTTGTTGTTTGGCTCCAGCAGAGGGACAAAATAAAAAAACTTTAAAGGTCTTTAATCCTTTAAGCCCTGAGCTGCGTGTCATCATTAAAACTCTGGATCTGAGTTGTTATATTGTTCTACTGCATTATTTTATTCACTGTTCATAGCTCATTAATTATGTAGTGTTTTATTCAGCATTATTATTTAATTTTCTATTTGTGAATATTTATTTACATGTGCATTTATTTTTAAATTGCTCATAATTACATTTTAGTGTATCTATAGACTAAAGTGAATGTTTATTTGCTTATATTATTTGTTTTGGTGTTTGGCTGTCGAGTACTACAGTCTTCAGTCACAGACAGTATGAATCCAGTGAAGGTGGTCTTAAAGTCTTCGCTGGAATGATGAGCTCTGTCTTTCAGGTGGTCACATGTCCAAATGCCTCCTTCACTGACCTGGCAGAGATTGTGTCGAGAATTGAACCCGTCAAGAATGCTTTAATCGAGGGTTAGTAAAATCTAAACTAGAAATCTGATTTCTTACATGAACAACGCATATTACAATCCATACTATAATTTATTATTTTAGCTTCTTTTTATCTGCTCTTCATTTAAAAGCCTGATCAATGAAAGGTTCTCCTGCCGTCTCTGATTTTGTCCGCCTAGAGGAACTCTCCGATGAGTACCAGACAGACTACGATGAAGAGGCGGTGGAAAGTGCACTGTCTGACTATGAGGCGTTCACCCCCGGTAGTGAGCACACAGAGGAGGAGGAGGAAGAGACGGCAGATACTGCTGAAACTGTGTGTATTAAATCAAGCTTTACATGAACTTTGTCAATATTTGGCTTGTTTGGACCTCCAAAACACTCAAAAATTAGAAAAATAAAAAGTTACATGTAAAAAAATCTTTTAACAGGATGAAGACGTTCCAGTCAGAGTTCGGCGCCGATTGAAGAACCCCCTGCAAAGTGCTCCTCTGTGATTTCTTGTCAGGTGTGCTATGACTGGAGCACAGTGCTCACTCTCCAGTGCAGTGTTGGCTGTGGTCCAGTGAGCAGCGACATAACACGCTTACTGAACACTTCAGTAAGGTACAGTCGATGCTGCCTTCAGACAGTCACAAGTTGCTGTCGTGGTCTCCTTCGGGCTGATGCGATGCTCTCCTACTGTCGGAGCACCTGTAAAGTTAGGCAGTTTGGCAGAATAGAAGTTTTAATAATGAAATGAATACATCTTAAAAAAACAAGAAACAGTGTGTTTTGTTTTAGCTTGTTTTATCGTCACAGCCTCTGACAGTGTAATTGCACCACCAGTCTTCAAAACCTAATACTTGATAAACACCGAGCCCTTTCTGGGACAGTTCTCTTTCACCTTGCTGCTTCCGGCCGTGATGTTCTGATCCATACAGTCCTATACAGTATTCTGTTTTATACACATTCAAGTTAAAAACTGTTATGTCGTTACAGAACACTTCAAGTACAGTGTTACCCTCGTTTCCATCCAATAATAAAGGGATTTCTCCTCTTTAAGAACAGTCCGCACACACACACATGTGCCAAATGCACTCTTAACAGTGGCTGTAATAAGCTCTTTCAGACAGTGTGTGCATCATTCACATGTTGAATGTATGTTTTTTTACATGAAGGATTACAAACGTGTATGTCT
Organism: Aulonocara stuartgranti; assembly: GCF_965226115.1. Lineage (NCBI taxonomy): Eukaryota > Metazoa > Chordata > Actinopteri > Cichliformes > Cichlidae > Aulonocara > Aulonocara stuartgranti. Next base: position 29,963,501 of record NC_138948.1, read on the forward strand.
CCTTTCAGCTTGTGTTCCAGTTTCTGTCTAACTTGAATGCATAATTCAAAGTAGCTGATGATTGAATATATCATTAATGTAGCTATAGATGGTTCTGATCAACAATATCCTCACATGTCATGGCATTAAAGTTGGAAGTATTAGTGATGACTGTATTCTACTTAAGGGAGGTGCTTTCACAGATTCACTGTCACAGGAATCCCCTGGTTGGTGCTAGGTGGGATAAGGCTGTGGGCTGCTCTGCTCTGCCATCACTGATAAAGTACGTATTTGATTACATTTACACTACACACGTGTCGCCCATAGACATGCCCAAGGACTGATAGACAAATGTACTTGTGTCACGCTCCATGCGAGTTAACATGGAGGGCACAAATTGGAGGAGTGGCTGTCTTGAGAAAGCCCTGGTGTGACACGGGTGTACGACAGATTACAAAGTAACACTGTCACTGCTTGTAAAATCCTATTGAGAAAAATCCTCACATCACAACTTCCCACTGTATATGCACATGGAATTTTTTTATACTCTCTCTCACATAGTGTGTCTCTCATCAAGTGTGCCAACCAAACGTGTTTGACTATTCCAGTTTTTTTTAAAGCCATCCCACCACATTTCAGAGAAACACTGCACTTTTTAATTACTTAAAAAAACTTTTTTGTAACAAAACTATATTTTTGATATTTATCTGACAGCATAAGGTCATTACTTTCATTCTTTCTTATTTTTATAAAAACTGTTGCAGTTTTGAAAGCTTTCGGGTATCTGTTAGAAAAAGCAAATATATTGAGGGTGGTGACTGTGAGCTCTGAGACTATATTCAGAGTTTTATTAATCCATCTCTTTTTTTAATGGGCACAGACACTGAGATTTGTTTGTTCAATCAGTGCTGTGAAAGCACTGGTTCTGTGAAACAACTTGGTTTACTTCCTCCTGCTTTTAGGCACCTTTCTTCTGATTGGCTGCCCCTCTCGCTTGCATTTGGAGCAGTCTGAATCCTGAGCTTTTGGCTTAGGAATTACTTGTACATACAGTAAACCATTTGAACTTTGGACATGCCTAATATGAACATCAGCCATTTTGACAGTATGAAACTCACCCACGTTTATGTTGGGTAATTATGGTGCAACATTTGTAACTCTGCAGAGTGTCATCAGTTCCTGAATCACAGCAGAAGAGAACATGCCCATGGCTGATCCAGTCTAGCACCAACCACGCCTAATGGATCATTATTATTCCTCCTGTGCTTTCCATTTCAGAATGGTGTCTTAAAGAAGCACTATGTCTCATATTCTGTTAGTACAATTCATTGGAGAACATTTTATTATGCGTGCTGATACATACTGTTTTTATTTGCATAGTGTGTGATTTTTTTTTTCTTTTTTTTTAAGAATTAACATTGTCTCAAATTGAAAGTAGCGCATTGTGCACCTATCAGAAATGACCATTTCAGCTTGACCATCACTGACAAGCTAACTGCTGCATGCTTCATAATACATAAATATTACTAAAATACTAATGGTAAAATGATCTAAATTTTAAAAACAAGAATCTAATTTTTCTAACCAAGTATACAGCACACCATTTACCTTGTTGTGGCAGAGAAAACACAGATGTAGCTAATATCACTAACAGTGGCCATGAGACAGCCGAGTTAAATGGGATGAAGAGAACATTGATGCTATTCAGAACAGGTGTTCTTCAGTATGACTGTGCAGGTCAATGCAACTGTGCCATTAAAGGGCCTTACCTTTTTTATGCCTCCTGTCTTTACACTAACCAAACTTCAATTTTAAGGTCTGGAGTAAATGAGTTTTACTATGTAATTTGTCATGCAGTTGCAAGCAGCACTACCTGCCCTGTCTGGGAAATGAGTACCTAACATTAGCTCTGCACTATAATGGATCATTATGCAGTTTAAAGCCAAGTTTTTTAATCACTGTGGTTTATTATGTGGTGTATTAATATTTCATATCAACTGACTGTCCAAGTTTTACAAGAAAACAAAAGTTAAAGTTCCATAGAGGGAATAGTTACCATGACATTGCATGTGAATAACTGAAATCTTTGTTTTCCATTTGTTGTGATGTTTCATCCTTAAACAGAATTATGGAGAGTGATTTTGAATGTTAAATCATCAATACACTGTGTGTGTTTATTTCTTTAATCCATGGCCTGTCTGAACGCCAAAATGATGCGATGCTGCATAAGTCTGCAGATAAAATGTTGTTACTATCTCCAAAATAAAACTGGAAATATATGCTTTTTTCAGATGGTTATTGGTTCACACGACAAACTTATAAACTATAGAATTGTGTGGGCCTTCAACTTGCAGAGTTTCATCATATCAGAGAGCTGAAAAATTTGTTTCAACTCAGTTCAGTTTTTTATTTATCTCAGATATTGTATAGGATATGATGGGGCCTGATTATTCAAAACCTTTTTTGTGAGGAACAGGCTTTTAAAAGCATTTCTGGATTCAACAGGGAACCTATGAAGAGAAGCCAATATGAGAGAGACATTTTTATCTCTAGTCTCTGTTGCTATTCTCACAGTGGCGTTTTGGATTAGAGTAAGTATCCTGTTACACGCCAATTTAATTAGACTTTTTGGGCCAACTACAAAAACTCAGTTTAGCCCAAATTTAGCCATTGAAGAAGAAGAAAAAGATCATCCACCTATATCCTAAAGTCATCATATAGCTTAATAGATGAATGTAAGTGGATATTATCATGTAAAGTCACAAACTCTTCAAACTTTGTAGTAGGCATTGAGCACACTTTATGCACCAAACTGAGGATCTAACTAATGTCTGCAGATAAGGGGAAGCTATAAATAGATGCCAAAGTTTCCATGCCTGGGGAGTGTGACTGAGAAATGGGAGTTGCAACAAGATTGGCAAGAGCAAGAAAAGATTCTCATCTATAAATCTGCTGACGGGGGCATATAGAAATCCTAAAGTTACCATGTGATTATTCAGCTTTAGAGGGGAAGGGAAGTGGGAGTGTGAATGATTTGCATCTTCAGCAGAAGATGCCTCACCAACAGCTCTAAACTTGTTTGTAGATGTGACAAAGTGGCTCACTTCCTGGTGCTTGCACTGACCATTGTTTTCAGTCATGAACTCAACTACAAAACAAAAGGAAGAAAAATCATCAGAAAACAAAACTTGTTTGTTGTGTTGGAATCTAAGCAAAACACAACCACAGAGAAACATACAAATGTCAGGCAATTTCTTCCTAATAATCTGAATAATGTCACAAAAACAGATGGAAGCACTGCATGGCTCTGATGCTCTTCACTGAGGCAGGTAGAAAATGTAAAATTTAGCTTCGTGTTATGTAGTGCATTATGACTTTTTGACATATTTGAGGATTATGTTTTATTTTAGGTCTCCTTATGGGTTGTATACCTTGACTCGGGTGCTGGTAGAAGGCCCACGGCTGATATTTCATTCTGCCTAACCCTGATGAAGACAGAGTTGATACACAGTTGTCTTTTTTTAATGCTAACTTCAACTTTTATCAGAGACTGAGTGCCTCGCTTGTTTTCTGTTATTTGATTTTAATATGTTTCTCTTGAGTGTATCCAAAGGTGTTATGAAGATATCATCAAAATGTTGTTTTAAGCTCATTTTATCTTGATTTTATGAGTTTGAGAAGTTAGACTTCTCCAACACAATACAGTATAAATGGACACACAGGACACCAGCCAGAACATTTCATCCTGCACAGAATGATGAGTAGGCTGCATGCTGTGTTTGGATCTAAGATGATAAGTCAGCGGAACTGAGAACGGTAAACATGAAAATTCCTGTGGAAGCAGTGATGTAAGTAATAAAACAAGCAGCTTGCAAACTCAGAAGTGAAACTGTTTTGTGAAAGAATACTAATATACCTCATTAGAAACTTGGAAAAGAGTGAACAGGAATCAAAGGTTAATGTGGTTTAGATTAAAGTGCTGAAAGCAGCTAGCTACAGCTGAATCCATAATTTGTTGAACGTACCACCAACAAACCATCAAGATATGATAGAACTGCAGACTTCAGCTTTAATTCAAGTGATTTTACAAAGCGATTTTAGCTGGAAATGATTTAGAACCTCAGAGGCTCCAAAGTAATTAGACAATTGAGTGACGAGATGTTTCATGGCCAGGTGAGGCCTGTTCCCTTGTTACTTCATTACCAATGAAGCGTCTGTCACATATCTGCTATCTAATATCTGCAGCTGATTCAAAGTGTTGGATTTGTATGTTATAGCTTTTCACTGTAATCTTAAATATAAGAATAAAAGAGATGCAGTGGAAGTGAAGGAGGCTGTTGTTAAGTTGAACAACTAAAATACATCTATCAGCAACAATCTGATACATGCATGAAAACAGGATTATGTCCATGGTTCAGAAAAATAGCTTCACAATATTTAACCAAATCAAAAATACTTTCAGACTTTCATGTATACAATCAAGAGATGCATTGATGAATGGAGGTACAGAGAGTTTAAACAAAGTGCAATTTGAACTTGCCCAGGGAAAACTGTGGCGACAGAAAGAAGCAGCTTATAATCCAAAACAAACCACATTATAACAGAGTGCAAGTCGACAACGTCCCGAAGCATGCTGCAAAAACAATTCTTAATTTCTCAGTTTATTCTTTATTGGCCAAGTCAGTTGTCATCTCAACTCGGCAGAGCCGCTTTTCAGTAAGTGAAAATAGACCCACAAACCCACAAACAAGAAACAACTGAAAGCAGCTGCAGTAAATGCTTCATTTCCTCGTCGGAGGAAATGAAGCATTTGGTGATGTGCAGTCCTAGACTTCAGGCAGACACTGGGTGCAATTTTCAAGAATTAAAAAGAGTTTTTATATTTAAAATTCTGTTATTTTGTCTGAGGGATGACTCAATGTAAATAATTCCTAAACAGTTGATCGAGTTAAATACAGTATTTGGTTTTTGTTTACTAATGCTAAAGGAATGCTCACTATTGTTATAGCTATAATTGGATTTTTATGAGGGCGTTAATTCCCACTCCAGCCCACTCTAAACAAATTTTAACAAAGGTGAAAATGTTATTTATCTGAGTAAGAAGGTAACTGGAACATGAAATCTGGTGGTCTAAAACTGTCCCTTTCCACTGAAGGTCGCCAAATACTTGTTTGGTAGGGTGTTGGTCTTTACTTTACAATATTAAATGCTTTGAGCTGAATGCTGTTGTGATTTGGTGATATAAAAACTGAACTGAATTGAATTAGTAGTCTTATTCCAAAAGTAACTGCTGCTAGAAGTGGAGAAAAATTCATTTTGAAGTGAACAAAGGGGGTCTGAACCTGAATGACAATTCATCCAACAGAGTTCAAAATGAAAAACTAAGCACTACTGAAGAGACCCTCGCTGGTGCCTGAAGAGAAGCAAAAGGATCAAAGGCATTTCAGCCTAAACAAAAACGGTGTCTTGGTTTTACTATAGCTAAAAACTGCAAACCAGGTGCATTAAGAGGCCCTTTTTTAAAGTACATTAGTTGTTTTACTCTTAAATCCCCATTTGTGGTTGCACAGTTCCTCTTAATGGTGATGGCTAAGCTCCCCCTCCTGAATGTCACTGTTCCTGCTCCCACACAACAATGCTGTGAAGTTCATCACAGGCTTCCAAGTAATGATAAGGTAAACTTTGAATGACTAAGCGGTCATATACTTTGGCCTATATCATTAATGCATCGCTGTATTTTAGTCTACAGCTGCCCTGGTTGAGGGATTTGTCCAGTAGGCCACCGGGAAGGTGTGGTTTAGTTTCACCCTGAAAGTGAACCAGTGCTCAGTCAGCCTTACTCTGTTTGTACTATGCTTCAGTTTGCTCGTGCGTATTGATCTGTGGCACACTGGCTGTATGTGCAGCAGAAATAGAGATTAAAACTGTCTTTATTTCAACCCTGGCACACTGGTAATAAGATGAAATAAAAATGGATGATCTGATTGTGAGTCAGGAAATGACGATACTACTAAAACAAGTGTTGAAGAAACTGAATGCTTGCCTCTGATGTGTCGAGGTTTTTCATTGGCTGACAGCAGTCCTGAGAACATCTGGACATCCTGCCGTGGGCTCAGATTTTAAGAATTTTAAAAACATTTTCAGTGTTTTTGTGTCTATTATACAGAAAATGTTCTTTGTTCTTTCTCCATTCCTGTTGTTGCCATAACAAGCAACAATCTCAGGTGTTAAAAGTGACTGTGTGGCAGGGTGTGGTCTGTGGCGCAGCTGCAGGGGAGGGGTGGAACAGCGGGTTCAGGGCGTAATGTCAGGGGAGGCTAGTTGTCAGGTTATATATAACATTAGGAATGAAACAAAGGCTAGAAGAGGAGCCTGGTATCAGGAGACTGTTTAAATGAAATTTTGAGTATATAAAATAACAACAGAATGAACTGATTCTGAGGGATCAGGTGAGAACTGTTTCACATTTGATTGTTTTTACTTGGAAATACCCATGAATGTAAATATTCCCTACGAGCAAAACTTTGGTAGGGAGGCAGGGGTTCCTTTAAACATGGAGGGATTTTCCAACAAAATCAGGCTCAGGAGAGGGCAGGCATTTATTATAAATGGTAAATGTTTGGAAGGTGGGGAAGAAAGAGAAAACCTCAATAATCAGACAACTCCATGTAGGCAAGCACTTTGGCAACTGTGGCAAAGAAAAACTCCTTTTAAACAGGAAGAAATGGCCATCAGAAACAGGCTCAGGGAAGGGCAGCCATCTGAGAAATAGTAGCTAATGATTAAATGCAGAGTAGCGGCCTTTGATAAAGAAAGTAACACTCTGCAACACGACTAAATGAAACCAGGACTGCATATGCCGACAACTACCTTGGCACGTGACACATTGAGAAGGTGAGAAATGACACCAGTTAGATGTTTTAACCAGTTTGTGTTCCTCTGTGACGAACATACGGGCTTTATTATCTCTAGTTGTGCAATAAGAATATTAACAATTGATTTCACATCAGTGAGGGGTTTTGACCTCTGCAGCTGCTGACCACAGTTTCAGCTTGTATCTAAATATAAGCAGTGTGTCACAGACATGCACCTGACGTCTCTGCAGCGCTATTGGCTGTCCCTACTGCACTTTCTCAGTCATCAGTTTCTTTCCATGTTGCTAGACTTTAGGAAGAGGAAGTGAGAAGGGCTGCTGAAAGCCCCATGATGTACTCTGCAAGCTTCACAGAGCTATGAGAAGGGGAAGTACGAACAGCAGACGAGCTCGACAAGCACACGCCTGAAAACAGAGACGATAGCAGATATCATTTTCTCCAAATAGGTAAGAGTTAAACTTTATTTTGTCTTGAGATCTCGTTAAATCTTCAGAATATTGTGAAGATGTTTCTTTATCGGTCAGAAACGTGTTGATGTCAAATCTCTAAAAAATACTTGTGAGAAAGGAAAACCCCACGAAGATGAAAAAGTGAACAAAAATCTTTCAAATTTAGACCAAAATAGGCAGTCATCTAACTGAAAGTGTCTGTCATGTGTACATACTGACTTAAGTGGAAAACAAAATATAAGGGCTGTACTTTAGTAGTTTTAAATGGCTGAAGAAGAAGAAGAAGTCTCTTTTCTATTCTCAGAACAAAGATCAGTTAGAAAGAGGGCAAAATTTTGATGTTTTACACATATTTATAACACAAATACAGGAGATTTTTACTTAGAACGGGTCACCTTGTATTTTGAGGAAGTTTTGGTATTTCCACAATTAAACTGCCTGCCCTCTCATGATGTAATTTTAAACCCTCCCAAAGTATAATGCACTCATATCGTGTTGTACAGAAGAAGAATTTTGGTTTTGCTTGTAAACTGAGAGGAAACACAGGAAGTGAGATGTGTGAGCATCACTTCCCCGCTTTGTGACCGTGACGTTTTGTCTGTTTTAGCACTTACACACCCACACGCAAACGCAAGACATAAATAAGAGATGCTGCATTAAACCTTGACCACATCCAGCCCTGCTTCCGATATTTATATTCAATAAAAAAATAACGGCCTTTTCTTGTTGCAGGTCTGATCAGAGGAGTTGCAAGATGGCTCACAGCTGCCTCAAGTGTTTAAAGTACACCATGTGTGTCGCCAACTTGCTTTGCTTTGTACGTATGTCTCAGTCATCCAGCAATACATCACACATCACTGTGAAACATCCTGTCACATTCATCCACTCACTTTTCAAACCTAAACTGTCAGGTGTGACAGACGTATGAGTGTGTGAAAATTAGTTAGTATTTATAAATGCTTCAGGTGTCTACTTTGGGTTTCAAATATTCTACCAGATGGTCAGATTCTTAAAAATTAATCAGTTAAAAGGATTTACCAAAAGTTCACACAAACAAAAAACACAAAAAAGGCTCTGACAGTTTTGTTTACTCTGTGTAATTGTATTATTACTATGACGATTACGTGAGCCAATTAGAGTGGAGGCAGTTAATTTTAGAAAGCCAATGTCTGCTAATATGTGAGAAGGAAGATAGATAGATAGATAGATAGATAGATAGATAGATAGATAGATAGATAGATAGATAGATAGATAGACCTGACTCACAGGGGCCATGAAGAGAAAGTGTTAATATATTTATATTATATATTTTTTAATTCAATTTCATTTCATTAATTTTGTTCCACAGACTTGGTGGATACAAAAGAAAAGGAAAAGTCAACATTTGCCAGAAGTCTGTTGCATAACAAATAAATAAAAAGCAGAAGCACTTGAGAAAATGTACTGCCTGACACTGCTGCCTGTAGGCAAGCTCTGAAGCAGACCAGGGCCCGGTGCAGCTCACTGTACTCTGTGTAGTGTGTATTGTGGACTTGGCTTCAGTCTGTCTTCTCTTCTGTCAGATCTGCGGTGTGGCCGTTTTGGCCTTCGGCGTCATCGTGATGGTGAGTTCAAATTATGCTGCTCTCACCCCCTCACTGCCCAGCTTCAACATAGCCAACATCCTCCTGATCACCGGCATCATCATCACCTGCGTGTCCTTCCTGGGATTTCTCGGCGCACTCAAGGAGAACCGCTGTCTCCTCCTATCGGTAACACACACACAAATACTCAAAGCAGAGCACAGATTATGTGGTTTTCTGCTCCCTCTGATTACTTCATATTTTTAGGTAATTAACACTCTAGTTTTGGTACCCCCAAAGGGTATAATTTGTTTGTTTTTTTAAGCCTGTATAATTTTGATAAGGGGGGTGGGCTCTCTAACACTGCCTCTTCACTGTTGTGTACTCCAATTTTTGAATGCTACAAAAATAGCATTTATGTAACAAACGGAAATATCTAAAGAGTCAGTTCTCTGGGAAAAAAGGTAATTTAGATGTTAATCGGGACTAGTTTTTCTAGTTTTCTAGGAGGAAACACAAAGATGGGCATTTATGCGCATTCAAGTTTAAAACGTTCTCGAAATCAGACATGTTGAGCTACATGCTGTGAACTAGCAGCCGAAAATAACTTCACTATACAGTACCGTTTCATATGTTTATGTAAAGTGTTTCAGAGTAACATTCACATAAACCTTTATATTTATTTTTTACAGTTTTTCCTGATGCTCTTCCTCATGATGCTCTTGGAACTGACAGCAGCATGTCTGCTACTTGTATACGAGGGAGAAGTGTGTGACACATATGCTATACACAATATGTTCTGTTTTTAAAGCAAATGTATACATTGTATGTAATCACCAAATCCTCCGTTACTGTTCAGATTACTGAAAGAGTGAAGACCGATCTGACAAAGGGCTTGAATGATGCAAAAGGAAATTCAACACATTCAAAACAAAGTGACTGGGATAATATTCAAAAAAACGTAAGTGTGTCAGAGTGGAGATGTCATGTTGTGACACAAATGACTTTAGAAATGTGTTTATTTTTTTTGTCTGTCAAATTCATTTGTTTTAGCTTGACTGCTGTGGAATCCATAATGTAACAGATTGGGGAAACAACGTGCCAGAATCCTGCTGTATTCCTGAGGACCCCTCTTGTAAAAGTCAGAAATACAGGCAAACGGTAGGCTCATACTAATCACTGATCCTTTCAGATTCATACTTGCTTTAATGTACCATAGAGGTCAAAGGTCACATTGTTACTGCTGCAGGTAATTTCAAAATGTTTTGTGTGCAGGGTTGTTTGTCAAAGGTGACAAATTTTTTTGAGAAGAATTTCCTAACCATTGGGGTCTCTGTCATTGTCCTCTGTATGATTGAGGTAAGCTGTTAACATACTATTTTACGCAGGTGTTGCAAAGTTAATCTATGAACCTGCAGATGTACCATGTCTCAGAAATTACCATCTTCACTTCTGTATAAAAGACAACTGGATTATAAAGTGAATGAATTGGTTAATACAATGTTCTGCTCAGAAACGTGGCATCTTCCTGTTAAAATATACCTAAACTTTGTTGCCTTTGACTGTATGGTTTCATTTATAGCAGTTAACAACCATGGCCTCAGTGTGTTTTATACTATAAAGATCCTTCAATATTAGATGGAGAGAACTCTGATGATCAGATAACCCATTATGAGCAAGTACCAGGCAATGGTGGGGAGAAAGAACTTTTTGACAGGAAGAGATCTCCAGACAGTGTGCGGGAGTAACTGAATACATGGTATTCCGAATACAGTTACTTTGTTGAAATAAATGGATTACACAGCGGTCTTTTCCTGTTTCATATGTTAGGCTATGCCCTCTCTATTTTTGGTAATTCCACATTGGTGGAAACCATCTTGCAGCCCATGTTACATCTACTAGAGCCAGAAGAGCCAGTGACAGTGGCAGAGAGCCATCTGGTAAAACTGGTTGGGAGTGAAGAGAAAAAAGGAAATAAAAGATGAATGTAGCTTGCAGCTCTTGAAAATAAAATAATAAAAAGCTAATGGTCAAGTACTTTTAACCTACATTCTTCTGTCCTAATGGCCAACTCCTGCTTTGGAATAGAAGTTAGGATGTACAGAAATGTAAGAAAAATTAACTTTCAGTTCACTTCATGCTAAACATTTTCCTGATGACTTTATACTTTGCCAGTTTCACATCTTACTGTTAAGACTAGTCCCCACTAAAGTTATAAAAGTGGTTTACATGTCTGTAACCAATGACTGTCCAGCATCCCTGTATATCAGTCACATTCGCTATCTGGCAATGGCAAAATAATGTGTGACGTTAAAGCCGCTACAGCCATCCTTCATATACAGTCTATGATTGCCGCAGACCAAGGCTGTATCCCAATTCAGGGTCTGCAGCCTTAAAGGCCGCATTTTAAGGCCGATTACGTCACAGCGACGCGACGAAGACTGTCCCAATTCAAAGGCTGCTCGAAATGCGGCCCTCAAATGAGTCCTTCATTTCCCTGAATTTTAAGGACGTGGCGGTGTAGACTTCGTGGCCCAACATATCCCAGAATGCATAGCGCGGTGGTGGGTGTGGATAATTTTGGCGGAAAAAAAAACGGCGGATGAGGGGCGCCCGAAGAGTATCTTAGTAAACTAAGTGCTGAATATTATGTCACTTATTTATGTGCAAATGTTTAATAACGAAGAACATTAAAACATTACTGTTGGCCACATGTCGGCAAAGTTATGTGACATTAGTGACGTTTGTACTAACTTGGTTTTAAACCCTTTACTTTAAAATTTACGCCATTCAATAGCTGACATTAATCTTACAGAGAATGATCAAAGCTCATGTAGAAACAAACAAACAAATGAACAAACGATTTTCTCCTTCATTTCTGTCAAACAAAGCTGTATGAAACGTTTCTAGCTGTTAGTATCATGGTTGCTAGGCAACCTGGGCAGCGCAACGGAGGCTAGACCGTCCCATTTCACAAGCCTCGCACTTCCGGCCTTAGCAGTCTTTAAGTGCGCGGCCCTTGAGGATCGTTGACGCTGCGTACTTTAAGGCTGCAGACCCTGAATTGGGATACAGCCCAAGATCTGCTCCCCTCCCACTTACCAAAGTGGGCCTCCAGCTGGACAATGTCCACTGCCACACCCAAAAACACAGCTCTAGAATGGATCGGGGAAGAAAAGACCACTCTTTAGATTGCAAAAGGAATAAAAATACTTCATATAAACAAGCATAAACCCAATGAAATTTCAGTCAGCTTGAGAAGCTCAGAATAACTTTTTTTTTTTTTTTTTTTTTTTTTAAAAACAGTACAACATTGCATTTTATGTCCTTTTCCAGTTTAATTTCTATATTTCTGTTTACAGGTTTTGGGAATGTGCTTTGCCATGACACTGTTCTGCCACATTAGCAGATCTGGACTGGGCTACAAGTTCTGAATACCTTCAAACATGATCTTCCCATTTTACAGTAAATATCACTGTAAAGTTCTTTAGGAACTAGAGGGAAAGTTTCTGGAAAAACTTCCTTAAAATGAGAAAACTATTTTTCTAAACTCTTGCTTAAAGCTTAAACCTGTTTATGTACCTGAATATAAAGTATAACTGTAAATTCTGGCACCTTTGACCTTTAGTGCACTACTCCATTTCAGGTGAAGCTGTGTGCTGAGTTCAGTTTTGTACAGAACTTGCTTGGTGCCAAGTTTATCTTAAGGTCTGTCAACTTTTTAAAACAGTTTCTGTAAAATATTACCTTTGTACTAGTCTTTAATAAACTACTTACTGACAACAAATTTGGAAACATCCAATTAACCTGCAGTCAGCTGAGACTGAAGAAGTCACTTGGATGAGTGACAAAACGTTTCTCCCACAAAACGCTACGTCCAGATGAACACAATCAACGTTTGGAGATCAATTAACTTTATAAAAATAAAGAGCATAAACAGTGTTCTGTAGACTTCTGAACAATCTTGCTGTCAGATGACTTCCTGTTTATAGCTTGCCGTTTACTGATCTGTGGTGGAGCCTTAAAAATAACCACTTCCTCTTTTGACCCTGTTCAGCGAGTTTCCCTGAACAAGATTTCGTTTTAAGCTTAAGCGGGTCGAGAGGTCGTCGTTTAAAAACCAGTTAAATGTTTCACTTGGTAAGCTGATGAAACGAACTGTGTCCCAAAACAGACAAACAAGATTCCACTGATTGTACTGAAAGCTAAAAACAACAAGTTACAGATGAATTCATTTATTTCAAGAATAAATCCTGCATCATTACTGATCACAACACACACACACACACACACACACACACAACCCTTAAGAAAAAAAATGATTTACATGTTAAAATAATTGTTCTCTTTGAAATCACAAAAACAGTAACAAGAAAACAAAAAAGAAACAGACTGTACACAGCAGAAAACACTATTTATTGCAAATTAACACCCCTGACACCTCAGAAACTATAGACAAGTACTCCAACTCACCTACAGATATGAAAAGACAATAAAATAAAATAAGAAACTACTCTGACACAGCTCTCATCCTCTGAAACAGTCGCAGTGCCTCTCTTCCCCCATATTATGGTGCCCCTTTGAGTCTCCAGATGAGAATCTCGTGTTTCCTGAAGCTGTTCAGGTCCACTTGAACAGAGATGTGGCACCTGTTCCCTCATCCTCCAGATGAAGACGTTCGGGAGGCATCCCCTCAATGTGAAACTGAGCACAAAATGGTTCAATAAGCTCTCCAAACCCACTCTACTTTTTACAGATGCACAGAAAACCTGGTCTGCTGACGTTATACCAAAGCACTCCTGATCTTATATTGTGGTTTAAAAAAAAAAGTTTTGCTTTTTCTGAATGTTTATAAAAAGCAGCTCATTTAGAAAAAAAGAAAAACAAAGATTTCATTCAGCAGCTTCAGGCCATTCAAATACCCGTTAGTTACAGTTCCCTAAGTGTTGCTATTGTAGTGAAACCCCATGGACAACATCTTGCTTAGAGAAGAAGAAAAAAAAGAAAAAAAAAAATGTTGACACCCATTTGTGCTCAGGATGTGTGAAAGCAAAGTTGCTAGAAATGCCCCTGCATTTGACAGAGTCCGAGTGAACAGAGGAGCCAACAGTACCGCGCCGAAACATACATTCATGTTGAGAATGTTTGAGAGAAAAAAAAGAAAGCGAGAGAGCGCCTGGTGCTGATGAACATTTCAAAGATAAACATTCCCAGTAAACATCTGATCCATTTCAGAGTGCTGTACTTGCAGATTAACATCTGCGATAACATCAATAAATAAGAAAGCAAAACAAAAAAAGCCCACCACAAAACCTCTCCCACACCCACCACATAACTGGAATGAGCATCAGTCAGGGTACCCAGCCCCTAGATTAACATGAGAATATTAAATTAGCAGTTCATTAGTGACAGACATCTGCATCAACAGGAGTTTTGCTTCATGTCTGTCACATCACCTGCAGGATTCACAGAAGCCTGAAACATCACCTCACACCTACTGCCTTCACTTGGGCGAGACCCGACCAGCAAGAGTCAATGCCTCAGAATACAGCACTGTTAGGACAGACCAGGAGGCATGGCTCCTGATCCCCTACTGTTAAGTCACCAAAATCACCACAGAGAGGGTTGCGTCTGTGCCCTTAATTTACTATGGATTAAATCTGCTTTGAGTGACTGCATTGTCAGGTCAACCTGTGAGCACTAGCCCGAAGATGCTAACAGTCCAGCTGAAGGAGAAACTAAAGGTTCTGTAGATATGACTATCGTTTCCATTTCTTTCATTAGTCAGTACTACAAATCTACAAAGGATTACACTGAAGAAGAGCAGTGGCTGATCTTCAGTATCCTGCTTTTTGTTGATGGCAATGAAATTGTTGTGGCTGATAAGCTTTAAGTAAAGATGAGTAAAGGCTTTTTAAGACAATATTTCCCCACCAGTATTACAATGAGCAAAAATGAGGGGCTGAAAGAGGGGCAAAAAGAAAAAAACAAATTAGATATCTATCTAGATATATCTATCTATCTCTCTCTCTCCACAAACCCCCAAAACAAGGCCACACACTATCACTGATCACCAGCTAAGGCTACTAGCTTTTAAACCAGCCCAGCTGAACCCTGAGCACATGCGTATTTCTTTGAAAGACCTCATGAAGCAGGACCGAGCCGCCTCGGTGTGTTACAAGCACAGAGGCGAGTAAATATTCAACTAATTCATCCATCCATTCACTTCCGCTTATCATTTTCAGGGTCACGGGGGGCACTGGAGCCTATCCCAGCTGTCATAGGGCGAGAGGCGGGGTACACCCTGGACAGGTTACCAGTCTGTCACAGGGCCAACACACAGGGACAGACAACCATTCGCACTCACATTCAAACCTAGTGGCAATTTAGATTATCCAATTAACCCATCCCCACAAGCTGCATGTCTTTGGACGGTGGGAGGAAGCCGGAGTACCCGGAGTGAACCCACGCAAACATGGGGAGAACATGCAAACTCCACACGGCCTGATGGTGGAATTGAACTCAGGACCTTCTTGCTGTGCGGCAACTAATTCAATCTCAGGAAAATAAAATGCAGGGCTTTCATTCATAACAAGTGAGCATCCCACCAAAGAAAAATCAACTGGATACAAGCTTAAAGCAATCTCCTGGTGGGTAACATACAAACGGCTGGACGAGCAAACTAGACAACCCTGACATTTGTTCTGTTCTCTGAATACTACAGATTTTAATAATTCAGCTATTTCTTCAGAGTAGATTTGTGGCCATCACAACAGAGTTTGCACATTTGCCTTTAGATGTGATCTCACTTTTGTGAAAAATGTACACACCTCTTCAAGCCTAAATTAGAACAACTAATCAACCAAGGTTCTCACAGTTTTAAGGCATGCCCCACACCTATAGAAATATTTTGAGAATATGCGGACATGTGTGAGTGAACTATGGACGAGGGACTGCAGCATTGGAGAATGGACCTCTGGAGTGTGGAAAAACTAGCCAACACTGCTGAAGCTGTGTACCAAGCAATTCAATCTTTAAGGTGTACAAAACACTCACAATATGTAGCAGCAATACAACAAACCACTTAAGCCCATGTGGTGCAGAGGCTGGCACTCTGCTGTTCCTGCAGTGTGAGAGCTGTAAGGTGCGTGCCTCAACATGGAAACCTCAGTTTACACCTGGAATTGAAATGAGCCATCTGTTGAGCCCTTGAAACTACATCTGTACATTTCTAACAACAATGTCCTCTGATGACCTGACTAACATCTCACTTTGGAAAACATTTTGGTTTAGAAATGAATAACATCCACTGCTGAAGTATTGATCCTAACCATTTAGTCCCCGTGTTCAGTGGACTTGGAACATTAAAAGTATCACAGTGTTGCCTGGTAAGTGACACAAGTTAGGTGATGTTTCAGGACTTGAAAAGGGTAGAGGGGTGGGCAACTGCTTTTACTAAAAGTTTGTTTGAAACAGCACATTCTTAAGACTAAACACAGGATTTAAGGAATGGGATAACTTTCAAACCCTCAAACTGTAATTTGTAATGTTTAAATTTGGACATGCAGCCAGTTCTGCCAGGCCCTTCTCACTGACTTTCCATCCCCCCACAAACAGCATCAATGGAAACTTGATCCTCAGATGAATTTAGTGAATTTCAAAGTTCCTATTTGAAGAATATCTACCTGACAAGATACATTTATGTTTTATGTTAGTGAAAGAAAATATCTACCTCCAGGCCTTTCACTGCTTTGCTTCATGTACAGCAAAAGACTATAACAGGTTAAATGAGCAACTGGTATACATTTTTTTCCCATAAACTTCTTTGCATAGTTCAGTGTTCTAAGTTGCCAGGTCTTGTATAGATATTTGCAAGACCAGTAAATGCTGAAAGTCCACACTGGGGGCAAACATCTAACCTTTTACAAAACATATCACGTCAGGCACGTATTCAAAAAGAGTTGCTTTCAAATGAGTGGCGTTACATCTCAGGTCCCCATTCCATTTATGCTGTGTTACAGTGAAAGGGGCACATGCCCGCTGAGCATGGAGTATGTAAGTGGATCATGTGACTTGAACCAGTGGCTCCAGCTCCATGACTGATTTAAGTCCTCAAAGATCTGAATTAGACTCTTTTGCACTGTATGTGCAACCATGTGAGTTTCTTTAGAACAACTGAAACTCCAAAGCAGGTCTAAGAGCCAAATACAAGTCGAGATGTCGATTGACTTTCTCAGCTGGCAAGAGCAGACATTTTACACATGTCTACAAACAGAAGGTCTTTCTTTCACCTGATGGGCATGTGCGTGTCATTTGTTGAAGGAAAAAAAAAAAAAAAAAAAAATTCACTGTCAGACTAAGGTTACTTCTACAGTCTGTTACTGAGTTTTGCTGCTGAGAGCTGCAGCTCCACAATGGTGGAGAGCAGCCAGCTGTGGCCTCTTTGAGGCACTGGAATGCTGTGGTCCTTGACAGGTTGGCGGCCTCTTTGCTGTGTGCTGTGGAGAGCTTAGAGGGGCATGAGCCTGGTGGTGTGGAACAGGAGGGGGTTCAGGTCCTCAGCATGGACAGCTCGATGGAGCGACGGCTCGGAGCGACTCCGCTCGATTTTCGGCAGCAAATCTTGCACCTGCTCAATGGACACCAGAATCTGAGGAAGGACAGAAATATTAGGAAAATTACAGACTAGTTTTGTCAACATTACGCAACTACATTGCATATGGTTTGGCAGTCACCTGATTTAAAGGATAGTATAAATTTACAGGCAACTACAATGACACGTCCATGTCTTGCAAATTATTTGTATTGAGCACTCCGATTTGCTTTTCCAGAACTTTCATTAAAGCATCCTGTGCAAGATTCCTCACTGGTGGCCTACAGTCCTGCTGTATCTTGCTTTACATCAAAAATTTCTCCAGGTCTTTATGTTCACCTAAATTCTTCCAAAAACAAATCCTCTTTAGATTGATACAGAGGAGTGGCTGTGGCTCAGGCAGTACAGTAGGTCAACTACTAATCGGAAGGTTGGTGGTTCGATCCCTACAATAAATGATCATCTTTCTGACAGAACCCAGTTGTCGCCAAAAGTTTTGGATAAAGTAAAAGTTTCAAGTTAAATTTAAAGAAAGCCCTTAGAATGTCGAGTCACAGGACATTTTAACATTGCAGGATATTTTTTATTAAAGTGATAAACGATAAACCATACAAGACTGACCTGTGGAAAAAGGGGCCTTTCATCACGTTTAAACTTCAGGCAGTCGACGATCAGCCTCTTCATTGCTTTGGGTGAGGTACTATACAGCTTACTGAGGTCTGGAGACAGGTAACCACGTCCAACCATGAAGATTATCTGACAAAGAAAAAGAGGACCGAACAAGGTGAGCTACAGAACAAACGTAAGTATTACATCAAAAGGTCTGAAGACAGCTTAAGAAACTGGGCCACAAGTCAAGTCACACAAAATTTGCTTCATGTGTTCCAGATGAATTATTTAATTCAGAGTTACATTTAACAGTTTATCTACTGAACTCTACTAATATTTGTTAGTTTTTTGGAACTGTGACTTACTCTATGGCTATATTTTTAATGTTAATAGTAATTAACAAAATCTTCGGAAAGAGTCAGTCAGATATTTTAGACTGACTCAGTGTTGTGTGTTAACATAAACTAGAATAAACTGGGTAATGGAACCTGGTCTCTGTTGTTGATATTGGAGTAAGGCAGGGTTCCTGACATCAGCTCAAACAGAACTACTCCGTAGCCATATACGTCTGACTGGAACGTGTATGGGTTTGTGTCCTGCATGCGGATCACCTCAGGAGCCTAATGAGAGGAGCGAGGAAAAAATGAATTAAAAACTGACAAAGAGGTACTTTAACACTACCGATTACACTAATTTAGCTTTTTGTAAAGATGTTGTGACTTAACCAGATTAGAAGCAAATACACTACAAACCCTTGTACATAAAAACTGCATGTATGGATATAGGGTCTATCAAATAATGTGCGTGTGACCTTTACAGTGTTTAAACAAGTGGATGGAAAACTTCCAGGGTTCCAATATACAATGAAAAACCATCATATTTCTATTATTCTGCTTTACAGTTAATGATACAGATGTGACTTGATGTTATTTACAGTAATCACTTTTCAAGAAAAGTCGTCAAACAAACAATATAACTTAACCTGTCAAGACTCAAGATGTACACAGGTTATAAAGGACAACATTAACATGCATCGGTAATAGTATGCATCAGCCGCTCATTTTGCAAGTATCAGCAGCTGAAGAATGACATGATGTAAAAGTATTACTAAAGATCAACAATTTCTTTACCAAAACTGTTTTTTTGTGGTGTGTGGCACCCAGCACAGTCAGAACCTGACATCTCTTTGGTGCATGATTTCAGTCAACTCCACCAACTTGACTGACATGTGGCACTGTGACATGACACAACAGTCCCAATAGAAAAAGGAACCTGCCCAATGAGTGCTGTGGGAAGCTGGATAATCAGCCAATTGTGGCCACGGGCAGGATCAACACTGTTGCCAAGCTAGAACCGAGGAGTAATAACACTAATGACCGACACTGCAGTTTGTTATGTCTGTCGGCATAGCGACGTATCAGTGGGGACTTAAACACATTAGATTTCAGACAGAGCCATTGGTCTTTAGTAACTAGTTAGGAGGGAAAAAAGCTCCCTCGTAGAAAACAATTTAAGTAAGGGCAATGTCAGACTGAAGGTGAAAGAAGACACAGCCACAGTTCATGTACGGGTGGCTGTGGCTCAGGTGGTAGAGCAGATCAGCAACTGATTGGAAGGTTGGTGCTTCGATCCTTGGCTTCCCCAATCTATATGTCAAATATCCTTGGGCCAAGATACTAAACCCAAGTTGCCCTCGGATGCGTTCATCGGAGTGTGAATGTAGATTAGTTTGCACTTGTGTTTAGAAGTGCTTATGTGAACGGGTGAATGAGGCATGTTGTATACAGCGCTTTGAGTACTCCGGAGAGTAGAAAAGCGCTATATAAGAATCAGTCCATTTACCATGTAATCAAGAGTCAAGTTAAATGTTCTAGCTGCTGCCATGTTGGATTTTTAAAATCAATGTCACGAGGACAGGTGGATCCGACTGGCAAAACAAGAGATTCTGTATGCTGAACTTAAACTGAAATTTTCAAATTTAATAGGACTTGAAACTAGCAATTTAGCCCAAGAACTCATCTGAAACAGAATTGAGTACTCATACAAAGGAGCAGAGGCTCATTTTGCTCTAGTGTTCTATAAAACCCAAAATCTTTTCAAAAACTGCTCCCCCTACTGGCCTTAAAATGTCATATAGACTCTGAGCTCTACAATAAACATGTTAAGTATCCTTACCATCCAGAGAATGGATCCGCTGGGTTGTTCTACCTGCTGAGAGCCAGTCCATCGAGCCTTCACTGTAGCCAAGCCAAAGTCACCGATTTTAACAGTCCAGCCCTCATGGAGAAAAATATCTGGCAGCAAATCTCAGAAAAATACAACAGACAGCTGCTGGACGTTTTCATGGTATCAGTTACTGCATAAACATTTCACAAGAAAGAAGTTATAAAAAGTGAGACTGACAGAGGAAACTACCCAAAGTAAACAATGGGAAACAAAGAAATGTCCACCTGACAGTGTGGAATGACTCGACAAACTCAAATTTAATACCTCAGTTTCAAATTCAAATGTTTGTCCCTGACAGCAGCGATGCACCGTATCATCTTAAAATTGGCCTCTTCATGAAAACAAGGGAGAGGTGTCTTCAAGGTAAGAGTCAGCATAGAGTTTGTTTCTTGTGTTAAGAGTACTGACACATCACAGTTTTAATGGTTTGGCTGCTCTGTATATCACTGTCTATTAAAAGGAAATGCTTTTTGTGTGTTGTTAAACCTTTAATAACTGCAGAGCATGAGGCTCAAATTAGCACGTGTGACTACGGGTTAAAAAGGTACAGCTATCTAAACTCAGAAACACACAATGACTGCACTTATGTACACCATGCACAAGAGAAGGATACTGTTTGATTTTAGATCTCGATGAATTATGTTCTTTGCATGAAGATAACTGAAAGAAAAAGCAAAAAAACCCAATTTGAAAACTAGTAAATTAAATTCATGGGTGCCAAACATTTGTATACAGAATGAGCTTCTTGCACTACAAAAAGACTTTATGTCTGCTACTTGGCCTGACTAAGTGATGATGGTGAAATGGAATATTGCAGCAAGTCTTACTCCATGCCCTGTGCTGTCTGTCTGGCCACATCAATGCGACGCACAGTATCAAACTTGCTCTCTAAGACATGCAGATGGCGGTACAGGCTGCTGCCTTCACACCATTGTGTGATGATGGCAAAGTTGGGCTTAGTCATGAAGCCCATGAACAGCAGGATGTTGACGTGGCGGGTCTTCCTGTAGAGAACAGAAATAGTGAAACTTAGAAATTCCATTACCTCATCCGCAGTCAGAAAGTTATAGTCACCACATTGTTAAGAGTTAAATTAAAGTGCTATAACAATGTGAACTGGTGTTAATAAAACCAGTTTATGCAGCGTTAATAATACTAATATCATTATCATTATTAATAACTCCACCACCAGCAGCAGTTGTGGAAAGATTTGTGCAAATAAAACCAAGTTAAAGTCATGTAAACCACTGCTCACCGCAACACCTGCATTTCATTTTTAAAGGCTTGTAACTGCTCAGGCGTTGGCTCTTTGACTTTGAGGATCTTGATTGCCACATCTCCATGCCACTTTCCCTTGAAGACAGTTCCAAAGGAGCCAGAACCTATTCTCTTCTGGATGTTGACTTCTCGAGAGTGGACCTCCCAGTAGTAACTTGAATCTCTGTTGCCTCCTCGGTGCTGAAACAACAGATTGACTGTTAAATTTGTTAAAAAGAGATAGCAGTTCAATGCATTCAAAGGTTGCCCTTGTGAATATGTAAAGTGACCAGTGGCCTGTGAACAATGTTAAAGACACCCTACCACTTTCTTTTTGTCATCAGAGGACGAGGGCTTGCGCTCCCTGGGTTCCGAAGGGGACTTTGGTGGCTTCTTCCCTGGAGAGCCAAAAGAAGAGGGCGGGCTGGTGGAGGGCTTAGGTGAGGGTTCAGGACCTGCAGCAACAAGAGACAGCACAACATAAGTGTCATACATAGAATAACAAATGTATTCTAAAACAGAAGAGAGGGGGAAAAATGGAAAGCATACCTATTGTGTTGTTGAACTTTAGTGCTTCCTAAGAGGAGATATGCAACAAAGTTATTTTGATGAATACACAGTGGAGGTGACAATCCTTCAAGCAAAAGCAAACAAGCAGCCAACACCGACCTCTATAATCATGGCAGAAGCAGGGTCCAATGTGCTGACCATATGAACATTGGGAGTAGATGTGGAGCGATGCCTCTGTAGAGACTGACCATCTCCGCCTGACATGGGGAAGTGAAAGGTTGAGGACGGGGATGGGGACAGGTGGCCCATTCTGAGCAAAAAGAAAGAAGGCCAAAATTTTGATTAAAATATACATTTCACAAAATAAAGCAATGCTGCAATTTTGATAGAACGCCATCTGCCCAGCTTACCCAGAAGGCTCTGGGGTTAAGGCTGGGTTGCTCTGCGTGGGGGAATTTTCTGGCAGTATTATCTGTGGGTATCCATCTGGGCAAGGACTGGGATCAGAACTGGACATAGGATTGAAAGAAAACAATTAAACAATATCACAGAAGTTTCATACTATTCAGGCTCCAATTATGTGCAAAATTTCTGTTATTTAGTACTAAATAATTTAGTAAGTGCATATTTGCACCGTTTTTTTAATGTCAAGTCTGAATCTGATCATCTAGGCACATCACAAAAAGATGGTCCGTATATCTCCATTTTTCCCTGAAACTGTTCTGAATTTTAAGAACTTCAGGTGTTTTAATTGTTTTTCAACATCATTAGGGCTGGGCCATATCATACCGTTCACGTTAACACTGGTATAACGTTCGGCAACGATAAGAAAATGAAATACCGCGATAGAATATGGGTAAAACTTTGTTTTTTGTTTGTTTGTGCCTTTGTTTTCATACGCACATGGTGGAAAAAGCAGGGCGGCGACGGAGAATGAGAAGGGCGAAAGCGGATCGTTGAATAAAACGGATGAACCAGAATTGGTTTGTAAAAATGCTGCAACTTCAGTGGTGTGGCACTGGTTTAGCTTTTGTCTGTCAGATACACGACAAAGCACTATTTTTGGTAGCGCATTACCGTGTTTTTTGGAAAATACGGCACTTAAAATCAATCCTTTGATTTTTCTGAAAATCAACAGTGCCCCTTATAATCCCTTGTGCCTTATGAATTCTGGTTGTGTTTACTGACCTCGAAACGATTTTATGTGGTACACGGCGCTGGAAAAATCTGTCAAATGTTTTAGTACGACTTTGCTAAGCTACGAACCCGCACCGCTTGATGGATTGTTGGAGCATTATGGCTATCGTAGGTAGGAGCCTCGGAGTGATACGTACTGTGCGTCAACATAATATTACCGTATTGTGTGTGTATAACCTCTTTCTAAGTTTTGTGGATATTATACATGGTTATATGTCAGCCAATTTCCACTGCCTTTAACTTTAACTAGAGAACGCACATAAACAGGCAGCTGTTTTTTTTTTTTTGTTTTGTTTTTTTTTTTTAAGTGAAAATAAATTATTAGAGCAAAAAAAACCCCATCAAAGTTGTGGAGTTGTAAAGTATTTTGTCTAGTGTCAATTATATCGTTATCAAATGTATATTGTGATAAATATTTTTGGTCATATCGCCCTGCTCTAATCAATCAGTCCCAATAAAGTTATTTACAAAGACTAAAGTAAAAGACTATTTTAAGAGTGCAGAAGGAAAATTACAGTGTGTAAAAATCATTAGATTTTAGTAGATGGCAGATTGCAGTCAACTAAATGTTGTTGTTGGGTTTTTTTGGGTTTTTTTAACCCTCCCAATTCAAGTTCATAATCCTAGCTACGTTGGCTGTTCTAGGAGAAACGTGTTAGTCAGCTAAGACAGTGAAAGAGGCCAATATGAGTTGAGTGAGTTGTTGAGGATATCCTGAACTAAGGAGCTCGGAAAGAAAAACGTCCGAACTTTGAGTTTCTTGGAAGACGTTTCACCTCTGATCCGAGAAGCTTCTTCAATTCACAGCTCCTTAGACGACAATGACCAGGATGACCAAGAACCTTCACACACATATCCTGACCTTTTCTTTTGTAAACGCTGCTGTTAGCATTTAGAGAAACTCTCTTTGAAGTGGATCCAACATTGTTGAACTTAAACATTTAGCGGACAAACTCCTATACACAAGGAGAATACACTCAAACTGTTTATCAGAAGGAAAGTGTGATTTTTAGGACACTGCAGTCTAACGTTAGCTGGCCAACTCTTATAACCAGCCGTTTAGTTGGCAGTCAGCTGTCTGGAGTCTAATTACAATAAGTAATTGCAATAATATTGGGAATAAAGAAGCATGTTTTTGCATGTTTTTGTGTGCTAGAGCCTTGACTGCAGTTCAGGAGATGAGGCTTGAGGTGAAGAGGATGAGGTGGAAATGAGGAAAGAGCATTTAAAAGCCTTTTGTGATCTTTAAAGGCTTACTATGTAAGCCTTTAAAGATCACAAAAGGCTTACTATGTATGTCTCTACATAAAACATGATTAACCAGAATACAATGTTCATCTCAGCCACTGTAATCAAAATTACAGGGCAACATGGCAGCTATAAAAAACACAACAACTAACAAATTAAAAAAACAACAAAAAACTGTATGGCCTGTATGTCGACATCATGTTGCAAAGTCTGGAAAATATCGTCTGAATCCATAGAATTGTGGCCCTCCTTAAAAATAGGACTTATTTTCCAACTAGCCACCTTCTCTTGGTGAAATATTACCAGCAAAGCATCTGGTACAGCCAACGATAAACACTACTCCAACTCACCGCTCTCTTATAGTATCCATGTCCACACACACGGTGGGGACCTTGCTACTGCAGTGTTGGTGAAACTTGTAGCCACATGTCTGACATCTGAAGCCATTGAAAAGGAACTTGTGGCAAAAATCACAGTAAGCCAGCTTGAAGAAAGTTTTGCGTACCTATACAGATAGAGTTCATGAAATTTACTTTGCAGTAATAACATTTAAGACCATCAAGGCTAAAAACAGCAGCAATTCAATTAGAGTATCACAGGCCAAAAACGTATGAACAAAAGGTATTTCACATAAGCTATGAACATTTTATACACAGGTATGTGAGATACTTACAAAGTTGTGCATGGTCAGGGGAATATCATCCAGGACCTCAACTAAAAGCTCCTCTCCAACTAGAGGAGTTATGTCTGTGTCCCAGTCCGTCAGTCTTTTTCGACTAGAGGGGCAAAAAAAGGAACATTTAGAAGCAATTTAAACACTCTTTGTACATATCACCAATATTGAAACCCCTTTCAAGGTTTAAAATGGCTAAGATAACAAAAAAATAACAACGGAGAGGTCTTCATTATCCTAATTGACCAATGCACTTAATTTGTATATCAATGAGTTTCTCAGAAATGTCAACAACTGTTTATGGTGCGAGAAAACAGTTTACAACTATGTTGAAGCATCAAAACTGCTAAATTACAAATTCTACCTTTAAGCTGTTGAATGTTCACAGACAGCTAGAGTAAAATTTTTACTTTCATTCATTTTTCTCTTTAAAGTGGATCTTTCATGGTCATTTCCAACTTTTATCCTGAGATTCTACTAGCGTAGCTAAAGTTTGAACAGAAGGTCAGTGATTCTTTCCCTTTGTTAAGACTGTTTTAATATCTAATGAAGCATAGGAATGTTACCCATCGTTACACAGGAAACCCTTCAAATGCATTATGGTAACAAAAAAAACAAACAAAAAAAAACCACAATGAATAATTAATTGTATATTAGTTGTTTATCAATGCATATTGACTTTTCTACCGTTTCAGCCTTTGAATCAACTTCACATTACATCTTCAGCCTCTGTTATATACATGTGTTTGTCTAACATGTAGTCTTGTGACAGCTGTTCACTGTTGCCTCTCAGAGTTTCATGTGGGCTAAAAGGAATGCAAAGTCATTTTCCAATATGATGTGAGAGGACGTGGCACAAACAGCAGTGCAATCTTACCCTCCTAGAAGGCGAAATACAGCACAGCACTCTTGGCTCAGGCCTCTCACTTTGAGCGCTTTATCTAGAATCTCATGCACAGTCTGTCCTTGGCGGACATTCACCTGAAAACAGAATGCCATATTTGAATAAGTGTGACTTTGACATGACATTCTCTGATCACACAGGTAACACTTGGGTAAAATGGCAGTAACAAAGAGCATCAATTTTGACCATACAAGAAACAAACATTACATTAGATGATGCAGGTTACTGTTCCCATTATGTGTTTAGGAATGTGGAATGTAAAGCTACATGTAAATGTGGCTGAATATGATTCTTTGCTTTCCAGCTTTTTCTTCATGCTGTAAGTGGGAAATAAATTCCTCAGTCTCTGTCGCCATCTCTCTCATCTCCCCTTCCCTAGTTAGAGGTGCACACAGGAGAACAAACAAGAAAGACAAAAAGGGGCATCATGTCTCTTGTCTGAAGAGCTGCAGATGGGAGGAAATACCATGAGCAAATCAACCGTTCTTTCTGTACCACACACCTAAAGGTTTAGAGTAATAGTGGGTGGATTGAGCAGAACTAGAAGGATCTGTACCTCTCAAGAATCAGGAAACGGGCAGGGAAAATCATCACAGACCCCTCACACCCTGGACACAGACTTTTTGATCTGCTGCCCTCTGGCAGACGGTACAGAAGCCTGCAGACCAGGACCACCCAACATAGGAACAGTTTCTTTCCCCTCGTCATCTCCCTTCTTAACAGTTGACCTGTCACACTGCTCCCACTGCCAGACTGCAACTGCACCTTATGTACATTCTGTAGTAGGGCTGCCACGATTAGTCGACTAGTCACGATTACGTCGACTATCAAAATCGTCGACGACTGATTTAATAGTCGACGCGTCGTTTGAAGCTTTGTAAGATCACAAAAGACGCAGGAATGAGTAGTAGGATTTAAGAGTGTAATAACGGACTGAAACAGAAGAGGGCAGCACTGCATGGATGCCAGCTGCCGTTAAACCCTGAAGAAGAAGAAGCTGTGTCCCAGAATTCATAGCGCAGCCCAGCTCAATTTCCAACAACGGCGGCAGCTAGTTAGTTTTAAAATTACTCTTATTATTCTTTTCTGGGTCACAAAATAAACGTAGCTGTGTAAACCTCAAATATTTGCTCAGTTTATCAAGACGCCACATATTTTCAAAAGCGCGCCGACGTTTTCGGAGACGTCTGTTACCCACTAGCTCGATAGCTAGCTAGGCTCACTAGAGCCCGTGAGAACACCGGACTCCCGGCAAATCGTTTTCAAACCCACCGCCTTCTTTCGCTACTCAGGTTAAACATACATAAGTCACTTAGATAACTTAAACATGTTATTGTTTGGCTTTTTTTTGTATTTTATTTGTTCCTGAGTAAATCGGTTTGGCTGAGATTAAAGTTATAGTTTTTACACAGCTGAATAAACATCAAGCAGACAGCTGATTATCAGAAGTGTGAGATGCTCGAGAATTTACTCCGGTGTCCTGTTATATTTTAGATAGCAAGGAGTTTATTAAACTTCACCGAAACAATCTGTAAAATTCATTAAAATTTAATAAACTATCATCCTGTCTTTATTTTTAGTTAGCACATACCTTAAACACTTAAAGCTGTAAGCTAATGATAGTTATATATGAGCAGATGCTGCTGGTGCAATATGCTGTACGTTTTACGTCCAATGGATGATGATCTGATTAGTCGACTAATCGCAAAAATAATCGGTGACTAGTCGACTATCAAAATAATCGTTTGTGACAGCCCTATTCTGTAGTATTCATTCCACCTCATTTCATTTCTGTATTTTATGTATACAAGTTTAGATTCGTTATTTATAGTTGTTTACACAGCTTTGTGTATGTATGTGTAATGTGTGTATATAGATGTGTGTGTGTGTGTGAGATTTACATTGCTGTGCTTGAGAGCCACCATCTACCAGAACCAAATTCCCTGTATGTGTCTGCACATATACTTTGCCAATAAACACGATTCTGAACTAACCTTTTTCAAAATGAAACGAACTGAACTACATCCCGACTACCGCTTACACATCTGGGCGCTAACTTAGGCTGAGACCCCATCTAAATGAACCTCTCCATAAAACCTTTTATTTCAATAGTCACCTGAAAATAAAAAAAAAAATATCTACTGAATCACCAGCCAAATGTCATTTTAAAAAATAAATATAACTTCAATTTACACATCATTATGGCTAGGGCTGCTCAATTACCGTAATTGTCGGGCTATAAGCCGCTACTTTTTGCACAAGCTTTGAACCCTGCGGCTTTTAGTCAGGTGCGGCTTTTCTATGGATTGTCCATGAGCGGATTTGTTTTGTTTGTTCCGCTGTTGTACGGCACTACGTTGCCTGGCGGAAGGATCGGGGTTCAAGAGTGGTATGTTGGTCACATGTCCATCCGCCAGGCAACGTAGTGCCGTACGAAGTAGCGCGAAAAGCAAACTTCAAAGTAGCGCTACGCGTTCAGCGGGAGGTGTGGATGACGAGCGGCGATAAACTTGCGAAAAGCAAGTTATGCTCAACTCCACCATTGGATTCTGACAGCGTGGAAAAGTGTGAAAACATCCACGATCACCAACGGATTTCGAAGGGCTGGACTGTTGCATGATGGAGAGGAGGACACCGCCACGGCCCTTCTGAGGGTGTTCGACTCTGAGGGATTTGTTTGGTTGGTTTTGAAAGTGACAACGAAGGAGAGAAGCGGAGAGTGAATGACGAAGCCATCCTGAGCCTGTTTGTATCCGACACTGGAGAAGAGGACTTTGGTGGTTTTAGTGCGCAGGAAGAAGAGAAAGATGGTGGTGAATGACTGACTTTTCTTCTTGTTAAAACAGTGTCACTGCACCTGAGCCTAAAAGGTAGTCCGAATCTATTTTTCTGGTGTGCTGTAGGTTATTATGTACTACATTTGTTACTCATTTATGAAGCACAGTACATGTTTCGTACTTGTAATTACCGCTACTTGTACATATACCTAAAAAGTTATGCAAATATGCACCCATAACTTGTTTTTCAAAATATTAATAAAAGTGATGTCTCCAAACAGCCGTCTCTTTCCTGACAATTCGCTTTGTGCATATTCTCTTACATATGATGAGTCAACATTGAAACACCTGCAGCTTTTAGTCAGGTGCGGCTAATGTATGTACAAAACAGGATTTTCCCCTGATTTTAGCTTGTGCGGCTAATATTCAGGTGCGCTCTGTAGTCCGGGAAATACGGTAATCGAATTTTAATCACGATTACGATCTGGGCTTTCAACGATCATTAAAAATGACTGAGCCGATTATTAGCCCCTCCCTCATTTATCCGCGACACCTTAAAGGCCGGTCCGTGAAAATATTGTCAGGCATAAACCGGCCCTTGGCGCAAAAAAGGTTGGAGACCGCTGATTAAGAGGACCCGAGGGAAGCTCGAAAAGCTCGGAAAGCTAAGCAGAAGTTATTTGGAGGGGAGAGTGACTGCCGTTGGTTGAAAAGAGAGGTTAAAAAAAAAAAAAAACAAAAAAAAAAACTTCAGTGGTGTTGTACACTATTTTATATTATTATTTAAAGTCATTATTCAATACATTGTTATTGTTAACCCTTTAAAGCCGGTCAGAGCAGCATGCTCCGTTTTGTGTAACTATTTTTAACTATTTTTAAATCCCTGTAGAACCTGAACCGTGTAAGCTAGCGCAATATTTTTTTTTTTTTTTTGCATATGAAACCAGAGGAGTTGTACTTGCATCTTATGCCATCAGCTTGTCCTCGGTCACGGTTTCCTTCCACATATAGCTTTGCAAAAGTTGCATAAAAAGGGCTTGCAGGAACAAAAACATAATATTCCAGAAACACGCTTTGCCGATCCGATCAGCTGTTCGTAACACTTCCCACATTGAAACAGACGTCAGCGCGAACTATCGCATGTCCGCCATTTCCTGCCCGAAACCGGAAGTGACATAATTTTCGCGGAAAATGTAGTTTTTTACTTGTAGGCTTTAAAAGCCTATACTGGTGTTTTTATAAGTCATGTTTGACTTTTCTGAATAGTTTCTGGGATGCTTAGAACTCGAATTGCACTGCTGGAAATAGTTTATTTTGATGCACATGCTGTTTTCTTTGCAAATTTGCATCATAGGATTGTTTTTTTCGTTTTTCCTGCAGTGTATCTCCAAAATAAAACTATGAAGACACTCAAAATAGATTTCCTGTTGTTGTAAACTATTTTTTGCAACTTTTTTGTATTTAAAGTTTTGAGGGATAAACCTCTTAAATTTCTCCAAGTAGAAATATATGTAAAAAACAAAACAAAAACTATTTTCAATTTTTTGTAGTTTATTGCACTTTTTTGCAATTAATGTAGTTACTATGGACTTAATGCATACATATTATTAAAATATGGGCTATAACAGTTGTATAGAAACTTGAAATGCTCCCACAAATGGCACTACAACATGTAAAAAAATAATATAAGCTCTGGCGGACTTGGTTCTATAGTAGGTCGTAAGGGTTAAATAAATATCGTCAAATAATCGAGATCTCAATTTCAGTGAAAATAATCGTGATTATCATTTTTGCCATAATCGAGCAGCCCTAATTATGGCATTAATTGCTTGGTTGACAGAGCCAACACAATCAACACCTTTGGTTATCCCAATGAAGAAAAACCAATTACATTTTTAAAAAAATAACAACAACACAGCACTTCATATTATCTCAAAAAGTAAGAAAGCACCTTCCTACTTGTCTGCTACAATAATATGTAGTGACATACCCTTGCCACCACACATGTGGAACTGTCAAACGTCAGCTGTGTGCTTATGTTAGCACATCACAATTGGCCAATAGGTTCTCTCATTTTGTGGCTGGTTTGGAGGCAGGGACTCAATAACCAACCTCTTCACAGTTACTCAGTTCTTCCCTACATTTCTATTCGGGACTGAGTGTCATGTCTCTCCCTTATAATGTTGACTAGTCACGATTACGCCGACGACTAATTTAATAGTCGACGCGTCATTTGAAGCTTTGTAAGATCCCAAAAGACGCAGGAATAAGTAGTAGGATTTAAGAGTGTAATAATGGACTGAAAAGGAAGATGGCAGCACTGCATGTACAAGGATGCCAGCTGCCGTTAAACCTCAAAGAAGAAGCAGTGTCCGTTATAGCAGCTGCGTCCAAATTCAGAAACCGCATCCTCCTGTGCCCGCATTTGTAGGCCGATTACGTTACAGTGACACGACGAAGACTGTCCAAATTCGAAGACTCCGACAAATGCAGCTGACAAATACGCCCTTCATTTCCCCAAATTTGAAGGATGGGTCGGGTGTATACTTTGTGGCCCAGCCCATCCCAGAATTCATAGCACGGCCCTGCTCAGTTTCCAACAATAGCGGCAGCTAGTTAGTTTTAATATTACTCTTATTATTCTTTCTGGGGCACAAAATAAACGTTTAACATATTTTCCAGGCAAGAATGTAGCTGTGTAAACTTCAAATATCTGCTCAGTTTATCAAGACACCACATATTTTCAAAAGCGCTCTGACGTTTTCGGTAGGGGTGCAACGATACTCGTATCGATATTGAACTGTTCGATACAGTGCTTTCGGTTCGGTACGCATATGTATCGAACAATAAACATTTTTTAATTTATTTTATCAACTTTCCTTCTGACGATGCTGTCTGTGTTGAGCGCTCAGTGGATCTGCGCTCGACAGTGCAGCCTAGGCGGAGTAGTCGAACGCAGATTCACTGAGCGCAGGGCAAGCTAGCCAGACAGAAGTTAAGCTCGCCTTGCAACATGGCAAACTGAACCTCCCCCACCCTCATTCAGATCTGGCGTTTGGAAATATTTTGGTTTTCATGTGAAGTATGACCCTGAAGGTAAGAGCGTCATGGACTAAAGTAAAACAGTATGTTGGATGTGCCACACAATGCTCAATTACATGGGTGGGAACTAGTGTGTTAGCGCAGTTAGCTCGTTAACGTGTTGGCAGTCCAGCCCCACGCACGGGGCGATCGGCGGTAGCTCGTTAACGGAGATTTGCCGTGTTGTGGCGTTAACGTCATTTCAACGAGATTAACGCTGACAGCACTAGTGGGAACACAACGAATATGACTGCACATTTACGCCGACATAATCCTAGTGCAAAATCAAGTGGAAGCAGACAAAAAACAACAAGCACGCATGCTACAAACTTTACCAGAGTAAACATTGCACTCTATTACATTTTACACAGCTTTTTGGGGACGCAATTTGGGTTGTACATTTAGCATTCAAGAATATACTTTAATACAATGCACATGATTCTCCTTATGGGGACCTGATATGTTTAATATGCTGCAGAGAATATAGTCCAGAAGAAGCGTATAGTATAGCTTTTATTTTGGAAAGAGCCATTTCTCTGTAATAAACTCTCTTTTCCAAAGATGAGTGATTCCTCAATCAGATACAGGGCTCGCAAAATCACTAGCCCGACGTCCTGGGGCTAGCGATTTTTCCAGTCGGGCTACCAAAATCTATCTCTGCCCTGCCCGTCGGCCTATCATAGGAAGGAAAAATATATGTCAATGCTTTTGCATTCTTTCGGAAATGTAGCTGGGTAATTATGTCATTGGCATCGGTGAGCCACTGTCAATATGTGACCTATTGAAATCGCGTTTGAATTTGCGCTTGTTCTTTTGCTTTCACTTTGCAATCGCGCGAACTGTGTATAGAGAGCGACAGCACTGATTGGTGAGTGATAATAATTTGCGCACCAACTACAGTGGGGCAAAAAAGTATTTAGTCAGCCACCGATTGTGCAAGTTCCCCCACTTAAAATGATGACAGAGGTCAGTAATTTGCACCAGAGGTACACTTCAACTGTGAGAGACAGAATGTGAAAAAAAAAATCCATGAATTCACATGGTAGGATTTGTAAAGAATTTATTCGTAAATTAGGGTGGAAAATAAGTATTTGGTCACCTCAAACAAGGAAAATCTCTGGCTCTCACAGACCTGTAACGTCTTCTGTAAGAAGCTTTTCTGTCCCCCACTCGTTACCTGTATGAATGGCACCTGTTTGAACTCATCATCTGTATATAAGACACCTGTCCACAGCCTCAAACAGTCAGACTCCAAACTCCGCCATGGCCAAGACCAAAGAGCTTTCGAAGGACACCAGGAAAAGTATTGTAGACCTGCACCAGACTGGGAAGAGTGAATCTACAATAGGCAAGCAGCTTGGTGTGAAAAAACCAACTGTGGGAGCAATCATCAGAAAATGGAAGACATACAAGACCACTGATAATCTCCCTCGATCTGGGGCTCCACGCAAGATCTCATCCCGTGGGGTCAAAATGATCATGAGAACGGTGAGCAAAGATCCCAGAACCACACGGGGGGACCTGGTGAATGACCTGCAGAGAGCTGGGACCAAAGTAACAAAGGTCACCATCAGTAACACACTACAACGGCAGGGAATCAAATCCCGCAGTGCCAGACGTGTTCCGCTGCTGAAGCCAGTGCATGTCCAGGCCCGTCTGAAGTTTGTCAGAGAGCACATGGATGATACAGCAGAGGATTGGGAGAATGTCATGTGGTCAGATGAAACCAAAGTAGAACTTTTTGGTATAAACTCAACTCGTCGTGTTTGGAGGAAGAAGAATACTGAGTTGCATCCCAAGAACACCATACCTACTGTGAAGCATGGGGGTGGAAACATCATGCTATAGGGCTGTTTTTCTGCCAAGGGGACAGGACGACTGATCCGTGTTAAGGACAGAATGAATGGGGCCATGTATCGTGAGATTTTGAGCCAAAACCTCCTTCCATCAGTGAGAACTTTGAAGATGAAACGAGGCTGGGTCTTCCAACATGACAATGATCCAAAACACACCGCCCGGGCAACAAAGGAGTGGCTCCGTAAGAAGCATTTGAAAGTCCTGGAGTGGCCTAGCCAGTCTCCAGACCTCAACCCCATAGAAAATCTGTGGCGGGAGTTGAAAGTCCGTGTTGCTCGGCGACAGCCCCAAAACATCACTGCTCTCGAGAAGATCTGCATGGAGGAATGGGCCAAAATACCAGCTACTGTGTGTGCAAACCTGGTAAAGACCTATAGTAAACGTTTGACCTCTGTTATTGCCAACAAAGGTTATGTTACAAAGTATTGAGTTGTATTTTTGTTATTGACCAAATACTTATTTTCCACCCTGATTTACGAATAAATTCTTTACAAATCCTACCATGTGGATTCATGGATTTTTTTTCACATTCTGTCTCTCACAGTTGAAGTGTACCTCTGGTGCAAATTACTGGCCTCTGTCATCATTTTAGGTGGGGGAACTTGCACAATCGGTGGCTGACTAAATACTTTTTTGCCCCACTGTATGTCCTCTGACATCGTCTTATCATTTGTTAGCTTACTATGCAAACATGACAAGTGAAATCTCCCGCAGCAAGCTTAAACATGTGAGAGGTTGATCGCGCAGAGAATCGCTGAGCGTTATGTGAGTGCCTGTGTAAAAGCAGCAGGATATATATTTTAGTTCTGCTGAGCCAAATAAGACAGGTCAGGGTGAAGAAGTGACAGCCAAAGAAAAGCTTACCGCAAAACTGAAAAGTTATGACAAATCAGACTATAAGGCAAAAATAAAGTGCAGCTTCATGGTTTCATGGACAAAGAATTTCTGTGGCTGCAATATGACGAGCTAAATAACCAGGGGTGCACATAGGTGGTCCGCAGGTGCGCATTCGCTGTCAAAATAAAAAACGCGCACAAGATAAGAAGTTGCAACGCGTGTTTGCGTACATAAGATTTTCTGGAGGAGGACAGACATTTGTTTAGAACTCTTAAAGATGTCGAAGAAACAAAATCCTTTAAGCAATTACTTTGGTGTTCCTCCACTTCCAAACAAATGTCAGAAGGAGTGCGAACCGCAAAAGAAGCGCGTATTCTCGGAAAAGTGGTTGCAGGAGGTGAGCTGGCTTCAAACAAATGATGAACACACAGAGATGTGGAGCAGAATGTGCCGTGAAAATCCCACTCTAGCGGACAAAAACAGTGCCTTTTATATGGACGCAAACGCGCGTTGCAACTTCTAATCTGGTGCGCATCTTTTATTTTGACAGCGAATGCGCACATGCGGACCACTTATGTGCACCCGTGTAAATAACAATGTTCTGCCGGGTGTGTCGTTGGTTTTCCCTCGATTTCTGAGTCGACAAGCGCCTTTGTTACTGGCACCAGTCATTTTAAGAAAGGCCCCCATTAGAACCCATGAGAAATGAAAGAAATGCATTACTGCTTAGTCTGCAATATCTTTCCCAGAACAAAACACCAATTGCAAACTAAAAATAAACCTGAAAAATCTGTTTAGAACAGCGTACTATGTTGCAAAGAGTGAACTACCACTGGCAAAATTTAGCAGTCTTTGCAAACTTCAAAAAGCAAATGGCCTAGATCTTGGTTCCACTTGCCTCTTACCCGTGACTTCAGTGGAAATTTCAAATTCAGGATCTGACAGACTGATTAATGTCCTACACAGTTCTTACAAGTTCATAGAAATTTCTGTTCAATTAGAACCAAGTATTTGAGTTGATGTTTGTAATTTTTATACAATGTTGTAATTTGTGTTTCAACAATTTTTTGATTAATGTTTTGTTTCCTTTACAATATTATACTTTAATGTATAATATTGTAAAGGAAACAAAACATCAATCAAAAAAATTGCTCTTTTTTTTATTCTGGCTACTTAAATTTATTTTGGGCGAATTTTGTGTATCGTTGCACCCTTAGTTTTCGGATATGTCTGTTACCCACCAGCTCGATAGCTAGCCGGGGTTCAAGGCTCACTAGAGCCGGTGAGAACACCAAACTCCCAGAAAATCGTTTTCAAACCCACTGTGTTTGGCTTTTTTCAGTATTTTATTTGTTCCTGAGTAAATTGGTTTGGCTGAGATTAAAGTTAGTTTTTACACAGCAGAATAAACATCAAGCAGACAACTGCTTATCAGAAGTGTGAGATGCTCGAGAATATACTCCGGTGTCCTGTTATATTTTAGATAGCAAGGAGCAGACGGCTGAGTTTATTAAACTCCACCGAAACAATCTGCAAATTTAATTAAAATTTTATAAACTAACATCTTGTCTTTATTTTTAGTTAGCACATAACTTAAACACTTAAAGCTGTAATCTAATGATAGTTAGATAAGAGCAGATGCATGCTGGTGCAATGAGCTGTACATTTTACATCCAATGGATGCATGATCTGATTAGTCGACTAATCGCAAAAATAATCGGTGACTAGTCGACTATCAAAATAATCGTTTGTGGCAGCCCTACCTACCTACTGCTAATACTACACAGATTTAGCACATGTGCTCATTATTTGTACAAAAAAGGTCCAGCAGAGAAGGGAAAAGCTCAGTTTGATGTGCTTTGGAAGGATCTGTACAGCTAGTAAAACTCACCTGTAAACACTGAGGATTTAAAAGGAGAATGCTCCTACATGAATCCCAGAGATTCATGTTGGATAATGCCATGAACACAGTGTCCTCTACACTGCCACTCATATCACTAAATTTAACACTGACATAGTGACAGGACTATGCCACAGCTACGCTTCAGTGTATGAAAACTTGACATCTAACAGGAATTACAAGTCAAATTAAAGGACGATGGTGGCAGGCACCATCTGAGAAACCTGATACCAACTGTCCAACTAGCTTACTCATTAGCACATTCTGAAAGATGTCAAACTGCAATTACAGTTACAACCAACAGTGATGGAAGATTTTTTCTCCCTCCTACAGAAGTGTTAAATGTCAATTGTTTTCTATCAAACAAGGCACTTTTTATAGTTACAATGTTTAATATAAAAAATGTCACTGGTCAAGACAAACATGGAGAAAAGTATCTCACCACTGTCCTCTGTTTGTTGGGGAGGTAGACTCGGATGGTTCCTCCACCTCGGGGTGGATCCTCTGGACTGGTCTCCCCTGAGGAGGAGTAGGAGGAGGAGGTGGAGGACATGGTGAGAGGCAGGAGGGAAT
Source organism: Aulonocara stuartgranti (assembly GCF_965226115.1). Taxonomy (NCBI): domain Eukaryota; kingdom Metazoa; phylum Chordata; class Actinopteri; order Cichliformes; family Cichlidae; genus Aulonocara; species Aulonocara stuartgranti. Next base: position 30,000,608 of record NC_138948.1, read on the forward strand.
TGGGGGAGGGCAGGGGGGGAAGGGAAGACACAGTACTTGGACACCAAAGCCTCAGGAGAGCTTCATGCACAGTGGGGTCCAGAGGAGTTTTGCCCTTTACCTAGAACCTACACAAACACAAAAAGAATATGAAAAAGTGCACATAGGTATGATAAAATTGATAACACACAGACTTTAACTACTTTTATAAACATTAATAGGTAATTAATGTTAGAAGAATACTACAAATACGTTTTTGGTCGCTCTCTTTAGGGGTTGTACAGCAGAAAATCTACCTCCGATAACCCTTCCCTAGCATCCTCATCTATCACACGAACCCTCTGTACCCCTCTCCTTCACAACATCCCCAAACCTTCCTCTTTTCCTCCTTGTCTAGAAGATCAGTCTTCAACATCCTGTGTTCACCATCACTCCTCTGCACATATCCAAATCAACTCAGCCTTGGCCAACTTTGTCTTCAAACCGCTCAACCTGAGGTGTCTCTTGGATGCACTCATTTCTAATTTTGTCCATCATAGTCACTCCTAATGAAAATGTTAACGTCTCCAAACTATACATCATAGCAGCTCTCACTACCATCTTGTAAACACCTTTCAATCTTGCTCCTGTCCTTCTGTCACGAATCTCCCCTGGCACTCGTCTTCCCCCTCTTTTACCATTTCTTTTGGATAAAAATCAATTAAATTAGTAAGAGGGAGTGCTATTTTCTGTCTCAACTACTGTACAACACGCTAGTAAAAACTTTAAAGTTTAAAAATCACATACTTTAAAGTGTTGTTGAAAATAACAGTTGTTTGATTAACCCAAACACTGAAACCTCGCGAAAGCTTTTTCCTGAGTTTTGAATTGTCCCATATACCGGTTAGCTTGTAATCCAGTGGCACCAACAACTAAGGTGTTCGCAAAGTGGCCTACAGGAGCAAGAACTAACTTTTTCTAAACGTTGTAGCTCATATTTGAGACCGGGCGAGCTTGGAATTAACATTGAAACAAACCGCTGACAAACAAAGTTGCACATTTGGTTAACAGCCGAAAGATGCTAACGCTAGCTCATATTAGCCCGGTAGCCTAGCATGGGATTCGACTGCCTTGTAAAATGACATTTCGAGTTTGGGGAAGCCATGTTCCTCTTGGAGCGCGAGTTAATTGTCTCCGGCTAACTAGCTGACTGCCTTTCAAGGTAATTTGTAGTAAGGAGGTGCGAAGCGATATAATAAAAACATAATTCCTACAAAGCAAAGTAATCAGAGTTTTCGGAAATTCCTCTTCGCTCAACCAGCTAGCAAACTAGCATAGCTAAGCATTAGCATTAGTTGGAACGGGAGAGATTATGTGGCTGCTTCAGTCACTAGCGCAGTTTACAGTTAAAAGCTTTAACGCGAGTCCCAGCCTGCTAAGGTTAGCAAACTTAGGGGTTTTACCACGGCGTCAGGCTGGTGCCTACTTAAGAGTCTCTTTTCAGATATGCAGCGAATAATTTCCTTGACATGCTCAACACAGGACGGTCCAGATTGTGCTATGCAGTGCTTACGGTGACAGCAAAATCTCCTTTCGTCTCAGTGTTCTGAAACAGTTGGGATAAATAAAAAGTTAAACTCGTACCTGTAACGGCCATCTTGAATTCTCGCAATCTGGAGGCGAATCTGTCAAGAACTTCAGGGGAAAGCGGAAAAACTCCATAAATGCTCTGTGCTCATTGGTCAACTTCTGTAGGCGCGTTCTTTCATTGGACAGAAGCTGCAATCCAAACGGTGGGAGCTGCTGTGTAACGACACACATGTATACTACAGTAAGAGTATAGACACCTGTGATTATTGTTCAGCGTTAAAACCGGTGGAAATGACAAATGTTAATCTGTTTTTTAATTATATTTTGATCACGAGTAAATTAATTAATTTAAAAAACTGTTACAAGATTGTACTAGGGTTACTGACACAAGTATAAATGCATACTAGTGCACTGTTCAGACACTTGACACATATTTGCGGATGTGTCATTTTGGCAAATTGGTACTGAAAAAAGGATGAAAATCTCTGTGGTGAAATATAACTTTAAGGAGAGAGAGACAAAGGGTGAGAAAAGAGAGGAAAAAAGCACACACAGGCGGAATACATGTTATGGTTTAATCTGAAAGAGACAGGAGACTGTAGTGGCAGGGGAGAATGTAGTTAAGGTAGCAGTCTGCAGAACGACTTCAGACATCAAAAAGAGGAAGTGAGCAAAGGCAGAGGCAAGACACAGCAGGTCCAGCTGGAGGTGGCAGATGCGAAGTCGAGGATGCGAAGGTTTTCACTGGAATGATCAGAGTGGATAGGATTAGAAAGGAGTACATCAGAGGGGCAGCTCAGGCTGAGCGGTTGGAAGACCAAGTTAGAGAAGCAAGGCTGAGATGGTTTGGACATTTACAGAGTGACGGCAGATATGTTGGACAAAGAATGTCAGCCAGGAGCAGAAGGCAAGAAGGTATGTGTATGTATATATATATATATATATACATACACATACACACCGGTATATATATATATATTTTTAAAAAGAGACTCATTGCAGATCAAGTAAACTCTTTATTATAAAACAGCATAAAAAAGTTAGAATAACCATATAGAATGCAATGCTTTATACTGTATATATAACCCTACATATAGGGTTGTCATAAAAAACAGGGCTCAATCTACTTGAGCTCAGCTGTCCTATTCATCACTGTAGACATCCATAGCTGTTGACTACACTTGGACTTGTCATCCCTCGTTATGCTCCTTTAACAAAAATCACATATTATTTTATAATTCCAGATGATGACTCAGTTCCTATTCAATGCTAAGGAATCTTCTTTTCTTCGCTGTGTGTGTATATGCGTGGTGACGCCACTCCACATCTGCGGTGACCTCGTTCTCCAGGGTTCCCAGTTTGATCATATACACTAAATAGAAAGAGGACGTGGTGTTAATATTTAACGAGCCCAAAGAAAATTTGTACAGAGCAGAGGATAGTAATCCATTTTTTCTACAACTGGAGTTTCCCCTGATGCTCTTACCGTATTTTCACAACCATAAGGCGCACTTAAAAGTCTTAGATTTTCTTCAAAAAGTACGGCGCGCCCTATAGCGCAGTGCGCCCTTTGTGTTGTAAGGAGGACATAGTAGAGAACACCATGAGAACGCTAAAGGGTGAAGTGTGTGCGTTGACTTTATTGCACATACCTGTATAAAAGAACAGGTATGTGCGTTATGCAGGACACCGTTGTTTTAACAACCCTGAAAATGGCAAAGAGACACGCTTACGAAGCACAGTTTAAACTGAAGGCCATCAGCTACGCGGAGGAACATGGAAATCGAGCAGCGGCGAGAGAATTTAAGATTAATGAATCGATGGTTCGCAAGTGGAGGAAGCTGGAAAACAAGCTCCGACAGGTCAAGAAAACGCAGCTGAGTTTCCGTGGACATAAGGCGATCATCGAGCAAAGAACGAGCGGGAGAAGCGTTTCGAAGGTCACCATTCGGCTAAAAGCAGTTTCACTTTCACTTTTTATGAAACGGTGCCATTTTTCCATCCGGACCAGGACTACGGTAGCGCAGCAACTTCCAGCGGATTATAAGGAAAAGCTGGCCATCTTCCGCTCCTACTGCAGCAAACACATCGGCGACAAACACATCCAGCGATGGATGACCGATGGAGACCACAGTCTCACCAAGAGTGGAAGGCAGCGCCGGGCGAGTTACGCCACAATTTGCCAATGGATTGTAGATGCTTGGGCTAACATGGCTGCTGGCACTGTTGTTCGAGCTTTCGCAAAAGCCGGCATCATTTCCGAGGAGCCGCACGGCACGGAAAGTGACTCTGACAGTGAAGAAAGTGAACCTGGCATGTTTGATGGAGATTTAGCGCAGCTGTTCAATTCAGACACAGAGGATGAGGACTTCGATGGGTTTGATGATAAAAATGTGAGTACCAAACTTTGTTTTGCTCCTGCTTTATTTTTAAATACGCACACTTGTATGCTTGTGTGTTGTTGATGATGACGATTACTGGTAATAAAAATGTGAGTAAGGTACCGAACTCAGGTTTGCTCCTGCTTTATTTTTAAATACGCATACGGTACTTGTATGCGCCCTATGATCCAGTGCGCCTTATGTGTGTGTTAAATACAGTAAGGGCACACATAACTGAGACTGCGCCTTTTAGCACAGTGCGTCTTATGGTCGTGAAAATACGGTACTTCCAATCAGATCAAAATATCTTTTTTCTTCCTGGTGTTGCACATTAGTATCCAATACATTACACAACACACAATACACTGATTTATATTAAAAATTGAAGCTACATATTTTTACTATACATTTTTAAACTTCCAAAAAAGTTTAGACTACATGTACATAAAAACTGTAGAATGTAAATTTCATGAAAAATACTAAAGCAGCAATGGCACCAACATACCTCAAAAACTTGGGAGGTGGAAAGAAAGTGGTAACCGTATGAATTGGCAACAGCTCAGTAATATGAATGGGTATAAAAAGAGTTTCTCAAAAGTACAAATGGGCAGAGGTTAACCAATCAGAACAACTCTGTGTCTGCCATGGATGGCTGTGATGTTCGGGCCCGGAGGCTGCGCTGCATTATGCAGCATGATTCTCATGAATATGACTGCACATGCTCGGCAATGCTTTCAGAAATCATAGTCAAACTAATCACAATTTGAAACAATTTCCACCAGACTAAATTGGACTAAAACACACCATGTTGTTTTAATCCTTAAATCAGGTGTAAATTGCTTTGATGTAATTTTGTAAACCTTTCATTGATCACAAGAAATCCCTCTACTACTGTAAGGACAGCAGCCATGCATTGTCTAGGGTTTTTATTGTGAAAGGTAAAGACAGGAAAAAAAGTCTTTCTCCTATGTATAAAACAAATCAGATTTCTGCTATAGATCAAGTAGTGACAGATGGAAAAACAAAGAATTTCCAGAGAAGATATAACCACGTCAACAATGGTTAATTCAGTCTCTGAAGAGCAGTAACTTTCCATACTTACATTTCATTTCAAACCTGGGCCCTACTTCCGTCAGCTGTATGTTCTTGTGGTCTGTTTTCTTATAGGTGTGATGTCTGTTAAAAATAAATGCATCATATCTTACTCTTTAACCCAAATAGCATTTTGTTTATATGAATTTTCACTTTTGATGCTCACCTGAAAGAGATGAAGTCTTCTTGGTTGGCGAATGTGATCACACGCCTGCTGTCCTCCTTTGGCACTGGAAAAAGATACTTGAGGATATTGGATACCTGCGTGAGTAGAATTAATTAGTTGTACACACAAACAAGCGGTGAGAAAGAATATCCAAGGCATGTGCTGTCCAGCACTCACTCACCCTCTTGCCGAGCCGTGAGGTGAAGTTGTGAAAAATGAGGTGGGGGTAGGCCTCAGACATGGTGCCTATGTCGGGAACATCGTGCCTCATTACCACGTTGTAAAGAGTGAAATAAGCTGTTGGGCCAAATGGCAAATGGCACACCACCAGGCCATCTGTAAATATATAAGAACAAACAAAACTAAGCAAAATAACAAATATTATGGTCAATACTGAGAGTTAAACAAAAACCCAAAACACTCCATTATAAATTTTAAAAGTGCAGAGTTTTCATATTGGTAAAGAAACTGTGTTTGTTTCTCTAGTGTTGACCTAACGTGAAGACTATAGGGCAGCTAGAATGAAGAAAAAAAAAAAAAAACCAGCAATGCACATGTGCAATGGATGTATGAACAAGCTGTACAATGTGGTCTGAAACCACCAACCAGTTTTAGCACTGTTGGTGGATGTTGTGCATACAGAACACAAAACTACATAGTCCTTTATACCCCATGAAAGCTGAGTGGGAGTAACCATTAAAGCTCTTCTGAACTGAATGTTTCTGTCATATTTGAGCCTGCCTGTAGAGCAAAATGACTGAGTGTGGGGTTAATGAGGGTGGACTTTGCAGCAAAATGAATAAGTGAATAAAGCAAGTATACCTGGCTGTCCTCTTGTCTCATGCACGATGACGAGGTCGGTAACACTGTTAGCTTTGCAGGCTTGTACCAATGCAGGGATCTCATGATTTCCTCTGTTCATTCGCTGGGCCCCAGGGAACATCAACTTTACCTCCTGGAATCACATACAAGATGGGATTCGTGTATTATTGTCAACTCAATTTTTAATGGTCATGGTCTACACTGCTTTTTTTTTTAAATATATAAAACCCGAACCCCAGGTTGTTATCAATAGCTGGGGCAGCGCCTTATACAGCATCACTGTCTGTATTTGTGCAGCTAAAAGAGAGCAAAAACTTCAGAAGACAGAAGAGTTTACCACCGACCACAAGCCTCAAGAAAAACTCAGAACTACAGCAAGGCATGCAATATGTGGCCAAATTAGGAAAAGCAGCGCAGAAGAGGTGTGTGCATGTCAGGGAGCAGTGACAAAGTGTAAAAAGTCACACATCTGCACAGATCACAAACTCACTAAGGCTACATCTACACCGGATGAATTTGAAAACTGTGTTTTCGTCTAAAAACGCTCCGCATCCACACTATGGTTTTCACAGAGTTGTTTATCCACACTGAAACAACCTAAAATGCTTACATTCCAGTACTGCGCATGTGTGTAAAGTAAGATGATTCGACCTGTGTCATTTCTGTCTGCCATTTATTTACTTTCCAGCCCTTTGAAACATTGTGGCAAAATGTCGAGGAAAAGCACCAAGTTTTTTTAAATGGACTGACAATGAGGTGGAGTTGTTGCTGTGAGTAACACGAGAGTACAAAGTTGCAAAAGCGAGTGAGAATTAAAGAATTTGAAGAAAAGCTATCTGAAGCATGTACAAACTGATATTAATCTTTAATAGGGCTGTCAAAATTGAGAGCAAACAAAACAACTGCTGTATAATTAAGATAGGCCACCACTATTTTAGTTTAATTGGTCATCATATGACTAAAGTGTGTCGCTTTGGAGAGCATTTTCAAAAAGCTCAGTTTTCCTTGACCAAAAACGCCATCTGTGGACGGACGGCCAAAACGGAGAGAAAAAGATGCGTTTTCAAACGAAAACGTATTAGTGCGGACATGGCCTAAAGCACATAATACAAATCACTATGGGGTCTGACAAACTACCCAAATCTGTCAGAACTAAAGCCCCTTTTCCATTAGTATCTACTTAGCATGGCTCGCCACAGTTTTCAAGGTTTTCCATTTAGGTCACAGTACCTGGCAGCAGGTACTTTTTTAGTATCTGCTTGCCCTGGGTTCCAAACGATCTGAGCAGGTACTAAAATGTGATGTCGTCAGGCTGCATGCCACCGATTGGCTGGTCAGTAGTGTCACTTGATGAGTCATGACAGTATCTCATTCACGAACATCAGAACCGCCACTTTGGAATCCCAGTAACAAGGGAAATAACTACAAAAAACAACACTGTGGTCCCCTGAGACTGGCGAAAAGTCACAGACCGAGCAGTGGGTATGTTCTTGCCTCGGTGTACACCTTTGCTGTAGCGTCCGTGTCACATAGTAATTACTTTGTGGGACGCTTGGATGCTTTGCTATGACGACAGCCATGCATAACAGGTACTATCCGAATGTAATGGAAAACCAGTCAATCCGAGTCGAGTCGTGGCGAGTCGATCCGAGTAGGTGCTAATGGGAACGGGGCTTATGAGTCCAACTAGCACCATGTAGCCACTTACAGGAGGCAGCTGTCATTTCAATTTTATTAATATATCACACTTGCTGTTTCATGCCATCTATTACTTTTTATTACAATATGTTTTTGCTATTTCTACAATATCTGCATATGATACTGTGGTCAACAAGAACCTATTAATCTGAACAATCCACCTTTTTTCCTTAACCTCCTAAGACCCGAACTCTTTCATGGCATGCATTTTTTCTCTTTGCTATTGTGAGTCACAATTAAGTAATGATGTGCAAAACTCTTTATTTGGTGTCTGAACACAGCAGCATTTTTCTTGAGTACAAAAACAAAATGAGAAACAACAACTGTGCCACTGTATGGCTAATTTGAAAGAGCAAAATTTTGTATTGTGGTCTAACCCAAAATGTGATGTCCACATATGTGGACGCCAGGTCCTAGGAGGTTAAGGCCTAGCTTTACTACGCGTTTTCACATGTTAAATGGCTCACTTGTCTCTCCTTTTCACTCAAACAAACAACAGACTAATGGAAACACACACACACGTTCAAATAAAGCCGACAGACAGAAGCACCCTTCATCCTTTTTTCTCTTTTTGAGTGTAGCTGCTCCCTACACAGACAATCATTTCAGAAGGGGGCAGATATTCAATTTAATTTCAATCAATTTTTATATATATTACTGTAAGGTAAATATAGCTCCTACAATAATACAGAGAAATCCAAAACAATCAAATAATCCCTTATGAGCAAAAACTTGGCGAAAGTGGGAAGGAAAAACTTCCTTTATACAAGAAGAAACCTGTGGCAGGACCAGGCTCAAGGAGGGGCTAGAGAATTGTTGGATTAAAAATTAGTTGTATCCTTCAAAGAGTTTTGAAGCCTGTCAATAAGCCTGCATATCAGTATTTTTTACATTTTAATGCAAATGTCAACAAAAGCACCATGTAACACCATATTTCTAAGTTAGCACTATCTGTGCTATTTATCTTTTCATTCACAGAACTCCATTTAAATTCTTTAATACTGGACCTCCCTTGGTTTTAGACCAGGGCTCGCAAAATTTCAAATCCCTGGTAGCCCTTCGGGCAGGGACTCTTCAGTTTTTGGTAGCCCAAAATAAATTTAAGTAGCCCGAATAAAAAAGAGAGCAATTTTTTTGATTGATGTTTTGTTTCCTGTTTTGTTCTGTTACAATATTACAATTATACATTAAAGTATAATATTGTAACGGAAACAAAACATTAATCAAAAAATTGTTGAAACACAAATTACAACATTGTATAAAAATTACAAACATCAGCTTAAATACTTGGTTCTAATTGAACAGAAATTTCTATGAACTTGTAAGAACTGTGTAGGACATGAATCAGTCTGTGTCAGATCCTGAATTTGAAATTTCCACTGAAAAACTGGTCCCAGTGACAAAGGCACTTGTCGACTCAGAAATCGAGGGAAAACCAACGACACACCCGGCAGAACATTATGTTATTTACACGGGTGCACATATGTGGTCCGCATGTGCGCATTCGCTGTCAAAATAAAAGACGCGCACCAGATTAGAAGTTGCAACGCGTGTTTGCGTCCATATAAAAGCACTGTTTTTGTCCGCTAGAGTGGGATTTTCACGGCACATTCTGCTCCACATCTCTGTGCGTTCATCATTTGTTTGAAGCCAGCTCACCTCCTGCAACTACTTTTCCGAGAATACGTGCTTCTTTTGTGGTTCGGACTCCTTCTGACGTTTGTTTGGAGGTGGAGGAACACCAAAGTAATTGCTTAAAGGAGCTTGCTTCTTCGACATCTTTAAGAGTTCTAAACAAATGTCTGTCCTCCTCCAGAAAATCTTATGTACGCAAACACGCGTTGCAACTTCTTATCTTGTGCGCGTTTTTTATTTTGACAGCGAATGCGCACCTGCGGACCACTTATGTGCACCCCTGGTTATTTAGCTCGTCATATTGCAGCCACAGAAATTCTTTGTCCATGAAACCATAAAGCTGCACTTTATTTTTGCCTTATAGTCTGATTTGTCATAACTTCTCCGTTTTGCAGTAAGCTTTTCTTTGGCTGTCACTTCTTCACCCTGACCTGTCTTATTTGGCTCAGCAGAACTAAAATATATATCCTGCTGCTTTTACACAGGCACTCACATAACGCTCAGCGATTCTCTGCGCGATCAACCTCTCACATGTTTGAGCTTGCTGCGGGAGAGTTCACTTGTCATGTTTGCATAGTAAGCTAACGATTGATAAGACGATGTCAGAGGAATTGGTGCACAAATTATCATCACTCACAGATCAGTGCTGTCGCTCTCTATACACAGTTCGCGCGATTGCAAAGTGAAAGCAAAAAACAAGCGCAAATTCAAACGCGATTTCAATATGTCACATATTGACAGTGGCTCACCGATGCCAATGACATAATTACCCAGCTACATTTCCGAAAGAATGCAAAAGCATTGACATATATTTTTCCTTTCTATGATAGCCCGACGGGCAGGGCAGAGATAGATTTTGGTAGCCCGACTGGCAAGATCGCTAGCCCCGGGACGTCGGGCTAGCGATTTTGCGAGCCCTGTAGATGTTGTTCTATATTTGGAAATTATAAAACATCTCTTTCAATTTTTCATGCGTTTCCATTTTTCATCTGTAATATACAGAAACATCTCTGAAAACTATGAAGAACCAGGGTTGAAATAACTGCACATGCCATTAAATATGTGCTGTAGTAAATGTTTTGTGTTAATTCTGTCATTGAGGTTTTAGATGCCTCTACGTGCTTGTGCTCAGAAAGTGATCTAACCTTGGCAAACATTTTGAGCCTGGAGCTTGGGTCTCTGGATGTAGTGACCATGACTTTAGGATCTTCTACTCCAGCCCATTTATACTCATCATCCACATGAGAGCTGACACCTGCGCGCACAAGAAAACACCAAAATTTATGAGTGAACAAAATGTGAGGAAAACTGACAAAATGCTGCTGATAGTAAGAATTCACGACACTTGCCTTCTGCCCCTTCGTCGTCATACTCCACTAGTTTCTGTAGCTCAAGAGCTTCTTTGCGTATCTCAGTGGGAAGGAGATGATTTTCTGCAGAGAAGTAAAAGATGTTTTACTTCTGTGTGGTCAGAGCATTTTGGTGCCAACTCTGGTCAAGCAAAATGTAGTTGGAAAAAGGATCTTAATGATCACGCCAACCTACCGTCGAGGGCACCCTTCAGCTTCTGCTTTTTCTCCTCTATTGTTCGGAGCCTGTCCTCCTGTGCCTTCCTGTACAGGTACTCCCGCCTCAGTCTCACCTCTCGACGTAGCTACGCAAACATTACACCAAATTACTCCAAAGACAGGCCTCTTAACATAATGACATTACCTTGCAAAATGACATTTGCCACAATATCTGAACATGTCTACACATCTCACACAACTTAGGAAAAATGGGTAAGGGACTTTGTCGAAAGTTAGTGAGAAAACAAGACGAAATTAGAAATAACTTATAATCGTAAAAACTTAATACATAATGGCAGACACATAAGTAGAAAGACTGAACATATCTGAACAGGTCTATGCTTAAATCTTCCTACAGTAACAATTTTACTTAAGTAAAAAAAAGATAATTTAAATTGAATTAAGGTCACTTTGGACTGGTTCTTATATAACACTAGTTAACTTGAGCACTTAAAGTGTTTCATAACTCGAGCTTCAGCATCTTGCCCAAGGATACGTTGTCTGGACTGGAGCCAGGGATCAAACCGGCAACCTTCTGATTTGTAGAAGACCTGCTCTACTTCCTGAGCCACAGCCACCCCATATAATTAAGGATCTAAAAGCAGTTACTCTAACTTGGAGAAATTTTAAAATGAGGAAGCCACTAACAATTCACTCAGCTCATTAACCTGGATTAAAAGGAATGAAAAGTGGCGCAATAATAGCAGCAACTTCATATAACCCCCTGGAGTTGGGAGTTAAACCCAAGACACTCTTTTTGGAATTAAAAAACAAAACAAAAACAGATGCTGATTTTACAACGACTAAAAGTGCATTGTGATTGTTACTGTTCTAATTTTAACATTCAATCCAGTCCCTTTCTCCGTAGACTTACCCAGTAATTTATTTATACAAATGACTTCAAATGACACTGATGAACAGACTCCTTAAACTGAGAAGAACAGAAGAGTCTGTGGATTTATTTCATTAAACTCTGTGACATAAATGATTAAACAATTCTCAAAAACCCTGGCATTTGAACATAAACCCCACTTTATCTATGTTCTATTTTCAAGGTACACAGACATAAAAGTTCAGTTACAAAAAAAAAAAAAGCACATACAGTGTCCCGTTAATTCACATTTAATAACCTACAGGGGTTCTCCCTTCACTGTTCTGTGTCTGGCAATCAAGATTGAATCTTCATCAGTCACATTTTAATGACACATTTGTGAGAATTCACTAAAGGTTACACGTAATTCTCAATTATTTCTTTCTGACACTCCTAAAGTGAGCACAAAATGTCATATTTCTGAGAGCTGCTATCTTTGTTTTGATTAGAAAACTCACGCTTCTTGACCAACGAGCAATTTTTTTTTTCACTCATTACATAGGCTTCGTGGGTTTATTTTTCCCAGTTATACACCAGCCTGTGACGATACAGAAAACGCAGTTGGAACGAAATAAAGCGTTTAAACAGTACTCTAGTATTTCAACATTACCAGTTACAGAACTTTACTGCTGTGCTCTATGGCTCTATGTGAATGCGTGCTAACACTCGGATGCGCTCGGTACATCCGCCTTGAGCCTGGCTTCTGTGTCAGCTTCGACCTCTACAATCTCCTTTTGGTATCAAACTAAAACACAAATTAACGCTCGCACAAACCTTACAATTTTTTAACTTACCATGATGTGTTTATTGCTAGTAGCTAACCCACGCTACTCACGTGGACACGGAGAGAGAGACGAGCCTACAAAAGTTTGCGCCATTGGCTGAAAGAAGGACCAATGGCAAACGTCGATACTGACTTGTACTGTACTGTACTGACTCATTTTTCAAATTAAAAGCCAAATAATTATTTTTCTTTTCTTCGGGTGGGTTCCTCTGGGAAATTCGGTTTCCAAAAGCACAGCACCGACAGAAGTTACAGAGTTACAGAATATTATATATATATATATATATATATATATATATATATATATATATATATATATATATATATATATATATGCACACACACACACACACACACACACACACACACATATATAAATAAAACACACGAAGGGGATAAATAGAATAAATAGGAATAAAAATAAAAATACAAGTGAATTGCACATTTCAAGTATCAAGTAAATCATCCCCTCACCATGAAAGGCAGGCAACATCTCTGTGGCCAAATATTTCCTGTCAGTTGCCATTAAAAGCACCTCTTCCTGTTTAATAAATTAGACTTGAGTATAATCAGATTCGGTGTTTGGATCATGCATATTCTGATTTCAGTATTTCTTTTGGCAACAGGTAAGCGTACACATCATCATTACAGAGAACTTGAAATCATATCTTAGAGCTTAAATATTTGTTTTTGTAGATTATTATAGTGCCTGTCTGAGCCACTGAAGTAGATTAAACTATGCATCAGTGCCATTCGGTATATGATGAAGGAAAATTATCTTCTATCATTTAGAGGTACACAATTTCTTTTGCATAATTACATTTAGTGATATTATTATTATTTAAAACTGTGAGAAAGAATAAACATAAACTATCAACTTGTACTTTATCTTGTAATCTGTTTATGTGGGCTTTTAGAGTATTGTTATTGTATTACTTAGTACTGGCTATTACTAATATATCTTAGTACATGCGTATTAACAGGTCAGTATGAAACAGTATGGCTTAACAAAACAAAAAAAACCCCATTCCTATTCAAATGAATATCTACAAGTACTGGAATGAAACTGAGTGAAAAACAACCAACATCAAGAGGAAAACTTTAGTGGAGCCCCAGAAAAAATTTAAAAATTATTTCCACACCTAAACAATGTCACTGTGCAGGTACCTGTGAGGCATTGTTTTGGCAGAAGCTGACATGTCCTTATGAAGTGAAGTACAAGAGCCTTCTGAGGGTTTGGTGTCAGCAGAACTCTGCCGAGTGCTGCACCGGCCTCACCTTCAGTCACAGTGAACGCTTGGTGGATGGAGGGAAACTGAAGGTGACCCAGGATGTGAGCTCCTTCACTGTGGAAGTGTTGGAGCCAAACCACAAACAAGGAGTGTACTGGTGTGGTTTGCTGAGCAGGAATGGCACCATCATCAAGCTGGCTGAAGGCTACATCCACAACTGTAAGCATAAGATGATATTTCAATGTTATGTGCATGTTAAGCTTTCATAATTTAAAAAATTACAAAAGGTGATGTTCTAATATGAGTATTTATGGGAGTCATAGTTTTCTATGATTGTAAGCCCAGTTAAGATTTGGGACTGTTGCTCAGCACTTTGTGTTAACTAGGATTTCTGGGATTAGTTCCTAATTTTGCACACCACAAATTTTGTTTGGTTAGATTAGCATAAATTAATAATAGGCCAGGTGGTAAACATAACTAGCCATATATTAATCTCTGGAGATGGTGGAGACCAAAGTGGAGTTAGTAACATAGTGTTTGTGTTGCAGTGTGTCAGCTGGATGTGCAAACAGATATTAAAACACTGACAAGTCAGTAGTTTCCCTGTTCTAGTGCCAAAAATGTGGATAAGCAAGTAAATGTCATTATAGTGCTCATGGGCTTCACAACATGTATACAAACCACATGCTTTTTCTGAAACCCCCTGCAGCTACTGCTTCATATATCTGGAGCTTAATTCGCTGGATTCTGCTCCCTCTGCTGCCCATAGTGACCACACTTACCCGCATGTACCTGAAAAGTAAGATATTTTTATACCTCACCACAACAGACACACAGTTATTGCACTGAAGCTAAAGTTAGAAAAATTGTGCTGTGTGACACAACTACATGAAGTATAAAACTTAGAAAACATCTATCTATCCATCCATCCTGTTCTCATTCCTTTCAGATTATAATTCAATTTTATTTATTCAGCACCAAATCACAACAACAGTGGCTTCAATGTGCTTTATATTGTAAGATAGACCCTACAATAATACATACAGAGAAAAACCCAACAATCACATGACCCCCTATGAGCAAGCACTTTGGCGACTGCAGGAAGGAAAAAAGTCGCCTTTAACAGGAAGAAACCTCCTGCAGAATCGGGCTCAGGGAGGGGCGGGCATCTGCCTTGACCAGTTGGGAAGAGGGAAGGAAGACAGGAGCACAACAACAACACAGCAATTTATTGGATTTTGAGAGTTAAAAGATTTATACATGTTAACTTTTAGTGGAGCTTAGAGCTGTTGATATATTAAAAACAAAGAAAACAAAAAGAACAGTTTTACAATATTATCATTCATGTATACATCATATTTTTAAGAATCACTTTAATTTTGGCACCTCTGCAAATTATGTGGGATGAGAGCTTTTAAAAGATGCAAATGTGTCTTAAATGCCTAAACGGGGCTGGGATAGGCTCCAGCACCCCCGCGACCCTGAAAAGGATAAGCGGAAGCGAATGGATGGATGGGGTGGATGTAAGTCAGAAGGAAGGTTGGTGGTTCTCTGGCTGTTACAGTCTGCATGCCAAAGCATCCTTGGGCAAGACACTAAACCACAAGTTACTTTCCAGTGTATGAATGTTAATGAAAGTACTCAGTTATAGAAAAAAAGTGCGTGTTAATATAAAGTGCTCAAGTAGAGAAACGCCATGTAAGAACCAGCAGTTACACTGATAATGTTCAGCACAAACATCTGTTTCTGGTGGTGGTCTTCTTATGTTTGGTTGATGTCATTAAAATGCTGTCTGAAGCAGGTAGGACCCAAAATGCAGCACTCCCAGGTGGAACTAAACTCAGAAACACAGCTTTATTGCTGGAATTACAGTAGACATTAATCTGGAGAATGGAGACAGCCAGCACAACGTGGAACGGAGGAGAACACAGGGAATATATACACAAGGGCTGTGTCCCAATTAAGAGACCGCACGCTTGGAATACGTGCAGTATGCATACTACGTACGGTGCGTACTATAAGTACGGGAAGTGCGGAAGTGAGAGGCTTGTGAAATGGTACGGTCTAGCCTTCGTCGTGCTGCTCAGGTTGCCTCGCAACCATGATACTAACCGCGAGAAACGTTTCATACAGCATTGTTTGACAGAAATGAAGGAGAAAAAGTGTTTTTTTGGTCATTAATTTTTTTCATGACATCACTTTGATCAGTTGAGTATCTGAGGCTGAGACCACAGGACTGTAAAACCTGATTGTTGGGCTTCATTTCTCTACTAAACAGTCATTTCAAGATTAGTTAGTAAATAACAATTAGCTAATGTTGTGCATGAGACTAAAGTCATCTCACTGTGGTAATGTAAATATAATATGGCCAATATTATATTTATTGTCAGATTATTATGATATATATATATATTACAGGATATATTACAGCAGTGAGCTTGAACTCTGTGTCAAAGATTCAAGTTGCAGTTATTTATGTCCTATCACCTTAAATCTTCACTCAAAGACAAGTATCTCTGACAGTGTATATATAGATGTATTATATATAAGAGACAAATATTGTTTGTTTAATATGTTGGCATTATTACATTTGGCTCAATGCTTACATATATGTGTAAAAAGAAAATGTACGAGCTGTGATAACTGTTTCTGATAGAATGAAGAGTAGGCTGATATATTAAATATCCCTTTATTGGGTGAGAAAATCAGACCATGTCATAACTGCTTTAAGTCATACAGAATAGATATCAGAGCCTTAAACAGGCTGGCTTCTGCTAAATGGGTCAAACTGGGCAGAAAGTATACAAACACATAACATCCTTATAGAATACCTCAGAATATATAAAGCATATAAACAATTACAGCAATATGATGCAACAAACACAGCAGTGCTACAAAATACTCAAAGCTTCATAGAACTGAAACAAACATTTATTTTTAGCTCCATTCTGCTGCTGATACATACTTTAGGTTTCTGAACATTAAACTTGTTGCTGCCTTTCATAGTGTTCAACTTGAAGGCCCTGAGTACTTTCTCCCACACTGAAAACACTGGAATGATAAAATTATTTGAACATTACCTAATAAGACTGATTCAGGACTGACAATTAGTTATTTTAAACTTTCCTAGCAGTCCTTCACAAACAGGGAACAGTCTGTCTATTCTCTCCATCTGTCACCTGCTGCTGGCTCTTCCTCCTCCTCTTCCTCACACACTGCTGAGTTTGTCCTGGTGGCTCATCAGGGGTGCAAAGCCTCACAGATGATGTGCAGCAGTGGGTCCCTCAGTCTGTCCTCACTCTGGACACTTGCAGTTGTCACACATGGAAATCAAATGTGTGATAAGCTGCAGGATTCAAACACAAGTGTAACTTATAAATACATGTTCATACTTTTATTCCACAATCAGAGAGAAAGAAAAGGGGAGAGAGTGCAGGACAGATAGGTGACAGTCTCAGGTGTATACACTACAAAACAGCACCAGAGAAGGACGATTTAGTGTTTGTGTTATTACGAAACAAGAAGAGTTCCCAGATGGTGCAGTGGACACATGTGTGACTCCTGTGATTAAAGCATCTTTCTTTCAGCTTAACGAGTGAACCGTCAGCTCGTTCAAACACACGTTAAAGTCCGTTTGGCTCGACACCACCGAACAGAGGCAGCAATATAACATAGCTAACATTAACAGTGCAGTGAATCCTGCTTGTGCCGTGATTCAGGACTGCAAACTGAGCAGCATCACTGACTTTCAGCTTGTTGTGTTTGTGGATATATGACTGACTTTAATTATCCATAAAATCATCACATTCTCTGTAGGATTAAGGTCAACTGTTGAACGGTGTATATTTTAAAGTAAAGGCTCTAAACCAAGTTAACGCTGAAAGTACAAACATCGCTAATGTCACATAACTTTGCCGACATGTGGCCAACAGTAATGTTTTGATGTTCTTCATTATTAAACATTCGCACATAAAAAAGTGACATGATATTCACTCTTCGGCCGCTCCGCTTCTGCCGTCTGCCGTGTTTTGCGGCAAAACTATCCACACCCACCGCCGCTCTATGAATTGTGGGATATATGGGACCACGAAGCGTGCACCGGACGACGCTTGATGTTTGGGGAAATCGACGGCACATTTGGAGTCTCAAAATGCATACTCCATGCATGCGGTCTCTGAATTGGGACACAGCCAATGAGGATAACCAGGGAGACGGGCCACAGGCGGGAACACAGCTGTCACTAATCTGAGTGATGAGACAGGCGAAGCAAAACTGAAAATAATACACATGAAACAGAAGACTATCAAAATAAAACAGGAAATAACAAACTTGACAGAGCAACAGGAGAATAAACACACAAAGACAGGACTGACTAGGGAGGAAAGAAAGGAAACACAAAAGATGATAACTAAACATTGCCTAACCTAATAAGGAACACAGAATGGAAATAAAGGGAAACTAAGTTAACCAAACAAGAAACCAAAAATAGAGATAATGAAACTCAGAGGCACAGGAAAAAAGAAAAGAAGGAGACTATGGAGATCCAACCCAAATCTCATCTTAACCTAGGATGAACCAAAAAAAAACAACCTATAGAACAGGACAACAGAATTATAATACAAAGATATGGAAAAAGAAATGAGAACAAACCCCAAGACCTCCCAAATTCAAAACTTGGGGTCAACGACCTAGACCATGACAGCTGAAAATGAAATTAAGAATATCATGTTTGATGAAATTAGTCAGATGAAATCTTTGTTTGCACATTCTGGATTCAGGTTCTTCACCATCAGCTGTAGAGACAGGCCTTCATTTATTCATTTATGTTCTTCACTTCTAATGAGTCCTTCAGATAATAAATGATGGTAAGGGAAGATATTTGTGCTGCGTGAGATGAACCATTTTGCAATGTAAGAATTTTAGCGCTTGTTTTAATATTTCATGAATAATAAACAATGGTCACTGCATCGTGTTGTAGCATGTAACCATGGTGGGTTCACTAAACTCTCTGACTTTTCTTTCATAGCAACAAAAAAACACCTTTTTAAGGTAAACTTAAACTTTCCATATCTTGAAACATTTCAACAGCATGAAGAGTTACAGGTGTTACATCTTTTTCTGGTCTTCCCTCAGAAAGCAGATGGACTTTATGACGACGTGGGCAGAGCTGTGACTGAGCAGGAGTATGAAAATGCAGAATCTCTGCTGTGAAATGCTGGCACGAGGAGCGTTGGCAGAGTCTTTACATGTAATGGAATAACTGAATTATTCAATCTGAAATTCTAATCAATTACTGAGAAAAAACAACAGTTAAATTACAATTGCCAATGAAAATGTTCAATTCAAATCATTTTTTTTAAATAGAGCAACAATTCACAGCAGGAGTGGCTTCACAGTTCTGTATATTGTTAGCCAATGACCCTACATATGGTTTTCACAAAATGTCCAACTGTAAGCTGGCTAATGTGAAGCATAAAGTTTCTTTGCACTGTTTTGAAGCCACCAGGGGTTGATACCTGTGGTTGTTAAAAGACATTCTTTGGAGGTCTGTGGGGAAATGGTCCTCGGACTTATATACTGTTGGCACTTTTCTGATTAGTCTGTAGACTCAGCCATTCATTTCGAGTCATGCTGAATAAAACTTCATTTTTCTCCCAAATTACAGATTCTGATTCATGTTGATGGTAATATATTTTAAAAAGTATTTTATATATGAAGATAGAAGTTTGCAGTCATTATATATGCTCAAATCTTGGACCATGAAGTTTTTTTAAAATGGAAAATGGAGGTAGTTAAGCAAGAAATGTTCTAAAAATATGCTGTTTTGAGACGGAATGACCAAAGAGTGTCAGCGACCTCTTCTTTAATATTTTTGTAAGTTTTCTCATACATTTTCACTTTAACTTTGGAGAACATTCACAGATTGTTTACAAAAGATTTCGGCATGCATGTTACTCATTGGTTTGTGAAGCAGTATGTTATAAAAACCTGAGCTGAGCTTTTTCACCATCACCTTGGATTTTGAAAGTGGATATAGCGAATGAGGAATGGATATGACAATACTATCAAAGACATTACATATTTATTGCTTGTCAACTTGTACTCTAATAATAATAGGGGTGGGTTTTTATAATCGATTTATCGATTAAAAACGATTCTGGCTTGGATAACGTAAAATCGATTCATTAAAATCCTGAATCGCTTTTTTAATATAAATTTATTTTGCCCGAAATGCCAGAATCTCTGGTGAAATCCCCCAAATTTCAACAACCACCAAACAGCTAAGACAGTAAATGAGAGCAGGAACACGGATTCTGCACAAAGACTTAAACACACAGCGCAACCTGCGGATCAGAATCAGTTAGATATCGCCTTTCTCACAGTCGGGGCTGAAAGCCGACAGCTCGCTGATTCTGATCTGTCGGCTGGTCCACGCTTTGTGTTCACGCCCTTTATGCGCTGATTCTAAAGCTGTTAGTTTGATCTCTCTCCAAACAATATTGACCGAACCAGCAGCAAAAGAAGATCCAAACTACGCTTCACATAAACATCGTCATGTATTCACTCTGACTTTTGCTGTTTTGCTTCGACCACGATGCACAGCTCTCTGTACTTCAACAACAGTTTCCGTCTAAAAATCTGTTTTCTTCATTATTCGCTTGCTTGTTACTAGAGATGGACCGATCCGATATTACGTATCGGTATCGTCCGATACTGACCTAAATTACTGGATCAGATATCGGAGAAAAATAAAAAATGTAATCCGATCCATTAAATATCACGAAAGCACCTCACAAAACTTGCAACACACCGTAACTCACCTCAGAACGTTAGCACGTCGGAGCAGTATGCATCACGTGATAGAGCGGCTGTGGCATGCCGACCTGTCAGTGGTCTGGATAGCATTTGGAGCTTCGCTAGCAACCCGGCATTTCATCTCCGACAAAGTTATCCCAAGAGAAGTAAAGCAAGTGTGTAAGTCCATCTCTGAATGTTTGTAAAGCATTCCTGCGTTAAGCTTAACAAGCGATATATGGAGCGACTGCCTCTTCTTGCTGCTACTTCAATCATGAAACTGCTTAACGATCAGCTGATCGGCTTTTCTGTCGGGAGTCCGTGTCTCTAGTTTGCTTTTGGCCCACTTTGCACCAGAAAGAGGAAACCAGCGGATAAACAACAGCAGCACGTTTAAGCTTGATCAGCTGTTGTTAGAATTTATTTAATATTACTTTCTACTCGAGGATCTTTTTCTATGTAGCTGACGCTGGTAACTGTGCAGGGGCGGATCTAGCAAAGTTTAGCCAGGGGGGCCGATAGGGCATTAACAGGGAAAAAGCTGTCCTTCAGTCTGCTGGTCCTGGCCTGGAGACTCTGCAGTCTCCTCCCTGACGGCAGCAGCTTGAAGAAGCTTTGCATTGGGTGCGTGGGATCAGCCGCTATGCAAAGGGCTTTTTTAGTGAGACGGGTGCTGTAAATGTCCTGGAGGGAGGGGAGAGAGACACCAATGATCCTCTCTGCAGCTCTCACTATGCGTTGGAGGGTTCTATGACAGGACGCATTGCAGGCTCCAAACCACACAGTGATGCAGCTCGACAGGATGCTCTCGATGGTGCCTCTGTAGAAAGTGTACATGATGGGGGCTGGAGCTCCTGCTCTTCTCAGTTTGCGGAGAAAGAAGAGACGCTGCTGTGATTTCTTGGCCAGTGCTGTGGTGTTGTACGTCCAGGAGAGATCCTCTGTGATGTGCACACCCAAGAACTTGGTGCTGCTCACTCTCTCCACAGACGCTCCGTCAATGGTCAGAGGAGCATGTTGGGTGTGCATTCTCCTGAAGTCCACAACAATCTCCTTCGTCTTCTCCACATTCAGAGAGAGATTGCTGTCAACACACCACGTGGCCAGGCGTCTCACCTCACTTCTGTAGTCGGTCTCATCCCTGTTGCTAATGAGACCCACCACCGTTGTGTCGTCCACAAACTTGATGAAGAGGTTGGAGCTATATGATGGAGTGCAGTCATGGGTCAGCAGAGTGAAGAGGAGGGGGCTCAGCACACATCCCTGCGGGGCCCCCGTGTTTAAAATGATGGTGCTGGATGTATTACTGCCGACCCGTACTGCTTGAGGTCTTCCGGTGAGGAAATCCAACAGCCAGTTGCACAGTGAGGTGTTGAGCCCCAGCTGGACCAGTTTTTGAGTGAGCTGTTGGGGGATTATAGTGTTGAATGCTGAACTGAAATCTATGAACAGCATTCGAACATATGAGTCATTTTTGTCCAGGTGTGTGAGTGCTGAGTGGAGTGCAGTGGAGATGGCATCATCGGTTGAGCCGATACGCAAACTGGAAGGGATCCAGGGAGGGGGGCAGGACAGTCTTGATGTGTTTCGAAGCACTTCATCAGGATGGGAGTAAGTGCAACAGGACGGTAGTCATTAAAGCAGGAGGGAGATGACTTTTTTGGAACCGGAATGATTGTGGTGGCTTTAAAACATGTGGGGACGACAGCCTGGATGAGTGATATGTTGAAGATGTCTGTGAAGACATCAGTGAGTTCCACTGCACAGTCTCTCAGTACACGACCAGGAATTTTGTCAGGACCCGGAGCTTTACATGCATTGATCCTGCTGAGGGATCTCCTCACGCTGTCCGGGGACAGAGTCATCACCTGGTCACCAGGAGGGGGTGGGGTCTTCTGTGCAGTGGTGCTGTTTTGGACTTCAAAGCGAGCAAAGAAAGTATTCAGCTCGTTCAGCAGGGGGATAGTGCTATCACAGGTCTGTGGTGGGGGCTTGTAATCTGTGATGGTCTGAATGCCCCGCCACAGGCTCCGTGAGTCTCTGCTGTCTTTGAAGTGATGAGATATTTTCCTGGAGTACTGTCTCTTAGCCTCTCTGATGCCACGGGAAAGGTTGGCCCTAGCTGTCCTCAGGCTCGCCTCGTCACCATCTCTGAAGGCAACATTCCGAGCTTTCAGCAGCCTGTAGACCTCTCCTGTCATCCATGGTTTTTGATTTGCCCGGACAGTTATGGTTTTCGTGACTGTTACATCCTCAATACACTTGTTGATGTAGGCAGTAACAGTCTCTGCGTACTCCTGGAGGTCAGTGGTGTTGTTATAGGTGGCAGCCTGCTTAAACATGTTCCAGTCTGTGGTGTTAAAGCAGTCCTGTAAAGCCTCCGAAGACCCTTCTGGCCACACTTGTATCCGCTTACGAACCGGTTTGGTGGTTTTAACGAGCGGTCTGTAAGCAGGCATTAGCATGACAGTGATATGGTCTGAGGCGCCGAGGTGGGGGAGGGGAAAAGCTTTGTAGGCTCCTCTCTGAATTGAATTGAACATTCGGTCTTTTTATTTACATAGTTCCAAATCACAACAGCAATTGCTTCAAGGGGCTTCAATATGTTCATATGACGAGACACACACATCTTTTTTATGAAGAAATAAGTTTGCATTTATTGGACAAACCAAACATAAGCAAACTCACACATAGTGTAAAGATGGACCATGTCATGGGGTGACAAATGAAGGGTTTCATTCCAAAATGCTGTACAACCATTAGGAGGAAAAAAAAACCAAAAAAAAAAAAAACCCAGTATTTTAAAGAGCATATCATTCATTCAGAAATCTTATTACTTTAGTCACAACAACCCCCTAATGAAGCTGTATTTATTTCATGGAGATGACATTATTCCCACATGCTGTACATTTCATTTTGGAACAAAGCTCTTCAAATATATCTTTTTATTTTTACACTTTTTACATTCTTTTCTTGCTGTACATTTTAAGTCTCATGCTTTGCTTGAAACTGTGGTGTCAGCATTTATCCTCAATCACATGACGAGAGACAATAAAAAGAAGAGCATACAGTATTCAGGATCAATGCTGCATAGTTTCAACTTTGGAATAACGCAATTACCTTTTTGTAAACTGTGTGTATATGTGATGGAAAACCATATTAAAGCTGTCAAAAGAATACATGCGATGTATCTTGGAAGCTTCACTTCTTTGAAAAATTTCAGTATTGGGAGACGATGCATGTCATCACGAGTCCATCAAGAGCAGCTGAAATAAACAAAGGTGGAGCAGTTCATACCATCGCAGAGTTTCTTAAGAAGCTCTGGCAGTAAACCACAGCATGATGGATAACAGGAAATGGATGACAAATATCAACAGATGTAACTCGAAAGAAAACAACAACTAAAACAAGCAAACAAACAAAAAAACCTGCATGAGTTTTTAGCAAAGTCTGGGCACAAAACATGCAAAGAAAACAACAAAATGGAAGCAATAAATAAAGTAAAAGTCCTGGGAATGTTAACAAAACTCCACTGAGAGTGACACCAAAGCAAACAACCAAGTCACTGCAATCTTTTAAACAGAATTTAAAGATGATACAGATCCACCTATAAAAAAAGGCTAGGACAACATTCTTAACCTGACCGAGCTAGCCAACAGATTACAGTAAGAACACTTGAAATGGTTCACGAGGACAGCTGCACATCATTCCCTTGTAGTAAACCTCCGTTAAGGCAATCGGAAAACAGGAAGAGAATTTAGCACTGGAATCACACATAGCTTTTATGTGGGGGGGGAAACATGGACTGTGAGGGTCATGGACGCCTCAAAGCAGATTCGTATGTAATTCAAATGTATTGAGATTTAACCCTGCGGAAACTTTGCGTTCCTGTTTGGTGGTGATGTCTTGATAACATCAGTCACTTGCAAATACTTTTCTGGATGTTTCCAGTTAGTGGGATGTTTCAAATCAGTATGCAGAAGTGGCAGTGAGGCTTCAGACTGCTTTAAATGCTCCATTTCAGACATTTTTTCTACTCTTTGTCCGATCATGTCCAAAAAAAAAAAATAGCCACAGCTCTGGCCCTGCTTGACCTTCTGTCCGTATGAGATCACTAAGGAGAAGATGTACACTGTGTACAAGATTTACAAGTCTAAAGAGCCAGTCAACAGTTGAAATGAGAAACACTTTAGCCAATCATGTTGTTGCACTGACACATGCACACAGTAGAGGTTAGTAACAGCTTCCTTTGCTATGCTGTAGGCGTGAGTAGTAGCAGAGTCGCGGCTCTCTCCCCAGTCTCAAAGCGGTTTTTAAATAAGCCCCCAGATCCGATTCAAGATGGCTGCTGAATTGAGAGATTTGCTTATTGAAGGCCTTTGTTAACAGCTCCTTCTAAAATACATACAGCTAAGAACACAGATTAGAAGGTGTCCTGCTTTCAAAATAACCATCAACTTACTCCTGCTGTTCAGGGAGAAGGAGCTAAAGCCGCTGTTAAAGGAAGCTCCAGAAAACAGTCGCTGCTGTTCTTACTCTCACAGAAGAAAAATCTGGAAGCAAGACGGCACCAGAAACCTACCAAACAGATCCCACTGAGATGATCTTGCTTAATAATAATAATTTAATAATAACACAAGCACAAAGAGCCTAATGTTGAGTTAAACACAGAAGGCCATGAGAAAGAAAAATATCCAGTTTCAGATTCAGCCAACTTTGCAAGGATGATGAACTTTAGG
Source organism: Aulonocara stuartgranti (assembly GCF_965226115.1). Taxonomy (NCBI): domain Eukaryota; kingdom Metazoa; phylum Chordata; class Actinopteri; order Cichliformes; family Cichlidae; genus Aulonocara; species Aulonocara stuartgranti. The sequence goes on from NC_138948.1 coordinate 30,025,939, forward strand.
AGTGTGAAAAAACAGGAAGGCCTTCTTAAATCATCTAAATTCTCCTCCAGTGTTCATATTTAGACACAAGACTAAAATTACCATTAACCATTAAGCTCAAGAAACAAAGAGAAAGAACACAATGGATTCTTTAAGAAGTCACTTCTCACTCTGAGCATGCTCTCAGTTATTACACCAACCACACCAACATTCAGACTAAATGGTTAAGCTTTATTTACAGCAGCTGGTTCGTGGAGTGGATGATGTCAAATAAAACCTTATTCCAACATATTTAAATGCGTCAGAGTACAAAGAGCTGAGCTGCGGCCACCTTGATCATCGTATTTCTGTTACCACTCACTACAGTACATGTGGGTGTCCCAGCCTGTTCTTAGTGGTTGGAACGGAAGTGACAGCACAGGCGCAGATGGGAAAAACAAACGTAACAAACGTAATATACAGGTCAAACATAGCAGAGTCCTGGCTTATTTTACCTGGGTGCTGTTAGCCTTGTATACAGTGTATGGCTTGGATATGCTGCTTTATGCACATACAAACCACCAACAACCCTGTGCCCTGGCACCCTTCTGCAGGAGCTCTTATAGCTCTTCATAATCGCCATCATCTCTTTTGATTGATGCTGCCCCACCGCCCAGAAAGTCCTCCAGCTCATCCACTTCGGTTTTCTTGGTCCTGGATTTTTTTTTCTTTTTCTCCTTCTCATCGGGCACTGCAGCTTCATCCTTTTCCCTTTTCTTGTGTTTGTGTTTCTTCTTGCTCTTTTCATCCTCCTGTAAGTGACGGCACACAGTTTACTGTAGGACTCGCCGGCAGAACCTCAGAGGCTGTTCACGACATAAAAAGCTGAACTTTTCTATTTCTGTTCACGTTCATAGCAAAACAACAGAATCCTTTTAATAAAGGAAAAAAAAAACCCTGCGGTTTGCAGACTTGCAGTTAAAGACTTAAATCAAGTTTGAAGTCTGAAGCGTCTGACCCCTCACTGGTGAGTGTGTTAGATAAGAATGTCCACTCATTATGTCTTTGAATTTTCATTCAAATCTTTACAAATAATCATTTAACATTTTACATACACCTTTGTAGCAGCAATGTCTCCAAACTATCCTCTTGCTCACCGACCGTCACCACAGCTCAGTACCAGGCATTCAATTTCTAATACCAGTAGATACTATACACTCGATGGTCAATGAGAAAAACTGTTTTATTTCTCTTCTTTAGACACAAAGTCCTTACAGTATGTAATATCAACAAAAAGTTTACCTCTTTGCTCTTCTTCTTCTTTTTCTTCTTTTCCTTGGAGGAGTGCTTGCTTTCTTTCTCTGAAAGAGGAGCACATGCATACAGCACTCTCACAAGTGGTGAACATCTGATGGAGTCATTTTAAATACGTTTTATGTTAAAGTTCAGTTTCTTAACAAAACCAGCAGAACAGACCATTTCAAAAAAGGACAATTGTTTTAACCACTTAATAACATGAAACAATTACATCCTTGCTTCTAAATTGAGATAAAATTGACGTTACTGTAATCAGCCCTAAAAATCTTAGAATATGGTGTCTAGACCAATACTCTGGATGGCATTACCCTGGTCTCAGTTAACACTGAGTAATGGAGTTGTTTTTGACCAAGATATTTCCTTCAATATACATATTAAATAAATACGTGAGGCTGTCTTACTTTGTAAAATTAAAAAACCTGCTGTCTCAGAGTGACTCTGAAAAACTAGTTCATGCATTTATTACTTCTAGGCTGGATTATTGTAATTATTCATTATCAGGATGTCCTAAAAACTCCCTGAAAATCCTTCGGTTGATCCAAAATGCTGAAGCAAGAGTACTGACAGGAACTAGAAAGTAGGGCTGGGCCATATTATACCGTTCACGGTAATACCGGTATAATGTTAGGCAACGATAGGAAAATGAAATATCGCGATAGAATGGGAGTAAAACGCGCATGCGCAGTGCCTTTGTTTTCATACGCACATGGCCGATTGTTGAGTGAAACAGGTGAACCAGAATTGGTTTGTAAAAATGGTGCAACTTCCGTGATGTGGAACTGGTTTGGTGTTTGTCCGTCAGATACACAACAAAGCACATTTTTTGCAGAACATGCAAGCGGCCGTCGTTATTGTCATATTTGTCGGACTAAGATGCTCTTAAATCTGGGAGTAATCTGGGTCCTAAACTCTGTATGCTTCAGGTCAAACAACACTGCAGCATCACTGAGAGTTAAAAACTGTCTAAATTCTTTCATCTTTAATAAAACAATCAGCATTGCTGCTTTACCAGGTGTAACTATAAAGTTTAACTTCCAGGCATCCATGAAAACAAAACTTATTACATTTAACGGAGTTAGAAGTTAGCAGGAAGCTAGCGGAAGTTAGCTCGCTAGTTTCGCTAGTTACCTAAGCATGATATAGCATGTTCTGACTGAGAGATTTCTGAAAAAATTCAAACGTACAGCTCTGCTATCACTTCCAACATAAATGAAGACAGGAAACTAAACAGTAGTGACGTTTGTAGGGTTACTGAAGTTGGGCTAGCTGGTATATAATGATGTGCTACGTGATCGCTAGCGACACAGCTATGTTAGCATAACATAAACAGTGAAGCTGGAGGACGAACACTAACACTTTTCCACTTATAAAAGTTAACGTGAAGGTTCCTCATGGTTAGAGACAAATGCAATCGCATGGCAGGATGCTGTAAACGGACCAAACTTCAGTCAGGATAACAACTGAGATGATCCATCCACGATACGAGGTTAGTTATACTGCAACAACATGGGAATAGAGCAGCTGCCAAAGAATTCAACATTAATGAATCAATGGTACAGAAGTGGAGGAAGCAAGAAGAATGAGTTTAATAAAGTTTGATTTATCTGACTGCTTTGATTCGCTTAATGTTCCTTATAATCCCGTGCACCTTATGGTCTGAAAAATACATACTGCACACTGCAGTTTAATGTTGCAAAGCACCTCTTTTTAACTTCAGTGGATATTATACATGGTTATGCTCAGGATATGTCAGCCCATTTCTACTGGAAATGCCTTTTGGTTATACTTTCAGCAAGGAATTTGCATTTGCACTGTTACATTTTTATAAAGCTTTAATGTACATAAAAACCAGCTTCTTGTTTAAGTGAAAATAAATGGAAGGTTGTCTTTTTGCGCTAGTAATGTTGTGGAGTTGTATTTTGTCTCCCATCAATTATTATATCCTTTAATTTCATGCAGTTATATCGTTATCGCAAATTTTCATATATATATCGTGATAAATATTTTTGGCCATATCGCCCTGCTCTACTAGAAAGAGCATATTTCTCCCATACTGGCTTCTTTTGATTGGCTCCCTTAAATCCAGAATGAAATTTTAAAATCCTTCTCATCACATACAACGTTTCGCATAATTAGGCCACCCCATCAGAGCACTTTGCTCTCAGACAGCTGGGTTAGTTGTTGTTCCTAGAGTATTTAAAAGTAGAATTGGGAGGCAGAGCCCTCGGTTTTCAGGCCCCTCTTCTATGAAACCAGCTTCCAGTTTGGATTTGAGAGACAGACACTATCTCTACTTTTAAGATTAAACTTAAAACTTTCCTTTTTGCTAAAGCATGTACCCTGAATCCTCCTTTAGTTATACTGCAATAGGTGTAGGCTGCTGGGGGATTCCCATGATGCATTAAGTATTTCTTCTTCAGTTACCTTTCTCCCTCAGTATGTGCTTACACACCTCTCTGCATTTAACAATTAGTTAATATTAAACTCTGGGTCTCTTCCATGATGCATCTTTTGTCTGACTGTTGGGGTTTTCTCTCTGTTATTGTGGGGTCTTTACATAACAATATCAAGCACCTTGAAGTCACTGTGCAATATCAATTGAATCTAAAGGGTTCTGTTGACCTAATCTGCCTGCTCATCAGCTAATCAAATGTGGAGTTACATCGACAAGTATTTAAGGACTTGCCTTCCTGATCCTCGCTGCTTTCCTTGGCTGCAGGAGGCTCTTCTTGGATCCCGAGACCAAACAGGTCAGTGTCGTCCTTGGGTTTGAAGGTGATCACAGTGGGTTTTAGGGGTTCTGGCACCTTGGCTAACTGCATGTCATCATCAGAGAGGTCAGACAGAAGCTCATCCCTGACTGGAAATGTATCCTGCATTCAAAAGGGATGCAAATGTATATTCATTAAAGAAGCAGAACAGAAAAGTTTTAATTGACTTTTCATCTATTTAATTTCTGTTGCAGATTTTGCTTTCCAGATCTGTGACCTGAACTGGCCTCATAGTGGAAGTATCTTTGTTTACCTTTGCAATTTTAGGTGTGTCTGATGCTTCAGAGTCAAAGTCAGGGTCATCCATCACAAACGAGAGCATTTGCTGAGCCACAGGAGCCTCAGGGTCTGTGTCAGAGTCCTCCACTTTGGGCGTGCTTCCCTTCTTCTTGCCTTGGTGTCGGGCTGGCTGCTCTACTGCGGGAGTTAAAGTGAGGGAGATGGGTGGTGTGGTTTGGCCCTGGGGATCCGGAGCTTTAGATGTCACCTTTGGTTTTGTGATTATAGGCCTGATTCAAGGAACACGTAAAAAAACAAAACAAAAAACATATCAGATCACAATGGGGGAAAGGGGGGGGGGGGGGGGGATAGGCTGCATATCTACACTGATATGTACTGGGTCATGCGTTAGGGATGCCACATCGTTTACACATCAACCTACAGTGACACCTCAAAACTCAAAGTAAAGAAGTGATGCAGCAGGATAATCCATTTTGTCAAAATTTCATTGCAAAAATGGTACTCAGTGGTTTGTATGGCTGTATGTTTGTATGTGCTTGTATGTATGTGTGACAACGTCGGGGCATGCTCCTAATGAGATGACAGCTGATGTCTCAGGACCCACTGCACCAGTGTAGGGTCTGACAGTGGGCCCGGGAATTTCAACGTGATACCTAGCGTCACTCAGGGTGCTGCTGGCTAGCCCTATAGCGGTCTGTGTGTCCCTCCATTGATATGTCCCTCTCTGACACTACCAAACCAGTCAAGTTTAACGATGTTACAGACAGAATAACGTTCTCCATGGCTTCTTCAGACTGTTTCACATCTGTCACATGTGCTCAGGGTGAACCTGCTCTTGTCTCTGAAAAGCACAGGGTGCTAGTGGTGCCAATTCTGGTATTCTATGGCAAATGCCAATCGAGCTACATGGTGTTGGGCAGTGAACACAGGACCCTACTAAAGGATGTTGAGCCCTCAGGCCACCCTCATGAAGTCTGTTTCTGATGATTTGTTCAGAGACACTGACATCAGTGGCCTGCTGGAGGTCATTTTGTAGCTCTGGCAGAGCTCACCCTGTTCCTTCTGGGACAAAAGAGCAAATACTAGACCTGCCGATGGGTGAAGGACCTTTTGTGACTCTGTCCAGCTCTCACAGAGTAACTGCCTGTCTCCTGTATTCTCCGCTATGTTCCTGAAACTATGCTGGGAGGCACAGCAAACCTTATTGCAAGTGTGCGTATTGATGTGCCATTCTGCAGGAGTTGGACTACCAGTGCAACCTATGCGGGGTCCTGATATAACCTCATGCTACCAGTAGTGACACTGGCCCTAATCAAATGCATACAACTAGAGAAAAACAGTCAGAAAAGATCAGGAGGCAGAAAATACCAGTGGCCTCCACCTGTAAAACTATTCCTGCTTTGTTGTCGCATTGTTGCCCTTCTAGGTCACCTCTTGTTAAGTGAACTGATTAACAACCTCCTGTGCTACTTAACTGATAAGATCAATATCCCCGAGGTTTCACTGACTTAATGCTAAACTCAGATTAAAAAGTGTGTCTTTAATTTTTTGAGCAGTATATCACTTGTGTCACTAATGAAATTTCTTGACTTACGCTTTGAGCTCAGGTTTACTTTCCAGGTCTTGATCCTGTGAGATTACAAGCGCTGTTGGTATTCCCTCCTCCTCGTCACTGCTCAGAGTGATATCTTTAATGGGGGGGAGGGCCTTAGAGTTGGAAAGGCTTGGCTCAGTATCATCAGGGTCAAGCTCATCCTGGAAACTGGACACCATGGGGTTTCCTCTATCCTCACCATCACTGGGTTGAAGCAAGAACACGAAAAGTTGGTTCAAAGAGGCTTGAAGAGGTGACCGAAAGCAGACACTTAGTGACTAACAATGTAGTAAAACATTTAAAAATTTAATTCAACCTCTTCTAAATGTTGAATAAAGAAGGTAAAATGTAAAACATTGACAAAGAGTATTTTCTAAAAGTAAAAACAGGCCAAGTCAGAAGTATTTGTGAAAATTTTCACCTGTCACTGTCCACAGTGGGAGCTGCTGCAGGTCGGGGCACCTTGGTCTTGGAGGGCAGGCTGTCCTCCAAGAAACTCTTGTCCAGTCTCTCATCTGGCACAAAATCATCCACACTCTGCACCTTAGCAGGACACACTGGTACAGGAGGCTCCTCTGAGGAAAACATTGAGACAATTTTTGACTGAGAGCAAAATGACTCAGAACAAAAATCTACGCTTTAAAGTTCAAAAGCTCCAAAGCAGAACCACTGTGTGTTTGCTTTTAGCTAATTATACAGAAACTGCAGGGAAAGACTGAAATCACATGACATTCCAACACCAGCCAGTCTTTTGATCCTTTTAAATGCTCCGCATTTCTCAACTCCCAAGTCTCAAACCTTGTGACTACTTACTATGGACCTGGCAGTTTCAGTTACGGTCAACAAATATATTCTAAAGCTGGTCTGGATACTCTCAGTGCCCGGAGGACAAAGAAAACTCAAAGTGAACTCTTTATTCAGTAACTGATATAACAATCTCCATTGAATGTGTTCATTAGCTTACTACATTCTAGTTTATCAAGATTTGACGGATGTGACTGAACAGCTTTCTTAACCCTTAGATGATTCTTTAAAATCCTCACTCTTCTCGTCTTTGACTCTTTCTAAAGACAAAACAGTGGAGCTTCTCAAAAAGTGCTGTAAAAATATTATATAGTAATATTTGTTCCACTTTAAATGACTCAGTCAACTACTTTGGTCTGAACTTTTAATATCCAATATTAATAATATTTAATGGATTTTAATGATTTGAAGGCCAGTATGTTTATATAGCTCCACTGATTTTTATCAAAAAAACAAAAACAAAAAAAAAACCCCAAAGAAGAACAACAATTTCCATGAAATACATTTCAAGGAATATTTGATTATTTTCAATAGGCCCTAAAATGAGACTGATTGGCAGAAACACTGCAAAAAATAATAATAATAATGAACACCAAGTTCATTATTATTATTTTTTTTGCAGTGTCATAGTCACCTCTCTTTGCAACAAAAACAAAAACAAGAAACTGTCACACTCAATGCCCTAAGGACAAAAAAGTGGCAGCTTTGCAAAAACTCCTGCAAAAATATTATAAAGTAATATTTTTTTCCACTTTAAATGATGGAATCTTTCAAAAATACTTCATCCTGAAATATAAATATTAATCACGTTTTTTTTTATTTTAACCCCTCAAGAAGAGGGACTCCAGCTGAGGTGGAGCAGAAGCTGTAAATGGACAGACTGATCTTTGCATGTAAGCTTCCCACGTTGTGCTGCCAGCTGTTCTCTTCCTGTCCATGGAAAAGTCACACCGCCCTTACATTTGCTGATGAGCGGGGCTTGCAGCAGTACCCTGCAGATTTAAACTGATTAATTTTTTTGACCTGTAAACAGCATCCAAAAATGAGCATCTCTATATACGCCTGCAGTTCCTCTGTGTCTACATAAGCCACTGAGTGATTCATATGCAGGTTTGTCATGGCCACAATTTGCTTCAACCAGCAGCAGTGCATGTTCATGTCATGGTGTGTATGTCCTGGGATCAAACCTCTGGTTGCTACTCATGATTTACTGTTATTGAATTTGTTTATAATTGAGAGTGTTGGTCCACTTAACCTGAGTGCAAAATTGCAGTGTTGGACTGTAATGCTACGTGGACGAATGTGCTAATGGCTGTGAATAGACAGAAATATTGTCACAGATGGCTGGTGTAGAGACTACATGGAGCACTCTGCTGTGCGAGTGCTGTGTAGGACTGACCTGGTGCTGAGGCAGAAGCCTCGGTGGCTGGGGATGAGCCAAACCATCGGGAGATGAAGCTGCGTTTCTGTGGGCCCGACGCTCCTGCAGCTGGTGACTGAAGGTGTTCGGGTGACTGGGCCAATGATTTTACCTCAGCAGCAGGTGAAGCTGCCCCGCCAGCTGCTGCTGCTGTGGGAGGCGGAGGAGAGGTTGTGGACACAGATGGTGACTGTGGGAGTGGCTGGGAAGGGATTGGTGGCTGTGGAGTGCTGGGACTGGAGCTGCCGGTGGAGGCCCCACTGGGAGGGACAATGGGGGACTGAGAGCCTGATGAGGGACTCTGACCGTTGGCTGGACCAGGGGAACCATAGCCCTTACTGCGAGACTCCAAGTTCTCCAGGAAACTGCAGATATCACAACAGGACTTTTAAGAGACTTTGAATAACATCTGAGGCCATCAATACAGTTTAGAAACTAGAGTAAGGAAAAACTCAGTAGAAGGAAATGTACACAGATGTGTAGTTCATTTTACAAATCTGCTAAATTCAACTGCTAGAAGATGGAGGTAGTAGTGTGCACCCAGCTCACTAGTTTAAGCCCAGCAGTGGACATGAGAGCACCTAATGCATAAAAAGTGAGGACACATAATATTTTACATAGAGTGGGGGAGAATTTTGGGAAATAAAGCTTTTGATCTAGTCCCTCTAGTGGCTCAGTAACAGCAGTGCACAGGCTGTCAGAGAGAATAAAGATGAGCATACATCTCATAGTTCTGATCTTCAGTCTCCTGCTGGACACAGAGCTCCTCCAGTGTCGCATCCATGTCCAACTGGTTGGTCTCCAGCTGCCTCAGGAGGGTCTCCCTCTGCACACAAACACATGGCATGATTACCTGGGCACGTGCTGAGATGAAATAGGTGTGCTTTGTCTTCCATTACAATAAATAAATCATAATAAAAAATTATAGCGTTTGAAAACCTGATATTATAAATAAAAATAAATCAAATATTCAGCACATAAAACAAAACAATAACCTGCAGCTGTAGGAACGGGATGTTGAAAAACTTGTGCAGATATTTCAAGCCAAAGCCATTCTTCATAGAGGACTCGGCATAGTGGATGTAAGATGATCCCATAGGTCTGTAAAAGGAAACCATTAGTAGTAAACTCAAGTTTCTGAATATATACCCTATATTTACATGCCTCATTGATGTCCAAGTGTTATTTAATAAAAAAAACAAACAAACAAACAAAAAAAAAACGGAGAGAGGTGTAGCTGCATTTACCACCTCAAGGGCACAAAAACATCAGACACATCATCAGCTTGTTAAGTTGTTAAACTGACAGTGGATAACACCTTCCCTTTGACACTAGACAGCTTTCAGTGGTAAAATATCCATTTGTATTATACTGGTTAGTTACCAACCAGCCAAATAAATATAAGTCACGTTCCCCAGGGTAGCTGTGGCTACAACCGTAGCTTGCCTCCACCAGTGTTTGTGAATGCGAGAGTGAATGAATAGTGGCATTGTAAAGCGCTTTGGGTGCCTTGAAAAGCGCTATATAAATCCAATCCATCATCATCATCACTTTTGAACACTATTATGCGAGTTATCTTCTATCCACGGTCTACTGTTCAGCGTAGTTTCTACCGCTGTTTTCACTGCAGAGTCTATATAAAAATTGTAGGTAACAATCTTCAAGTCCCTCATTGGTTAGTGATATTCTGTTTTAACGCTACAAGTTTAGCGTTTTTGTTGTGACCATCTCAGCTTTTTGAAACTAATGCCACATTGATGTGCTCAATGGATAACAAACTGTAAATGAAAACATTTTGTATTATGAGCACATACAGTTTTATCCTCCCTTTTGACTTTGGCGAACCATCATTTACAAAACAATCATATTGTATTTATTAAGAATAAAATCTAGGAAGGAAAGTTTCCTGAAGTCAAAGATCAAGGGAGCTGAAAATTGTTTTTCCAGAGACTTTTATAGAATCAGACATCTTTTCTGTTAGAGAGAATTCAGGTTTAAGGCACTTCCACACTGGCAGGTAGCAGGAGTTTCGGTTTAAAATCCCCGGGAAGTACCATGTTTTCACAGATTATTTTACTTGCAGCATGTTTTGTGCAAATATGTTTTAAATGTGCAAGATGCTAAGCTGTACCTTACGTCTCTGATTGGAGTGGTGGCACTCATAGGGATCATTTTGTGGGGAAGAAGAGTCGGATGACCCACAAAATTACCATTTTTACACAACTGTGCATTGAGCCTGAAGCAGACAGCCCACTAGAGAAAGTTGATGGCCACTGTTGTGATACCTGTTATCTACTACTGGGGTTTTAAGTTTTGCAGAGCCAGTCCCTCTGGTGAGGTGTAAGCTCAAATCTGGGTAAGAAAACAAAATTAACAAAAAAAAAAAAAAGAAGCTTCTTCCTGTTTTGGTTGTGTCACTGAGCCCTCAGTTCCCTGGATGTCTGGTTTGTGGCTGCAGACACAGACACAGTGAAAGAACACTAATCTAGTTGTTGATTATGTAATTTTTTTTAAAGTTAAAACCAAAAATTAAAGTCCTTAGAGAATTATATTGTTCCCGGTTCTGTTTTCTTCCAACACTTCCTGTTTATTCCTGGTACTGTTTCCTGTATTTTTGCTATCTGTGACTGAACACAGTGATATATGGTGCAGTATTCTGAGTCCCTATAGGCAGGTCCTGCAACTTGGCACCATCCTGGTAATTTGCTCATGCAGTTGTTGTGGAAAAACAAAACAGTCCCTGTATAAATACAGAGGTACACGGACAAACGTTGGTGAACTTTTGGCTTAAAAATAAGATTTTAAAACTTTTTTACTTCTATGTGTGTGCAAGGTTTGATGACATTATGGCTTTATTAAAAGCTCAGAGTGTAGACACAAAAAAGGTCTGTGTAGCTTATCCCAGAGTATTGAGCAAATGCGATGCTCATTGAAATGTTCAAATTTGAAAACATTTTCCACAGCTATATCAGGTAACAAGATTTACTTTTTACAGAGAAAACAACTTTTATTATTATCACACTTTTTATTTCAACTGTATACATTCAATTATTATCTATATCTACCTGTTCAATCCAGCAATTAGGTCCCTTATATCATCAGGGAGGATGACACGATGCTCGCCCATGTCCCTGTAGTTTCCCAACACACACACCGGCACATGGGTGGGTACTTTGGGCAGCTCCCTCAGGATGTAATTAAAAGTCCTGCAATTGATAGGATCACAACATTTATCTGGGAGTATCAATATTCACTGGAAACTGACTATTCTTCAAATATCGCTTCCCCAACTCTGCTTACAAATGACGGTACACAGTTTTCTAAAATACTTGTGCTTTCCTGTTTTTATGACTGGTAACCCTGAAGTTCAGTATTTGGCTTTAAAATGTAGAGAATTAAGCAGGGACTCAAAACAGTAATGTATAAATGTTTTAAAACATAGACACATTTTTTGATTTTTGTGTAATTTAATGACAGCCAGAAAATAATGACCTACCCACAGAGGTGTCTGTGAAAATTATACACCTGCAAGGGCATATTTTCTGTTCAATTTTATTTTATTTATACAGTGGCAAACCACAACAACAGTTGCCTCAAGGCGCTTAGTAGTGTAAGGTACACCCTGCAATAATACATAAAGAGAAAAACCCATCAATCAAATGATCCCCTATGAGCAAGCACTTTGGTGACAGTGGGAAGGAAAAACTCCCTCTTAACAGGAAGAAACCTCCGGCAGAACCAGACTCAGGGAGGAGCGGCCATCTGCTGCAACCGCTTGGGGAGTCACACCATGACAGGAACACTAATATGGATCCTAGACAGCTAGCTAGTCTTGCCCAACCAAGACTGGCTTTACAGTCAGAAAGTTAGTCTGAGCCTAAGCCTCTTCCAGAGGACCCTTTGTCCCCAACGGCCACCTTCACCTAAAACAGTTTACTTATTTCCTTTACATCTGAATTTGAATTATATTTGAAATGTGAGTAAATCCCCTTGTTAAAGATGATTAAATGCATGATGAAAAACAGTATTTAATAATGGAGATTAGACTACAGCATTAACCAAAGTAAACGTGATTATAATTTTTGCTACACTTAAGCATACCTATCATTTACTGTGCTTAGTCACTGTAGCACCTAGAACAACAGTGAGGCTCACTCATGTGTTTTTAATTGTGGCTGAATAACAAAAGAGCTCTACAGCACAGAGACATAAGATACACCAGATCCTACTTTACATGAAACCCCACTGAAAAACCTACAGTTATATCATTTGCCATGCTAATATATACATAAAAAAAAAATTCTCCCTTGGGATGCCCAAAATAGCAATAGTGGAATGTATTTTAAGGATTGTGCATCTAGAGCTGAACACAATCCAGCAGTGGAAGCTTCATAGCCACAGACAGACACAATGAAACTTTATCTGCTCATGCATATTAAAGAAATAGACTTGCCTGATGAGACAACAACACACACAAAGCTCTCTTACCACTGCTTGGTGATGTCAAACATCATGATCACTCCATTGCAGTTCTTGTACACATCCAGGAATTCTGCATCCAGGGCCACCTCATCTGACTATAACACAAACAAATTAATATTTAAGAACAATTGGAGGAAAATATTCTGCTGAGATCATATGCTTCTTTTCCTTTTTTCCCCCTTTACAATTTCCTCCTTATAAGACATCTTTCTCTGATTAAAATCTGCAACCCACATACTAGAAGTGAGCCTTTCTTCCAAAACACATGACAGCCATGTGATAGTCACCTCTTGGGGCTCATTCTCCAGTTTCAAATTGTCACCGCGCCTTTTTCCTTTGCCTGAAAGAACAATTGGTCACAAATGGTAAGATCAGACAAGCTGACACACAGTGAAATCCTGATCTACAGTTTGGTTTTTGCTTTAAGTTAGTATAAAGGTATAGAGCAAGCAGAGCAGCAGCACAACTGCTTTTCTAACAGAAAAGCATCTCGCAGCCTACTTTGACCACACAGTGCCCTTTAAATACACGCTGCAGATGCTCACGCTCCAACTGGGTGCAGCAGTAGCAAAAAACAAAAAACAAATAAACAAAACAATAAAAAGGAAAGAAAACCCTCAAACAAAACAGCCAAACTCTGAGACATAGCTAGGCAGCAACCCTGAGCCATACTCTGACAATATTGACATTCAGATAAGAGTGGGGATAGGCAGGGCAAACCCACAGCACACAAGAGTTTAGTATCTACATACTGTAGCAGCGCTCACCTACACCTTCAGGAAGAGGATATTTTTGGCCTGAGATGAGTGTAAGAGAGGTGCCCAAAAAAAAAAGACAACATCAACACTGAGGACAGAACAGACAAGCAACAAGCATCTCTATTGGATGTGTTGATATAATGCAAGAGGTCAGCCTCAGAGGAAATTTGACTGGCATGTGTGTCAACACTCACCTTTGTCCACCACGTCCCACACCTCTACCTTCACCACATCATCAGTAGCTGAGGCAAGCACAGAGGACACATTCATTATTCATGTTCTGAGACTACAGAGAGAAGAGTTCAAATCTATTGACTGTTAAATGACTAATGTGGATCTACTCGCGCTAAGTAGTGTAGTGTTTTCTCACTAGTATGGAAGCACTGACACAAATACAGGACGTCTCCTCTAACAATCAGTTAGCTCAAACTACAGCTAAACTTTTTCTTTTTACCTTGATATGGTGCCACTGGAATAAATTATGAGGCACAAACAGCAGATGTCAAACCAAAACAGAAACATAACTAAAGCAGTGGTGACAAGCAGGGCTGGGTGACATGAACCAAAAGAATCCTCTCAGTATTTAAAAGCTCCTTTTGGCTGATTCACTAATATGTATGCATGCATGCATGTATGTATGCATGTATGTATGTATGTATAACAAAAACAACATGTGATGTGTCACAGACACTTTTATTAAAGCAGACATCTAATTTTATTGGTCCTAATTAAAGGTAGTTGGGCTGTCAGTCAGGACAGGAAGTGAATTGCAAAGGAAGTGAATTGCAGTTAGTTCCATATTAAGTCAGTTTTGTGTAGTTCAGTGTACTTGAAGAGGGTGGAAGTAATGTAAATTTCATCATCAGACAGTAAGCACGAGGCTTTGTGCAGATGTTCACGTGCACACCAGTTTTTTTGTGAACATGCACTCATTTACAGAACTGTACTATAGAGTAGCAACTATCCAACCTTCAAGCAGGCTTCGACCAAACTAGGAAAAAAGTCTGTGTGTACATGAACAACACAGTCTACTTCACCTAAAGGTGCAGTGGCAGAATAAGTGTATAAGTTGGTAACGCAACATTGGACTACATTGATATAAATGAAATGGCTAATTCTAAAACACTGTAATGAGATCGATCGATCGATCGATCGATCGATCTATCTATCTATCTATCTATCTATCTATCTATCTATATCTCACCAGGGCTGGGTGATATATATATCACCCAGCCCTGGTGAGAGATATATATATATATATATATATATATATATATATATATATATCTCTATCTATATCTATCTATCTATCTATCTATCTATATATATATATATATATATATATATATATATATATATATATATATATATATATATATATATATATATATATATATATATATATATCAATCACCCAGCCCTGGTGAGATGATCACATGTGGTCACAGCTATCTTGGCTTACTTTTGTAATTCCAATGGATGCTTGTAGCTTGGATCTCCTGAGTGGGTATATACTCCTCCACAAACTTCTTGCCCTGCAGTCGATGCCATAAAGTACTCTTTCCAGTGTTCCTGTCTCCACGAATCACTATTTTCACTGGAGTAGGAGACATGATGGAGATGCCATAAAACTGAACAAACTAAGACAGAACATGTATTTAGCTGGCTGGATTACTTACTGTTATACTGGACCCCTTTGGCAAAGCGTCTCTGCAAGCTCTGGTTCATGGACTGCAGACCAGCAGGAATGTTCTTCTCCTTGAGCTGGCCAGGCTCAGAGCCCACCAGCTTCTTCAGCGCTGAGAACATCTTGACTGAGCTTCACCAGCTTCACTCTGCAGTAGAGAGGAACTCTGGCTGATGACTCCTTAATGACAACACAAGTAAAAGTGTAGCAGCGTATCTTCACGAGCAAGGAAGTTAAGGATCTATGCTGAGATGCAAATATGATGCCAAATCACTTCGTACCAACTTCAGTGGTTTACTGAATTTAGCGGTGCCTCTTTTAAAGTTGACCAGATGTTTTTCTTTGCCTGTCACAAGTAGAATTTACTACCATGTTGTTTTGAGCATCATCTAAGGGGAAAAAAAACAAAGAAAAACACAGAGACAGAGGTTGGGGATTAAAGACTCTTGTTTAGATGAAATTCTTCTGTTAACATGTAGGTGTGATGAAAAGGACAGGCTTGATATTTTTTGCAAAAAATGAAAATTATATCAAACTATGCTCAAGTGTTAGAACATGAGAAAAACCACAAATCCACTAGTTCCAGCTTCTTGTGCGAGTTTGTCACTCTTATGCGGAAATAAAATAAATGAATGCGAATTGTAAGTTATTCAACTTAAAAAAAATTAAGATATGCTTTATTTATTCAAAAAGTTGGAAAAACTGCTGTGTACAGCTGGAAACTAATTCTCAGTAAAATAAACACAATATAACAAGAAAACAACAACAGCACAGCAAGTATGAACGCCATTAGACCACGACAGTCAAAAGACAGTTTATGTGGAAGTGCATTAAAGGTACAGTATGGAAAATCTCACTGACATGACATCAGCAGATTGTATTCAACTAAAATATGTTTTCTTACCTGCCCCAATTCAAATTTGTCCTACATGGGCCACTGTAGTTGGGACTAGAGCAGGGTGATATGACCAAAAATATTTATCACGATATACATTTGAAAATTTGTGATAACGATATAACTGACGATATAATCGACACTAGACAAAATACTTTACAGCTCCACAACTTTATTCGTGCAAAAAAAAAAAAAAAAAAAAAAAATCAATGCATTTTCACTTAAACAAGCAGCTGTTTTTTTTTAATCTGCATTAAAGTTACATAAAAATTTAACAGTGCAAATGCAAAATCCTTGCTGACCGTTTAACCAAAAGGCATTTCCAGTGGAAATTGGCCGACATATCCTCAGCATAACCATGTATAATATCCACAAAACTTAAAAAGAGGTTATACACATAATACAGTAATATTATGTTGAAGCACAGTACGTAGCACTCCGCGAGGCTCCTACCTACGATAGCCGTAATGCTCCAACAATCCATCAAGCGGTGCGGGTTCCTAGCTTAGCAAAGTCGTACTAAAACATTTGAAAGATTTTCCAGTGCCGTGTACGACATAAAATCGTTTCGAGGTCAGTAAACACAACCAGAATTCATACATAAGGCACACGGGATTATAAGGGGCACTGTTGATTTTCAGAAAAATCAAAGGATTGATTTTAAGTGTGCCGTATTTTCCAAAAAACACGGTAATAACGACGGCCCGCTAGCATGCTCTACCAAAAATAATGCTTTGTTGTGTATCTGACGGACGAAAGCTAAACCAGTGCCACACCACTGAAGTTGTAGCATATTTACAAACCAATTCTGGTTCATCCGTTTCATTTAACAATCAGCTTTTGCCCTTCTCATTCTCTGTCGCCGCCATGCTTTTTCCGCCATGTGCGTATGAAAACAAAAGCACTGCACATGCGTGTTTTACCCATATTCTATCGCGATATTTCATTTTCTTATCGTTGCCCGACATTATACCGGTATTACCGTGAACGGTATGATATGACCCAGCCCTAGCTGAGACAGATATGTTTTAGTCAGCCGAGAAAGTAAAAGGAGACCAACACAAGTCTATGAGTAAGTAAGCTGCTTAGCCAGAATTAGTGAAACTTTCTTTGAAGCGGATCTAACAGTGTTGGCCTTGAACACTTATCGAACAACCTCTCATACGATGTGAGAATGTAATCAAACTTTTTATCAGAAGAAAGAGTAATTTTTCCGTCATTCAAGCCTGGGATAAAGTTGGCTTATAACCAGCTTTGTGTTAGAGAAATTAAAAGAGCTAAATGCAACCTATATAAATAAAATGTACTTAAAAGACATAATTAAACATTAATAAATGTATATTTGTGGATGCAATACTCTTTTTTTTTTCCTGCTAAATAACCTCAACAAATGACTGACTGACTACTTTTAAGGCTGCTTTCCAAAGCAAGAAGTCTGGAGTTTGACTCCTCCATCTGTTGTGGGGGTTCTCTCCGGGTACTCCGGCTTCCTTCCACAGTCCAAACGCATGCAGTTAGATGAGTAAGGTTCACTGGCAATGCTAAATTGCCCATAGTTGTCAATGTGAGTGCAAATGATTGTCTGTCTCAATATGTTAGCCCTGCGACAGACTGGCAACCTGTCCCAGGCGTACCCTGCCTCTCACCCTATGGTAACGGGGATAGGCTCCAGCATCCGTGCAACCCTGATAAGGATAAGTAAGTAAGTAAGTAAACTTTATTTATTAAGCGCTTTTCACAGACAGGCAATCACAAAGCGCTGTACACAAATATTAAAATATTAAAATAAACAATAAAATCAATAGACATTATATACAATGTAAAAGATCAAATGTAAATAATGTAAAAAAAAAAAAAAATATATATATATATATATATATATAAAATATGTAGATCAACAAAAGGCTTGTTTGAACAGAAGAGTTTTTAACTGTTTTTTAAAAGAATCCACAGAGTCAAGCAAACGTAATTGTAGTGGTAAACTGTTCCACAGCCTTGGTGCAACAGACTGAAAGGCTCTGTCCCCTTTTGGGGACCGGAAGAGAATGGATGAATGATGTTATCTATCATTATCTACATTTATACTGCCCAATAAATTAAAAATTAAAAAACAAAGAAACAGGAGGAAAAACCTTTTACCACGTTTTGACAACTTCACTGTTGCGCACACGCTTGGAACACCACAAACACAACAATCGGATGATCCAAGCATTGTTAGCTAGAGAGTTAACGAGATAAAAGTAGTTCTAAAACAACTGTCCGTCCATAGAAACTTCTAAATATAGTTTTAGATTGCACTTTCACTTTGATCCATCCCTCTCCTGCCAGTTTCAAAACGCCAGGAAGACAATCACAAAGATACTCATCTGGGGTGATGTCATAGTAGCTTAGTTTATTAAAGCACAGCTTCAATTACAGCTGAAGATGACGGGGTAGAAAGCATAAGGATTTTGCACTTGACTAAATATTCATTACTGTCAATCATCCCTGCCACAGAGACAGGACTGGTCAGAACTTAACAGTAAATCACAATCTATACTTTACCCCACATTAGAAGGTTAAGCTCACTCACTCTCTCTCTCCCTCTCTCTCTCACACACAGTCCAAATTTTACTGTTAAATCATTTGATAAACGGCTGGCTTTGACGGGTCGGGGGAGGTAATCTCGACTATGTTACCAAAATGGTAATGGGAGAACATGAGAGGCACAAGCTGAAGCAAGACATAATGACGACGTTGTCAGATGATTCTTCGCAGTAGGTTTAATGACAATGAATTAGAAACTGTCTCTAAAACAATATTTGACCAGCTGAAAAACAGAAAGCTTCAGAACACGTCTCCGTGTCCTGATGGGAGCTGTCACAGTGTCCCTACAAGAAATACATTATTCGCTATCAAGATCAGCTTTGTCTTCAAGTTGACATTATTAGTACAAGCTCCGTGTCTGTTTGTATTAAAAAGTTAATAAAAAAAGTATTAACTAGCTCAAATCCAAAGAGCCGAGCAATTATCTACCAATGGCTGCGAATTAATTCTGTTTTCAGGTTGAATTTCCCTTTCACCGTTATCCTGCTAGCATTAGCTGACTGTGCTGCTCGCTCAGCTAGAACAGTGAGCTTTGCTTAATATATCAAGCAATGTGTTTAAGCATTCTTAAATCAGAAAATTCGAAAGAGTATGTAAAGGTCAATTCGGATTTCAAAAAGAGATGAGGCAGCCCGGCTTGTTACCTAACGTTACACCAGCTAAAGGGTAACGTTATCCTTTGGCTTCTCTTTAGCTAGCAATCCAGGCAATATTAGCTTAGCTTTGCCACTTCTGCGCTCAGTGACACTACACGGCAGCACGTCAGGATGAGTTTTTCAGGTTAACGTCAGCTGCAAATACTCACGGGTATATATTAAGATAGGAGCGTGCAGTCCCAGCATCTTTTCCTCAAAACATCTGTCAGACCTCCATCCCGACAGAGATATAGCAGCGACATTCCTTTGCAAAGAAAACAGCTACCGCCGACCAATCATCAAGTAGCACGCAAAACTTGTGAATATCCGGTTTCAAAATAAAGCTCAAGCTTAGCGATACCGAAACATTATTTAAGCTTATGCTCCAAGTAGCTTACTCATGGATATTCTTACTTAAATTTCAATAGGTCTGAGTAGGTTTCCAACAATACAGAAGAAGTTGTGCCTCGAATTTTTTTCTGCATATTTATTTGTTTGTGTTTGCAGATTGCCACATATTGTGAAACCAATACAATCTGGATTGTATTGGGCTGCCTCTGAATGTGAAATCTCCTGCTTACTGACTGACAACTTGTGACTCATAAATTATTATCCAGTGAGCACAGGGATGATTCTCGTTTTTTCCTTGAACTCCAATAATGAGTAATCAATTTGGGCTCATGTTTTATTCAGCATTACCTGAAACTAGTGACTAAGCCCATAAAGTCATCAGTAAAGTGTTTACTGACATCACAGATGGTTATTTTCCCATAGACTTCTATAGAACTAAAAGTCTTACTGCAACCAAAGGAGTTGCCCCCTACTTACCATGAAATAGAATGCAGCTTTAATCTTTTATACTGTTTATGTCAGGTAACTGTAACTACTAAAATCCACGTGTTTGGTGTTGGTCATTTATGAGCTAATAAATCAATTTACAGATACTAATACTAATACTAATATACTAATATACTAATTTACCAGAAAGCGAGTTTGGTTGAAATACAATTACGATAACCAAACTAAAGAATATTTTATGAATTTAGTTATTTTATGAAGTCTGGGCAATAGTTCACTTGAATTGTGTATACTAATGAGAATTAACACATAATACCTGGTAAGTCTCATGATTTTGCTATTTTCCACGTGGATGTGCACAGTTTCAGACAGCTTTAGGGTAGAACAAGATCCATTTTCTTTACTTTCTCACATTACAACCGATTGCCGATTTTCGCTTTTATTTTCAAGACGTAACTATAGTACTTCCGAGATTAAGTGCAGTTAGCTTGCCGCGGCTGTCGTGGTGGTCGAATCTAGACCGTCCAATTTATCCCAGCCAGCTTCCTGATGACACAGATGCTCTTCTTTTGGACTTGCGGCACCTAGCGGCAGACGTAGCAACTTACAGTAAAGCGCAGCATCCTCAGCTGTCACTTTTATCACATGAAAACGCCTGGACGTGTTTGTCAATGCAGATGAGGAGTTAGATGTCGTCATTTGTTCATAAACAAAGCAGGTATACACGCTTTAATAAATTGCTAAAGAGCAATGAGTCGTTGCTTGCGGGTATTTTTACAGTCATATTCAGCTGTGTTTGCTATCTTGAACACACCCCGCTGAGTACCCCGATATTGTTCAAGGGGAATAATGGCTGCACAGGAGCCGTCTCCACCATCTTCCCTGGAAGGTAACAAACCGGGCTTCCCAAAGAAAATTTTGGCTAACAACCTGGAGGATAAGCATTTGTGCAACTCGTGTCAGAAAATCCTGAGAAGGCCCCTGCAAGCCCAATGCGGTCACCGCTTTTGTTCGTTCTGTTTCAACAAAATTGTGAGGTGAGTAGTCCTGGATGCTAGTGAGCTAGCTAGATATATGTAGCCCAAAATAAGCATTCAGATCCCGTCACCAGCCTTCGTTCAAATATCTATCCATGTAACATTTATTGACACGTGTAACGCTGTATGCCTGCACAAAGAGAGTTGAATTACAAACAAAATACAGCTAAACTGAACCTACAGGTGATAAATGAATAGCGTCCTTATCTAAATAATATCTCAACTTGTCTATGTGCGATAGACTGGCTAGGTGTCCTCGTAGTCTCGTCCTGCTAACCTCTGCTGGGGTCGGCAGGACACAGGAGCCAGCCAGGGGTGTGCATTTCGAGAAGTTGAACCTGACAGCGCTTTATTGTACTGTCAGGTCGGTATTGTGCCGAATTCACTAGAAGGTCTGGCACCTCTCAGTGTCTTTAAAATGTATTATCTCCCTGCGTCTGTTGTCTAGTAAGTGTGCCAAAATAAAGTTGCCAGTTTTTTCAAGGTAAAATTCGGGTGACCTAACGACTCAGGCTTCAAGAAGGACCAGCTGTTCATAGATTTATATATGTTTAGTATTTCTTACTAGTATTGTTTTATATGTTTTATATTTTCAAATGCAGTAATAAGGAGTGCATTTTTAAATGTATATATTTCTGGATTTATAGTGGTACAGAAACAAAAACACAGGGTTAAAGCACCGCGAGTGGACCTTTGTAGTGACTCACCTGTTTTCTTCTCTCACACTGCGCAGGTGTGTGATGACACAGAGCAATTTCAGTTTCACTTATGTTTTAGATGACTTGTTTCTCAAGAATGAATCAGTTATTTAACTTCACAGATCCTAAGGTGTTAGACATCCATCTGTGCTCTACACTCACTTCTGACTTTTACTAATTATTGTGTGTAATCTAATCTAAGATATAATGAGTGTGCTCATTTTATTTACCTAGAGGGGGAGGTGGGACAACACCCCCCCACACACACCCTAACTTTTTCACAAATGCTTGTCTTTCTTTGCATTTGTAGGTGTAAAAAAAATAAAAAATAAAACTGGATTAATATACCTATGAAAGAAATTCAACACAAATCATGTTTGTGTGAGTGATTAAAGAGAAAATAGTCTTCTGAAAGTAAGAAGGCATCTATTCTGCTTATTTTCGAGCTCAATATTTTACTAATGTAGCTTTCCGGTATTTTAAATGGATCCTTATTTGTGTTACTCCTGGGCCTTAATCCAGCCCCTCAATTCATCTGTAAAGCAATGTGTTGCATCTCCTCTCCATTTAAAACCACGTTTCTTCCTATTGGCTGCCCCTTCCAAACACAGAGTGGTTGTTTCCAATGCTGTGTACCTCACCACACCTCACCTCCTGACATTATACAGAGCCAACAAAAAAAGTGTAACACAGGTGCTTTTCTTTTCGATTTACACATATTCTTATGGTACTATTTGATCATTTCACCATGTTTAACCATTGTAAGAGTAAAATATACAATGTGCAGTACTAGACTGACTTGAAATAAACTGTCTGTGTAATAAATGCATGTCTGGATAGAAAAACACAATGGAAGACTATCATTGACTAGCCTCCCCAAAGCTTGGAACTCAGCATTATAGAAACACTCATCTTGACAGGCAGCAAAATGAATGGCAGCCAACATCCAAAGAAGAGCTTTAGAAAGCCCTTAAAGAAGCCTGGAGAACTAGTCCTGAAGGCTAGTTTAAAAAAACTACAAGAAAGATTCCCTAAGAGATTTTAGGCTGTTTTCAATAAAAGTTTACAATTGGGTTTGACCAAATATTAGAGAATTCAGAATAGGTGCCTTTTAAAGTATCACATTTCTGTATTTTTCCCCTTTATAAATGACCTTGAAATTTTCAATTATGTCATTTTCAGATAAATATAGTGCTCTAATCTGAAAAATGTAGGCCTTATTGGATTTTCACCCTCTTCCAGCTCTTAGTTGTTTTTCAACCTATAGTTGTTGTATTGTGCCATCATACTTGAAGACCACGGCATGTATTTTGAGTGTTCAGACAAAGTTGAGTTAAGGTCATACAGTGGGGCAAAAAAGTATTTAGTCAGCCACTGATTGTGCAAGTTCCCCCACCTAAAATGATGACAGAGGTCAGTAATTTGCACCAGAGGTACACTTCAACTGTGAGAGACAGAATGTGAAAAAAAAAATCCATGAATCCACATGGTAGGATTTGTAAAGAATTTATTCGTAAATCAGGGTGGAAAATAAGTATTTGGTCAATAACAAAAATACAACTCAATACTTTGTAACATAACCTTTGTTGGCAATAACAGAGGTCAAACGTTTACTATAGGTCTTTACCAGGTTTGCACACACAGTAGCTGGTATTTTGGCCCATTCCTCCATGCAGATCTTCTCGAGAGCAGTGATGTTTTGGGGCTGTCGCCGAGCAACACTGACTTTCAACTCCCGCCACAGATTTTCTATGGGGTTGAGGTCTGGAGACTGGCTAGGCCACTCCAGGACTTTCAAATGCTTCTTACGGAGCCACTCCTTTGTTGCCCGGGCGGTGTGTTTTAGATCATTGTCATGTTGGAAGACCCAGCCTCGTTTCATCTTCAAAGTTTTCACTGATGGAAAGAGGTTTTGGCTCAAAATCTCACGATACATGGCCCCATTCATTCTGCTGTCCTTAACACGGATCAGTCGTCCTGTCCCCTTGGCAGAAAAACAGCCCCATAGCATGATGTTTCCACCCCCATGCTTCACAGTAGGTATGGTGTTCTTGGGATGCAACTCAGTATTCTTCTTCCTCCAAACACGACGAGTTGAGTTTATACCAAAAAGTTCTACTTTGGTTTCATCTGACCACATGACATTCTCCCAATCCTCTGCTGTATCATCCATGTGCTCTCTGGCAAACTTCAGACGGGCCTGGACATGCACTGGCTTCAGCAGCGGAACACGTCTGGCACTGCGGGATTTGATTCCCTGCCGTTGTAGTGTGTTACTGACGGTGACCTTTGTTACTTTGGTCCCAGCTCTCTGCAGGTCATTCACCAGGTCCCCCCGTGTGGTTCTGGGATCTTTGCTCACCGTTCTCATGATCATTTTGACCCCACGGGATGAGATCTTGCGTGGAGCCCCAGATCGAGGGAGATTATCAGTGGTCTTGTATGTCTTCCATTTTCTGATGATTGCTCCCACAGTTGATTTTTTCACACCAAGCTGCTTGCCTATTGTAGATTCACTCTTCCCAGTCTGGTGCAGGTCTACAATACTTTTCCTGGTGTCCTTCGAAAGCTCTTTGGTCTTGGCCATGGCGGCGTTTGGAGTCTGAATGTTTGAGGCTGTGGACAGGTGTCTTTTATACAGATGATGAGTTCAAACAGGTACCATTCATACAGGTAACGAGTGGGGGACTGAAAAGCTTCTTACAGAAGACGTTACAGGTCTGTGAGAGCCAGAGATTTTCCTTGTTTGAGGTGACCAAATACTTATTTTCCACCCTGATTTACGAATAAATTCTTTACAAATCCTACCATGTGGATTCATGGATTTTTTTTTTTCACATTCTGTCTCTCACAGTTGAAGTGTACCTCTGGTGCAAATTACTGACCTCTGTCATCATTTTAAGTGGGGGAACTTGCACAATCGGTGGCTGACTAAATACTTTTTTGCCCCACTGTATGTTATACTTACTGAGGCATTGTATGCCAAATGTTCAATGGTAGTTTGACATTGCCACAGTCGTAGGGCTGGGCGATATGACCCAAAATTCATATCTCGATTTTTTTTAGCTGGATGGCGATATAAGATATATATCTCGATTGTTTTTTTTTTTAAAGCCATAAGTTAAGAACAAAAAGAGAGTTCTTAGTCACACTGTGTCCCAGATGTCACACGGGCACTTTTATTTACATACAGCGTAGATGTACATGAAGAAATTACTCAAAAATAAATTATCAGCATTTATTAAATAATCATGGTCCATAAATAAAAGAAAACAATGTTGTTTTTGTGCATAACAAAAAGCTCACAATTGTGCAGTCAAAATGTAAACTAATAGACGCTGAGCATAATAACAAAGAGACAGATTTCACAGCTGCACCACGTCTCTGAACAGGTGCCATTTGTGGTCCTTATACACACAGTACGTATCACTCCGCGAGGCTCCTCCTCGGTAGCCGTAATCCTCCGACAATCCATCAAGTGGTGCAGCTCCGTAGCTTAGCAAAGTCATATTAAAACATTTTTTGACAGATTGCTGAGCGCTGTGTCCCACATAAAATCGGTTCGCGGTCAGTAAGCACAACCAGAATTCATACATAAGGCGCGCTGTCGATTTTTGAGAAAATGAAAGGATTTTAGTCCGTGCAGCCCCTCCTGGCTGCATGTCGTTAGCGTGGTTAGCTCGTTAGCGCGGTTAGCTCGCTAACACGTTGACGCCATCCAGCCCCACGCACGGTAACTCGCTAACGGAGATTTTCCGCTTTCATCTTGTCATTGCCTGCAGGTGAAGCTATGGGGGAGGGGGAGTTGTGTTCAGTGAAGGAGAGGCCAGGCCGAGTAACGTTGCGTAGAGACAAAAGTGGACGAAAGAGAGGCAAACCTGCGGCTCCACAAGTATAATTATAACGTAACATAGACTATATCGATATAAACGATATTGTCACATCTTATATCTCGTATGAAAATATATCGATATTTTTAAAAAACTCGATATATCGCCCAGCCCTACCACAGTGTTTATTATTTATGTGTGTTTTTTTTTTCTCTTTGGAAGTTGTGGACCACAGAAATGCAGTGCATGCATCAAAGAAGACCTGTTTGAGGAACCCACCTCGATCCTTAAGCAAGGTGGTGTAAGTACATTTTATTACAGTTCCACTTTATTAGCATTTTTAGCAGTTTTCTTAATAGAGTTTGGCCTGGTTTGGAATTTTTATAAAGCACTGTAATGTCATGGTCATTGTTTCTGTTCAAATCTAATGGCCTGCAGTTTAGATCCAACACAACAGAAACTTTGTGACTGCTCTATAGGTCTTAGCAGTAACAACAACAGATGGAACAGCTATAGCCATTTTATCCTCTGACCATATGTCCTGAATCTCCCTGAAAAATGAAATTGGTGCATCCTGGCTTAATCTGAACTGAAGATGCAAACCAAACAACACTGACAACAACCTCCTTTTTTTCCCACCCAGGCTTTCCCTGACAATGCAGCCCGCAGAGAAGTGGAGGCCTTGGCAGCTGTCTGTCCCAATGAAGGATGCATATGGACTGGAACTGTCAAAGAATTTGAGGTGATTTCAATCAATCAATCAATCAATCAATCAATCAAAGCTTTATTCGCCACATGCAGGTTGCCCTGCAGTGCCCCCCCCCCCCCCCCCCCCCCCCCGACCTTACACACACAACACAGACATTACATGGGGATACAAGTCGGAGATTGGTAGCGTTACAGAAAAAACACTGAAATGTACACTACAATGGGAAAGTACAAGAGGAAAAAAAGAGACCTCTACTCATGCTGTACTTCCATGGTAGGATAGCATGAGAACAGGAAACAAAAAAACTCCTCTGCACAAAAAGCACCTAATGTCCACAGCACAACATCGTGACAGTCGTTATCAGGGAGTGTTTGTTCGGCTCCGGCCTTGAGCCCACAGCTGGCGTCAAAGGGGTAGCCGCATTATAATGGTGATTTTTCTTTTACAAACAACTCATGAGAATTTCAAGCTGTTTTTAACACTCCGACACCGACACTGGTCTCTCAATCTCCCGTTGGATAGCTGCGAGTTTCTTCATGATGTTATTTACCTTCAATTCTGTGGTCTTTTCAGTCTTTTGCTCACAGAGCAGATTCTGAGACCTCACGACCGCAGCCAACTGATCCGCGATGTAATCCAGCTTCCGCCCAGAGGTGTTGTTCCGAGTGGATTCTTCCCTGATGTAATCCAATGTACGCTCAGAGGTACTCAGTGAGCCTTCACTGCAGCCGTTCGCGCTTCCAAGCTCTTAACCATGCTGCATTCAGTGAGTCCTTTCTGAGAAGCCGCACCTCGTCCCATCGTTTCAATCCCAGCGGGCAGCCTTGGGGGGGTTTGAACAGCCGGTTCCGCTTTCTTAATTCTCCAACAAGCCAGGGCCAAGCCAACTCCGATCAGCAAGAACCCTGTTATCATGGTTCCGAATAGGTAGATATCTTCAGCGTCCTCAATCGACAGTCCCGCCAGGCACACGATCCTCCATGTCTGCCACCCGTCCATCGTGTATCCGGCAGGGAAAGTCCCTCCAGGGCCCAGACTTCTCATTGAGAAAAGGGTGTCAATAGCATTTAGAGACCAGTGCTCTTTATATTGGTCAATAAGAGGACAACAGTTCAGCATGTCATCCCCCGGCCCTCAGAGGAAATTTGGGAAGGACAACATTGAACTAGTGTCCTTTGTTATTGTGGCACAAACAAGAGAGAAGCAGATCCAGCGTAGACTAGGACAACTCCCCTGCCAAAAGATGACAACGCTACAAAACATGAGGTTGGCAGGGTGATAACAAAACAAGAGACACAACATACGAAAGAGACCTTCAGGCCATTTGACAGCTG
This sequence comes from Aulonocara stuartgranti, assembly GCF_965226115.1. Classification (NCBI taxonomy): domain Eukaryota; kingdom Metazoa; phylum Chordata; class Actinopteri; order Cichliformes; family Cichlidae; genus Aulonocara; species Aulonocara stuartgranti. The sequence continues at coordinate 30,053,492 of NC_138948.1, forward strand.
GCAGAGCAGGGGAAGAGGGAAAACAGCCCATTGTCTGAAACCTGCAGGAATGAAACCATTGTTTTGTGTGTGGAGATCATGGACACTAAGCAGTGGGATGCTTAAAGCATACCAAATTTCAGGGAAACAAGACAGTCTTTTTTTAAGCGAAAGCCAGAAGCCTGTCAGCAGGGCCTTCCAGTAAGCATTGAACCCAAGCAGCTAAAATCATATCAGCCGACATCCACATTCTCAATTATACAGTAAGACCACGTCAAGAACTTCTTGATGAAGACCTTGATCTTTATGCAGTTAATGTCCAAAACATCTCCTATGATTGTTGGGTAGAGCTCACCGTCAACTTGGCAGGGAATAACAATCCCAATCTCACCATTCAAGCCCCCTTCTTGGTTAGCCAGCTGTCACTGCCCCAGACTTTACTAGGAGCTGATGTGCTCATCAAGAGACAAGAACTTTAAGGTGATGCTGGGGCTGCACGATTAATTGTTAGAAAATCACGATCTCAATTCATACTTATGTGCGATCTCATTTCCAAATGACGATTTAAAAAAAAAAAAAGGAAAAAAAAGGGAAAAAAAAGAAGACGACTGATAGGTTTGTAGCTTGAACCCATCCGCTGGAACGTTGAAGACAATATAATTACACTGCTAAGCAAGACACAAATAGGCAAAGTTCTTCATGTTACTCGTGCACGGGAGAGACCGGACAGAGTGCCGTTCCTCCACTTGACCCCAGTTGCTCTCGTCCGTTCTCCCGTACCACTGTCCTTTTATTGAGGTTACATGAATATGCATAGGTTCATTAACATGTGATGTCTACATACACACAAAGAGTACCTTGCCTGTGTGTGTGTGTGTGTGTGTGTGTGTGTGTGTGTGTGGGGGGGGGGGTACTGCTGATCAAAGGGTCATAAAAGCACACAAGCAAACATCCTTGGTCAGGAAGAGGGTAGACCCCCCCTCATCCTAGATAACACAGTAAGGAAGTCCAGCAGTTCATTTATACACAAAAAGCACTTAGACTAAAACAGACGTAACTACGTTAATCCTACCATAAAACAATAAGAGAAGGTATGACCTCTCTCATGCTCCCAGGATGTAGGTGTGGAATGCACACCAAGCCTCTGTAGCCTGTTAAAGATCACACAACTTATCACTACACAATTGATTATACACCTCTAAGCATCTATGGTTAAATATTTCTAAGCATAAATGACAATCAACAATACAAAACCTAACAACGACGATTGTACCGCATTTTGATCTGGGACGTAATCTGCATGAAAACAAGCGCTCACTCTTCCTGCTCAACAAATGACAAGGGCGGAGCCTTATACCACGTGATACAGAAGCTGGCTGCTAAAATTGGCAGGGAAAAAACAATGGAGAGCACGTCAGGGATGACGAGAAAGTGACAGGAGAAAATCCGTCCCGGTCAACCACTCAAACATCAATAACGGGAACCTTATACAGCGCTTCCCTATACCCGTCGAACTCCCGCAGGCACAAAGAAATTACGGAGGCTATTACTTATCACCTGACCAAAGATATGGCTCCCATCAACACTGAGCAAAACGAGGGATTTAGGAAAATGATCAACACCCTAGACAAACGCTACACAGTGCCGTCCCGCAACTATTTTTCTATTGTTGCACTACCTGCTCTATACACGCAGTGTCGAGCAACGGTGGAGACGGAATTTCAAGCTGTACAACATTTTGCGGCAACGACAAAATGTCAGACATTTGTTGTTTTTATGTTTATTTATTGTTTTTATGTTCAGTCTCAACTGTTACGAAGTCGATGTGCAGTTAATAAGTGCAATAAATGTTTATACTGGAAAAGAAAATCGTGAGAGAATCGTGATCTCAATTTTAAGCAAAAAAATCGTGATTCTCATTTTATGCAAAATCGTGCAGCCCTACGTGATGCCATTGCCACAGTTTTCAACCTCTTATGCAATGCCTTTGTGATGGGGGGAAGAACAGGTGATGGCCATTGTTTGTTTCACCCAGTTTGGGCAAGTAAATATTGTGACCCAGCTACAGTAAGAGTAGGACAAACAATATTCTCATTCCAACTGGAAGAGTGGTACAGGTGTTGTGCAGAGTACCCCCAAACTTTGACATCTCCGATCCCCTTGTTTTGTAATAACCTACAGAGGAGGACAGTGTCCTAGCACAGCTGAGTTCAGGGAATGGCCTTCTGGAGGTCCAGAACTCCAGTCACCCTTGTGTCAAGGTCCCGATCTCTAACCACTCAAAACAAGAGATCACACTACCAAGGAGAACACTTCTCGGTACAATTCAGCATGTTACCAACCTTATTAAGATGGGCCCACCAGAGACACAAAAGACTGTTTCCACACAAACCAAAACAATCACAGCTCAAAGGCTTGAGGTAAAAGAAGATTTTCAAGAACTGTTGGTAAAAAGATGGATTTTTAAGTCTGATTCACCCTGTTCTGCCCCATTCTTATGTGTGAGGAACAACCGTAGCTCCCTACACCTCTGTTGATTATCGGCTTTTGAATAACAAAACAGTGAGCGACTGACACCCCCTCCCTCGGACTCCACTGACTCATGGTCATGCAGCTAGTTTTTGATATTGGATCAGACCTACCACTAAGGTTTCATAGTAGAACAATTAAGGTGCTTGACAGCTTTCATAACTCCTTGGGTGGACTGTATAAGTGCCTAGGCCGACCCAACCAAAAACAAAGCTGGCAAGGCAGCCGCTGTTGTTTTTTTGTTTTTGTTTTTTTCTCTCTCAATGATTACATCCCCAGGTTCAAATATCCCACCAAACATCACCCTCAGGCAGTTATCTGGTATTGGTCACTCAAGAGCCCCAGGGGAAACCTGGCAGAGAGACTAAATTGCACACTGCGTTGTAAATGCTATGGACTCTGGGAGAAAAAGAAAAGGAGAACTGGAAAGACCACCTACCACATATCATTAATGTGTACAACTGTACAAAGCATGAGGCTACAGGGCTCTTCCCCTACTACTTGTTTTATGGCCATCATCTATGTCGCCCCATTGACCTCCTTTTTGGACTCTAAAGATCAGGAGGCTGAAACACCAAGTGGTTATGCCAAGAAGTGGACAGGAATGATTCAGGTATACTGAATAGCAAATGCAAACGGGCAACGAGCTCTTATTGTAAAGGACTTTATGACAAGAGTGCCCTCCATTGTGGGGATATAGTTCTTGTACACAACCTCATTGAAAGAGGAGGTCCTGTGCAACTTAGACCCCTGTTGGTAACAGGACATCTACACTGCGAAAGAACAGATAGGGGACAACCCTGTCTATAGATTATGCCCAGAGAGAGAAGGTGTAGCAGGAGGTACCGCAACCTCCTGCTACAGGTGAATGACCTGCCAATTGAGCCCACACAGTCCTGCTGCAAATAGATTAAAGCCACAGATGAAAATGAGGAAGTCATCAGATCCCTCAAAATCAGCAGAACGGGCACGGAGTTGGGATTCAAGTTACTCTGAAGGAGGGGAAGATGTGTCTTATTACTGGCTGTGAATACCTGTAGAGACCTGTGTGTTCACATACCCACCCATTCATTGGTCAACACGTATATCAGGCTCACCCCGCTGTGGGTTTTGCTGAAATCCACCCATGGTACTGTACTGACCTGTGTTGCTCTCACCCACACTCTCACCATTTCAGGCCCCCGTCAACCCTCACCAGTCACATATCCAATCCTGAAATACTGAGACAGACCTAAGCATATATACACACTCTATCAGCATTTCAAACTGCCCCTACTTTATAGTGTTGTTTTTATAATATCTGTTGGGTAATATACACTGTTTATTCTGACATGGTTCATATAAAATTTTAATTGTTGGTGGCTTGGATCCTTATGGTCAATTGTCAGGAGCCACTTTATGTTGTTGAGGAGTATCTGGCACACAAAAAATGGTATGACTTTTGTGTTCATATAGTCATTTTAAGTTCTGTGTTAATTTTACTTGTGTAAGCCATGACAAACAAAATATTTTTGTATTGAAGGTAGAGCTGGGCGATATAAGATTTTTTCATATCACGATATGTTTTTTTCATTTCAGGCGATAACGCTATATATCACGATATAAGCCAAATAACTATATTTGTAGGATTTAAATGTGCCGTTGCTCACAAGTAAAATGTGAAATAATCAGCAGCTTGTTTTGATTTAAATATTTATTTCCCATAATAAGTTCAACAGGGTAGATGTACTTAAGGAACATGAGACTTTTTCAGATAAATAAAGGCAAATATTGCAAACTACACAAAAGGCAGCCGCTAAAGCGTTTAAGTTTCAAAATACAACAAACAAAACAGAATAATTGTCAATTCCACTTAAAAACAAAATATTAATTCTAAAAATAAATCCTAGTTTGTTTTACAGAAGAACAGACAAAATTGACTAACTTTTGTCAATATCAAATAAACTGAGAACTAAAAGGAAATTCTCAATCTCTCCTTGTTGTATAGCTTAGCTTTTCAAACAGTTTTAACAGTTACTTTAGTCTGACAAAAGCCGAATGACGAATTAGCGCTTCCAGTCAGAGATTGAGCATGCACCGCTTTATTGTATTTCCAGACTTGCTTTTGGCACAACAGTGTGCGCTACTCTGTTTTTTGTCAGACTTGAAATAGCCGAAATACCTTCTATTACCGCGGAAGCACTAGCTGGTAGTCGGGCCGTACGCGTGTCTTAGTGCAGTTGAACATAATCCACAAAGTCCGCTTGTAGTTGAAAAACAAACAGGCAAACATTTATTTCCACAGTTTGAAATACAGTGATCCATTTGAATGTTCCTGTACACTGCAAACACGGTAAGAAACAGTTTTTCTCCACAGCTAGTTAAAGCCCCCGTAGCTCCACACTGCCCGTCGCGAACGCTCCCCCCGTGCACAGTTACCGTGTGTTAAAGGAACAGTACGTACAAATTAAATAAGGCAAGAAAAAATACAATTTAACTGCAAATCTTACGCTAAACAAATTATAAAGTAAAAACTGAAATTCCCCATTATCTTACACTTATCCTTATCCAAAATCATTCATATTATTAAGAAATATAGACTCTGTGCAATCTGACTAAACTAAGAGATGATTAGACCTTTATCCTATACATTCCCGACCGCTAATTGTTCTATAAACTTATAAACAATTATTAACAATTTGGCACAATGATCAAGTTCAACAACATAGGCATTCAGTCCTTAGAACATAATTTCTTCTTTCTTCTGATGTCAGAGGTCACCAGTACATGACATACCGTGGGAGTCCAGCCTTTACCACTGACTCATACTGCTTCTAGGAGCAGACAGACCTTAGTGATCGGTCTATCGAGTTCACTGGTCTTGGTCTTCACACGAACCCTGCAAACAAGGCCATGTTCATCCGGCATGGCTTGAGTGACTCTACCAATGAGCCAAGAGTTTCTCAGTGCTGTTTCGTCCACGAGCAAAACGATGTCTCCAGGCACAAAGTTCCTAGACACCCGTGTCCACTTCTGCCGTGTCTGAAGCTGAGGCAAATACTCTCTCACCCAGCGCTTCCAGAAAAGAGCCCCCGTAGCTCCACACTGCCTGTCGCGAACACTCCCCCCGTGCACAGTTACCGTGTGTTAAAGGAACAGTACGTACAAATTAAATAAGGCAAGAAAAAATACAATTTAACTGTAAATCTTACGCTAAACAAATTATAAAGTAAAAACTGAAATTCCCCATTATCTTGCACTTATCCTTATCCAAAATGATTCAAATTATTAACAAATATATACACTCTGTGCAATCTGACTAAACTAAGAGATGATTAGACCTTTATCCTATACACCTTCACACTACGGAACTTCTATGGCTCTTCCGGCAATCTCTCCGGCATTGGAACCATCATCTGTGTTCTCTTCGGTAACCTTCGGTCACGCTCTCGGTTGATTTTTCTCTAGTCAGCACACTCATTTCCTCCATTACCCAGGCGGCACGGCAGCTGGCTGCTTCCCAAACAAATACACATGTGCGGCTTGGCACTTGTGCTGTACGTAACAAGTCATGTGACGTGACGCTGCGGCTGTGATTGGTTCGGCTCTGCACTACTTAATTTGCATTGGCTGTCCTTTTTTTTTTTTTTAAGAGGACAAGCGAGATGAGGCCTATCGCAATAGTTTAATTTTTCTATCAAGAAAAAGTTATTTCACAATACATATTGTTATCGTTCTATCGCCCAGCTCTAATTGAAAGAAATTAAGTAATTAATTATACCTGTGGTGACAACAGATGGTTATTTTTTTTAAATCAATGATGTAAACGGAGAGTGGAACCAGCCGAGCAGAACCAATGCATTCTGAAATGATGACATTGAACCAGTAGTATGTGGCAGGGACTAAACACGATCACAGACTTTAGAGGGAAAACCAGCACACCGCAGACCACGGCCTCTCTGTGTGAGGATCTAAACGTATTCTACGCTAGATTCGACACAGCGAACACCATGAGACCGGACAGTGTGCGCACCGCGGATGACGTCAGTGCACACACTGTGTCTGAGGAGGATGTGCGGAAGTGCTTCAGGAAGGTGAACGCGCGCAAAGCTACTGGTCCGGACGGGATTCCCGGCCGCGTCCTCAAGTCATGCGCGGCTCAGCTGGCTGGAGTGTTCACACACATCTTCAACCTTTCCCTCTCTCTGTCTGTAGTCCCAGCCTGCTTCAAAATGGCCACCATCGTCCCTGTACCCAAATCCTCCACCATCTCCTCACTGAACAACTGGCGACCTGTAGCCCTGACCCCCATCGTAAGCAAATGCTTCAAGAAGCTGGTCAGGGACTTCATCTGCTCTGCACTACCCGACTCACTGGACCCTCTACAGTTCGCATACCGCCACAACAGGTCCACTGATGATGCCATAGCCCTGACACTACATACTGCCCTGTCACACCTGGAGAAGAGAGACATGTATGTGAGAATGCTGTTTGTAGATTACAGCTCAGCATTCAATACCATCGTTCCCTCGAAGCTGGACAGGAAACTGCAGGATCTAGGACTGAGCAGCTCCCTCTGCAGCTGGATCCTTAGCTTCCTGTCTGACAAACGCCAAGTGGTCAGACTGGGCAGCATCACCTCATCCCCCATCACACTGAACACTGGTGCTCCACAGGGGTGTGTACTGAGCCCTCTCCTATACTCACTCTACACCTACGACTGCACAGCCACTAACAACTCCAACATCATTGTGAAGTTTGCGGACGACACTACAGTGGTGGGTCTTATCACCAACGGTGATGAGACGGCCTACAGGGAGGAGGTCAGCGCCCTGACCCACTGGTGTCAAGACAACCATCTCACACTCAACGTCGCAAAGACAAAGGAGTTGATAGTGGACTTCCGGAGGTGCAGAGAAGTACACACCCCCATCACCATCAACGGCGCTGCTGTGGAGAGAGTGAGCAGCTTCCGGTTCCTTGGTGTACATCTGGCTGAGGATCTTACGTGGTCAGTACACACAAACAAAACAGTGAAGAAGGTGCAGCAGCGCCTCTTCTTTCTCAGGAGACTGAAAAGATTTGGCATCCTCAGGACCTTCTATCACTGTGCCATTGAGAGCATCCTCACTGGATGCATCACCACCTGGTATGGCAACAGCACCGCCTACAACTGCAAAGCTCTCCAGCGAGTAGTGCGGTGCTCTGAACGGATAATTGGAGGTGAGCTTCCCTCCCTCCAAGACATCTACAGGAAGCGCTGCCTGAGGAAAGCGGGGAGGATCATCAAGGACTCCAGTCACCCCAGCCATAAACTGTTCAGACTACTTCCCTCAGGAAGGAGGTTCTGCAGCATCCGGTCCCGAACCAGCAGACTGAGAGACAGCTTCTTCCACCAGGCCATCAGACTGCTGAACACGTCATAGACACCTCAGCTTCACTACTGGAACTTCAACATTATGCACTCCATACTGTACAGTAATGCCACTGTTTTGCACATGTCTCAACTCTGTATATTTTTATATATTTTATTTATTGTTTACTCTATTTAATTTGTAAAATATGTGTATACACACACACACACACACACACACACACACACACACACACACACGTAGAAAAATATTTAGTATACACATCCAGAAATGCATATACTATTATATATTGTACATATATTTATTAGTTTCAGATGTAGCCATTCTTGTATTTTGCTTGTTTACGTTATTGTGTTTTGCACAACTCTGTTGCTTGTGAAGCTCGCACACGAGAATTTCACTCACATGTGCTGTACCAATGTACCTGCACATGTGATGTGACAATAAAAGTGATTTGATTGTGATTTGATTTGATTTGAGTATCATTTGTTAATTTGGAATAACCAGTTTTGTGACATATCTATATATGTACAGTATATATTGTATGTACAGTGGGGCAAAAAAGTATTTAGTCAGCCACCGATTGTGCAAGTTCCCCCACCTAAAATGATGACAGAGGTCAGTAATTTGCACCAGAGGTACACTTCAACTGTGAGAGACAGAATGTGAAAAAAAATCCATGAATCCACATGGTAGGATTTGTAAAGAATTTATTCGTAAATCAGGGTGGAAAATAAGTATTTGGTCAATAACAAAAATACAACTCAATACTTTGTAACATAACCTTTGTTGGTAATAACAGAGGTCAAACGTCTACTATAGGTCTTTACCAGGTTTGCACACACAGTAGCTGGTATTTTGGCCCATTCCTCCATGCAGATCTTCTCGAGAGCAGTGATGTTTTGGGGCTGTCGCCGAGCAACACGGACTTTCAACTCCCGCCACAGATTTTCTATGGGGTTGAGGTCTGGAGACTGGCTAGGCCACTCCAGGACTTTCAAATGCTTCTTACGGAGCCACTCCTTTGTTGCCCGGGCAGTGTGTTTTGGATCATTGTCATGTTGGAAGACCCAGCCTCGTTTCATCTTCAAAGTTCTCACTGATGGAAGGAGGTTTTGGCTCAAAATCTCACGATGCATGGCCCCATTCATTCTGTCCTTAACACGGATCAGTCGTCCTGTCCCCTTGGCAGAAAAACAGCCCCATAGCATGATGTTTCCACCCCCATGCTTCACAGTAGGTATGGTGTTCTTGGGATGCAACTCAGTATTCTTCTTCCTCCAAACACGACGAGTTGAGTTTATACCAAAAAGTTCTACTTTGGTTTCATCTGACCACATGACATTCTCCCAATCCTCTGCTGTATCATCCATGTGCTCTCCGGCAAACTTCAGACGGGCCTGGACATGCACTGGCTTCAGCAGCGGAACACGTCTGGCACTGCGGGATTTGATTCCCTGCCGTTGTAGTGTGTTACTGACGGTGACCTTTGTTACTTTGGTCCCAGATCTCTGCAGGTCATTCACCAGGTCCCCCCGTGTGGTTCTGGGATCTTTGCTCACCGTTCTCATGATCATTTTGACCCCACGGGATGAGATCTTGCGTGGAGCCCCAGATCGAGGGAGATTATCAGTGGTCTTGTATGTCTTCCATTTTCTGATGATTGCTCCCACAGTTGATTTTTTCACACCAAGCTGCTTGCCTATTGTAGATTCACTCTTCCCAGTCTGGTGCAGGTCTACAATACTTTTCCTGGTGTCCTTCGAAAGCTCTTTGGTCTTGGCCATGGCGGAGTTTGGAGTCTGACTATTTGAGGCTGTGGACAGGTGTCTTTTATACAGATGATGAGTTCAAACAGGTGCCATTCATACAGGTAACGAGTAGAGATGGACCGATCCGATATTACGTATCGGTATCGGTCCGATACTGACCTAAATTACTGGATCGGATATCGGAGAAAAATAAAAAATGTAATCCGATCCATTAAATATCACGAAAGCACCTCACAAAACTTGCAACACACCGTAACTCACCTCAGAACGTTAGCACGTCGGAGCAGTATGCATCACGTGATAGAGCGGCTGTGGCATGCCGACCTGTCAGTGGTCTGGATAGCATTTGGAGCTTCGCTAGCAACCCGGCATTTCATCTCCGACAAAGTTATCCCAAGAGAAGTAAAGCAAGTGTGTAAGTCCATCTCTGAATGTTTGTAAAGCATTCCTGCGTTAAGCTTAACAAGCGATATATGGAGCGACTGCCTCTTCTTGCTGCTACTTCAATCATGAAACTGCTTAACGATCAGCTGATCGGCTTTTCTGTCGCGAGTCCGTGTCTCTAGTTTGCTTTTGGCCCACTTTGCACCAGAAAGAGGAAACCAGCGGATAAACAACAGCAGCACGTTTAAGCTTGATCAGCTGTTGTTAGAATTTATTTAATATTACTTTCTACTCGAGGATCTTTTTCTACGTAGCTGACGCTGGTAACTGTGCAGGGGCGGATCTAGCAAAGTTTAGCCAGGGGGGCCGATAGGGCATTAACAGGGAAAAGGGGGCACAAAGACATACTTTTCTTTCTTATTCTCATTTAAAATGTCTAGCTTTTAATAAATAATTATCTTACACCCAAAGTTTTAATTTGATGTAAAATGAATAGAAGTCAATTACTGTATATAGTTATTAAGTCTAACGGTGTGTTCACACTGAACGCGATGGACGCGAATAAAACGCCCCAAACGCCCCTAATTTGACGCGTGTACATTCGCGTCTCAACGCGTGTCCAAGAAAAATCCATCGCGCGTCAAAATATCATATTTTGACGCGCGTGAACCGGAAATGTGGGAGGAATGTGGGAGGGAGTTGTGCCAGACCGGTATCTTTGCAAGATGGCAGCTATCGAGCTAGCGCTTGAAGAGAGAGTCTCCCTTCTCTATGTACTGTGGAGAGCAGAGCAGCAGCGTAAAAGACGTCCTCGCCGTACCTGGGTCCATCAGGTCCTCCAGAGGCATGAGCAGTTTGGTGAGTTTCACCACTTGCTCCAGGAGCTGCGCCTGGATGACGGCCGATTCCAGCGCTATCACCGTCGGCCAGTTTGAGGACCTGCTTTCCCTCGTCGGTCCCAGCATTGCCCGCCTAGACACCAACTACAGGCGCTCAATCCCACCTGCAGAGCGCCTGTCCGTCTGCCTGAGGTTAGTAAAACTATTTAATACGGTAGTCCTTTATTGATATCTGTGCTAATATGCTAATCCATCCAGTTATACACTGCTAACATGGATGTGCTATGCTAACAGTGAATGCTGTCGGTGTTTACTGAAAGCAAACTGTGGTACAGAGACGACTCTTTATAATATTTCTAGTGATACTCAGAAGCTCTCATCAAGCCCCGATTTAATTCGATTTATGCTGTTATCAGTGTTTGAATGATAGCATGGCTGTGGTGTCACATCAATGTATGCGCTCGGTGTTTGCTGATATCAAACTGTAGCATTAGGACCACTGAGTTAACCTTTGTAGTGATACTCACTCCTTTTTATTTAGACCTGGTTTAATTCTGGGATAGTTGAATATTTGTATATAATCCCTGCAGCTGTCAGACTCTATAGCAGGGGTCACAGCCTTTATTAAAACAGAGTTAGATAAAACTGAACAGTTTGGTTCATTTCTAGTTACATGGTTCTATCTTGATAAGCTATGTCTTATCACAGATTAATTTTTCAAAAATATTAATGATTTAAGCAAGGAAAGGGCTACATGTCAACACACAACTCTTTATTTCTATTAATGTCTTACTTAATTCCTACCTGATTGACATGTTTAGGAATTGTGAGTGATTGGCTCACTGTAGTGGCAAAAGTTGCTACCAATCAAATTATGATATGTTAAAGTTAAAACAAAACACAACTGTTTTAGATATTATCTAATATACATTTTGTAATTATCCTTATAATTACAAAAGGTTTTATGTAAGATTCATGTTTTGTGATTTAAATCTGACATCACAAAAGTATTTTGGAATTTGAATAATGTATTTTGTAACTGCAGTACACATAATACTGATTTTGAACAATTTTGTCCAGGTTCCTTGTCACCGGGGACTCCTTCAGGACCATCGCGTTCAGTTTCAGAGTCGGTGTGTCCACGGTGAGCCACATCACCCCCCAGGCAGCGACGTCCATCTGGGACTGTCTAGTGGACGACTTCATGGCTGTGCCTTCACCTGGAGACTGGCGGTCCATCACAGAGGGATTCCAGGAGCGCTGGAACTTTCCTCTGTGCTGTGCAGCTCTGGATGGGAAGCACATCCAGACAAAGGCACCCCATATATCATATAGGAGACACACACATTGATATACACTAAATATTCATTTCATTTCTTTTTTGTGGTGCCCAAATTGATGCACCTGCTTGATTTTGTTTAAACAATTATTGCACACTTTCTGTAAATCCAGTAAACTTCTTTTCACTTCTCAAATATCACTGTGTGTGTCTCCTGTATGATATTTAACTGACATTTTTTATTGTAACAACCAACAATTTATACAGGAAAATAATGTCTATTAACAAGGTTGCCCAAACTTCTGCATCCCACTGTATCAGTATATTTTGTCATTAGTATAATATGAAATAAATTCTACATGTGTCAAGTTGTGTGCCAACATTTGCTGTGTAGTAGAACTGAGACATTAGTCATTATAAACATTTATTTGAAATAATATTAAAAGTCTCAAACAGAAAAACATTAAACATAAATATATAAAATATAAGAATTTACAGAGAGACAGGAATAAAAAGGACCAGCTGCTCTCCAGAGCAGGAACAAGGCTGAGGAGGAAATGCTCCATTGGAGACTGGTGTGGCCTCTTCAGGGACTCCAGGATGGCCAGCTCCACCGCCGATGGACCGTCCTGGGACCCGTCCCTCATCTGCCTCGGAGCCGTCCTCCTCTGTGGGCCTGTAAAACAGCACAAAACACAAAGAAATGAGAAGGCTGCTACTAGATTTTAATTTCAACATTGAAAAAAAAAAACCAATAACAGGATATAATCAGATTGGTTGTAGATATTTAGTAAAGGTGATCACAAGGGAATCCCACCGACTAAAAAGGTATCAGTGCTTGCTGTACATATCTGTGGGTGCAGCAGCAGGAGCTCAGGGACTGGGGATGCTCTGCTGCAGAATCAGTTGGTTCTATCAATACAGTATTAAATGTTAACAGGTTGGATATAATAATCGTAGAGTAGACAGTGGTCCCTCATTTATTGCAGGGGTTCTCAGAATAACTAGCCCCTGGTCACAGTTCTCACAATTGATTCTCAAAGTGCAAACCTTTGTAGATTGCAAAACGTAAAAGTATTATTATGCCGCGGTTTGTCTTCATCTGCCCGCCACTTTCGTGCGCCTTTTTCCCTCACGGTGCAGGTGTGTATTTCCGAATGAGGCTCATAGTTATGGGTGTTTTTGTGCTGTTTTTTCTATTGGACGCGATGGTTATCAAAACCAAACGTGATAAATTTGGCAAGCGCAGGAGATTTGTCAATCAGGCTGCAGAATGCAATGCTGTACTGTGCAATAAAAAATCAGCGAAAAAGCAAAGCAGTGACGGATGAACAGCGGGACCACTGTGTGCTGTTTATTAATAAACAATAAAATATATTCCTAAATGACAACATGCATAAAAGCAGAACGGTATTTGTACGTCAGTGGGAAAATAGCGGTGGCTTGCTAGCTTTTGTGCGGCTTCCCCGGGTCAGTGAAAACTTTCAAAAGAGAAATGAATGAACTTACCAGGTTGCCCGATCTCTTCACATATCTTCCTCCAAGCTCGGTCCTTTTTATTCCTGTCTCGGTACTGAAAGCAGCTGGTGTTGTACAGCTCCGAGTTGTTTGCTACCGCATTGATTAGCCTTCCCCTCCATTGAAGTATGAAAGGCTTTGGCTGCCCCTTTGACCTAGGTAACAGCCACGTCACCAGGCTCCTGATTGGTTGTCGCGGCGCGATTTGACGCTGGAGTTCAGATTTTTCCAACTCGAGCGGTAGACGCGAAACGCGCGTATGCACAAAATGCAACACAAAAACTCACGCGCGTGGTTTTATTCGCGAGTCAAACGCGCCAGACGCGCTACACTGACGCGCGTTTCACGCGTTTTGGCGTTTTCGCGACGCAAATCTGGTTCCGAATTTTCGCGGGACCCGCAATCGCGCGTCATCGCGCCTTTCCATTGACTTTACATGTAAACCTGACGCTCTATTCGCGTCCATCGCGTTCGGTGTGAACACACCGTAATATATATACCCTAGTAAGCTATAGTACTTTTTCCTTTGGGAAGGTACCATCTGTGCAGTCTGCAATTTTGTTGAAGAAAGATGTTGAATCTATTTAATATTTCTTGAAAAATAATTGATTTCTGTGCATTTTTTTTCACACTGCATCAAATTAAGGTTGATTACGTCGATTAAGCATCATGAGTTGGAGCGTGAGGGGTGGTTCCCTATTTTTTATTTATTTATTTTTGTTGTTGCTGGGAGTTGGAACCCTATTAGTTAGGTTGCTTAATATTTATGCTAAGTACTCTTTAAAATACCAGAATAGGGAGGATGGTGTAGGTTTAAGTTTATTAGATTGATCAGTATTGCTGTACTATGAAATTTTTTTTTTGCATACAGGTATAACAGAATAGCTTTAGTGTAGTTGTTGTTTTAAACTTGAGTATGAACTTATACAAAATGCAGCAAGATATTTAAAAAACAGTTTTGTTTATTAAAAAACACTATATCGGATTCATATCGGTATCGGCAGTTATCCAAATTTATGATATCGGTATCGCTATCGGACATAAAAAAGTGGTATCGTGCTATCTCTAGTAACGAGTGGGGGACAGAAAAGCTTCTTACAGAAGACGTTACAGGTCTGTGAGAGCCAGAGATTTTCCTTGTTTGAGGTGACCAAATACTTATTTTCCACCCTAATTTACGAATAAATTCTTTACAAATCCTACCATGTGGATTCATGGATTTTTTTTTTCACATTCTGTCTCTCACAGTTGAAGTGTACCTCTGGTGCAAATTACTGACCTCTGTCATCATTTTAAGTGGGGGAACTTGCACAATCGGTGGCTGACTAAATACTTTTTTGCCCCACTGTATATATGTTTGCCTACTGGTGGTGGTCAGAGGGCCCGGTGGCGCCAGTGTCCAGCAGCCTCACCTCTATCAGTGTGCCCCAGGGCAGCTGTGGCTACAACGTAGCTCACCATTGCCAGTGTGTGAATGTGTGTGTGAATGGGTGAATGACTGAATGTAGTGTAAAGCGCTTTGGGATCCTTAGACTGAGTAAAGCACTATACAAATGCAGGCCATTTACCATTTATATGTCTGTATTTGCAGGAGTTTACTCTTACACTTATATTTTTTTCATCATTACCCATATGAACTTTTGCACTTTTTGGATGGATGCATTTTATGTGACTGGAATGGGTTCTATGTGGCAACAAGAGAGATTTTCCCAGGGGGCAGTAAGGCAGATCTTGGATCTTGATTGCTTTTCCACTGTAGTGTGACTACTCATTAAGGCTGTTCTGGTCGACTGAACTATTGCCTAGTGTTGAACTTGGCTCAGTCATGCAACTTCTAACTGAAAAATTAGAGTATGTTCTTCTAAAATGGTTTTAACAACTTTTTGTACATGTTTTATTTTATTTTATTACCTGGTCAGTATTCTCACCTCAAAAGGGTTTAACTTGGCCTCATGTGAGATACAACATAATACTATATCTGCTCATTGTAACGTCATCAAGTTAACCGTACAAACAATTTTATCATACAGTAATTGGACAATATGTAAAGTTGTTTTGGTCACCTACAGGCCAGCCACGAGGGCAACTGTGACTTCATGATCATCCTCTGTCCTTCCTGTAAAGAGCTCATGAGAGCCAATGAGCAGGAACGCCACAATGAGAGAGAGTGTCCGGAGAGAACGCTCAACTGCAAATACTGCAAAGAACCCTTCCTGTTAAAGAATATCAAGGTCAGGCTTCTCTCTGTTACAGTAATGCATCATAAAAAGAGCTGTTGCATTCTGAAACATTAACATGATGCTAATTTAGTTGACGTTTATGTTATGATGCAGTATATGTGATTAAATGCATATGATAAAATATTGTAATCTCAACCTTTGCTTATTACGTTTTCCATGGTATTCAGCCTTATCTTATGGCCATCTTGTCTCAGCACTTAGTCATCAGTGAAGTATAAGATATGTAGAAGTATATGGCAAGTGTGTCCAATATTTCATGGGAAATGATCTGAGCCTGGTTCTGCCGGATGTTTCTTCCTATTAAAAGGGAGTTTTTCCTTCTCACTGTCACCAAAGTGCTTGCTCATAGGGGGTCATATGACTGTTGGGTTTTTCTCAGTATGTATTATTGTAGGGTCTACCTTACAATAATATAGCACCTTGAGGCGACTGATGTAGTGATTTGGTGCTGTATAAATAAAACTGAATTGAATTGAAATGCTGACTCATTGTCACCACATACCCGTAAACACTTGTTTTTGTGCCATTACATTTGGGTTTAAATTTACCCTTCTCAGACATATTCAAGCACACAGATATGATACAAATATAGTTTTAGTGAAATAAAAGGAAAACAAAGATATATTTACCTTTAAAGCTATTCATAAATGACCATTGAGTAAATTCAGTAACCACTGAATGAGCTTTCACCCATATTGTGGTATTTCAGTGATAGTCATCTGTACATCTACAAACAGGACTAACAACAATAACATCTAATTTGGCTAATTTATGTAATTTTCTTATATCAGTATGAACTACCTCTGCATGCCTTAAGGCATCTATATAGTTAAACTGGTGTTAAGTTAAATAGTTAAGGCAAGGAGCTGGACGAGAAGTGTTTTCTTTTATTCTGATCTACTTATTTTTTCAGGCTCATGATGAGATCTGTCCAAAGTATCCAATGATTTGTGAAGGTTGTGCGAAGAAAAAGATCCCCAGAGAAAAGGTACTGCAGAGATTTAAATTTTTTTTCATAATTCTGTTAGATTAATCTCATTTGCCATTTAGCTAGGGATCAAATTCTACACCGTATTCTACAGATCATTAGCTTCTTTCATATTTTTTGTTTTGCAGTATGTGGACCATATTAAGTTCTGCAGTAAATTTAAAGCTCCATGCAGATTTCATGTTGTTGGCTGCGATACGTCTGTAAGTAGACATTTTTGTCAGAATTTGCTGTATGTGTATCACCTGATCACCTGTTAACATCATAACTATTGAATCATTTAATACCTTGGCAAAATTCAACTAAATCTTCCATGTAGCAGACTAAATTTTTCCAACAGTTTTAACTAAAACAACAAAATGTAAGTACCTTATTTCTTTACTAAAATAACCATAATTTGACAAAGGTTGGGCAGTGTAAAATCTCTATTAAAAAAGTGTATGAATATTCCGCAGTGGTTTGCATATAATGTAAAGCCAAGGTATTATATTATTCAGCAGTTGAAGAGTTGGTTGCTACCCACCTGTATGCAAATACTGTGATGTTGAGTAGGAAGCCTGTTTGTATATTAGCACAGTGCCTATACGAAGTATTCAGCTATTGGGTTTTTAAGACTTTCTCTAAAGGACAGTTGGTTTATACACAATAAAATTTTGATTGCAGCATTCATCCTTTCACTGATGTAGGCTCACATCAGTAGAGACAGGGCTCATTTCCACAACAAAAACTATGCTGAAAAGTGTGTTGATAACCTTCTTTGTGACAGGCTCTGATAGAAATGTATTGAATTATTATAAATACTGAGTGAAAATATAAATGATGAATGAAGAAAGTTGTTGGACTGCTGTTAACAACTGGTATTATTATTACTAGTTGTTAATAATGTCCATGTCACAATTGGTGTTATATGGCAGGCTTAAATAGTAAGAAAAAAGTGTGTAAAATTACAAATTCTGGTAGCTCATTGTCCAGATTGTCCATTTTGTTGTTGTTTTTTAACTGTAGTCATAAAAATCAGAGATTTTAATAGTAGAAAGTGAAAAACATAAACTTTTGTGTTTTTCACAAAGTTACAGAGGTTTTATTAGACACATAGCTAAGCGGTTTGCTGTTTGGCATAAATTGTGACCGTTGAAATTTATTTGGCACTGAGTAGCAGAAATGAGACTTTCTTGTCAGGTGTTATTTTTTTTTTGGAAAACAAAAACAGTTGCTGACAACACTGTACACAACGGTAGACAGGTGCATAATAAGCAAGCAAGTAAGGCAGAAAATAGAGAGTTGTGATGGGAAACTAGTCTCAAAGCACACGGAGAGATGGTGGTGAGGGAAAGAGGGAAAGAAAGAAAGTGAGAATTCATTATAATGTTTTTCAAACGTGATCGTGATCTTGTCTTCTTGCTGGTTGAGTGAGTTTTGGTTGGAGAGTGAAGAAATCTGAAGTTTCGCAATCTGTGAAATGTCGGCTTTTTGCACCCAAAGGGCATGTCCTGTACGTGGGATCCACACTTTGTGTTTACATCTTTTTGCGGAATCTGTTTACCTGCTCTTTAATCTTGTGCTGTTTTGGCTTTTTGGTGATCGTTGAAATGGATTTATGAGTTTTTAGCGGAGTTTCTGTGGATACCACACGTATATTTAAATAACAGATCTGGCAGTACATCACTCTTGCCCCCAGTACCGGGGGCATTGTGGGAGATGTAGTTTATGGTCAATGTGCGCTTTTAAGCAGCATATAGTAAACTTATTTTAAGACAATCATGCACAAGCTCCTGTGGGCCATATAAATGATTTGGCGGGCCACATTTGGGCTGCAGGCCTTGAGTTTGATGTGTTATATGGCATTCTAGCCACTGCTTCCAAACTGGATTCTATCTGAACCACCAGCTGTGGAATCTGCCAACAAAACATTGGCAGTAGATGATTTTGTTGCAGCTTGCAGCCTGTTCCTAACTGGTTGCTGATCTAGTGCATCTTAAATCAAGTTTCTCACAGACCCAGTGATCTGCCGTTAAGAATCTGAAGCAAAGTCTCAGATCTTAAGTCTAACCATTTGAACAAGCCAATTAAAAACAATAAAGAAAAAAATGATTCAACATGATTTCAGTACTAGTTTTAAGTTAAGCC